>NC_139651.1:3821615-3854115 GCF_964638095.1 Poromitra crassiceps | reverse complement strand
TAATTTAATTTCTATTCAGAAATTTATTTGAGAGGTCGAGAGTATGAGAAAGTGAATTTGCACAGGTAGGAAAGTGCTTGTTACACGGCGCTGCAGCCAAGAAGAACGCCCACGGAGGGAGGAGTTGAGCAGAGGGGAGTTTCCTGCTGTTATGGAGGAAATTACTGTTCAAAACTATTGTTTAGGTCTTACTGATGCCAAAAATGAATGGTTAAAGTGACTGTTCTATCGAATTTCACAAAAAGCCGTTTATCTCTGAATATTTTTTCTGACGCTAAAACCATGCTGTATTCAATTGCTAATGCTTACATAACTACTAACTCTACAAACTAACTATTTTAGACAGAGAAAGTACACATTCTATTAGTACTTTTGAGATATTGTATGTTCACAAACTCCAAGCAGAAAATAATCCTCGGCTCTTGTAAAATGAGCCAGAATCCTCAAAAAACGGCTTGGCAGAAGCTACCTACAGCAAAAAAAAACGGCTGGCAGTCAATGTGTTAACAAAGCTAAAAACTACAAACCCAAATTTAAAGTCACTTATAGGTGGAAGTATGGTGAGTGTCACACCTTGACACTCATGCTATAAAACATGCGATAAAACAAACAGTAAAATGTAAAATAAAATAAAATAAATATATATAAAAAAAAAACTTGACTGAGCAAAAAAAAAAAAAAAAAAAAAAAAAAAAGTGTCTCATTCAAATACACTGACTATGTACCTCAATTCTTAATTGAGTTTAGCACCTGTTGAACCTCGGCCCTCTGGTACCAGCACCAAGACCAGTCGCCCCACTCTCACCCCCCTCCCCCCACCTCCACCCCGCCCCCCCTCACCTGCCTTCAATAGAAGTGAGGAATGGCGCTGTCATCTCACTGGGCCGGGCCTGACACAGGCCACCTTAGCAGGCTTAGGGGCCCTCGGGTGCTCCTCCATCAGCTGCTACAAGCCCCAACACAGCCCTGACACAGCCAAGCCACAACACAGGCCTGAGGGCCATCTCTCTCTCTCAACTCTCTCTCTCTTTCTCTCTGTCTCTCTCTCTCTCTCTCTGTCTCTCTGTCTCTCTCTCTCTCTCTCTCTCTCTCTGTCTCTCTTTCTCTCTGTCTCTCTCTCTCTGTCTCTCTCTCTCTTTCTCTCTCTCTCTGTCTCTGTCTCTCTCTGTCTCTCTCTGTGTCTCTCTCTCTTTCTCTCTCTCTCTGTCTCTCTCTCTTTCTCTCTGTCTCTCTCTGTCTCTCTCTCTCTCTGTCTCTCTCTCTCTGTCTCTGTCTCTCTCTCTGTCTCTCTCTGTGTGTCTCTCTCTCTCTCTCTCTCTCCCCCGTGCTCCTTCTAGGGCTCCAGCTTGAATCATCATCCCCTGGTAGCAGACAGAGGCTGGAGATGGATTACGAAGGGTGGGACTAAAAATGTGCATGTGTCACTTTCAACACATCCGTGTCGAGCACCAACAGAAAGACAGTTTTATCTTGAAAGAAGAAATCTGTTGGGTATTGATTGAACTGCAGATCATGGATGTGAATGTGTACAAAAACGTGTACTGGGGGCACGTTCCGCCATGTAAATGTGCACACGTTTTAGGGTTTATGTGACTTTCATCACACCCCTACTACAGATATGAAGACAGTACTGACTGGTGATAAAACTGCACATTTTAGAGTGGCATTTTATTGTGACCATCACTGATGATGTCACAACTTCGAAACCATCAATCTTTTTTTTTTTTTTATGTAGAAAAATGCTTCCGCCAGATTAAAGACAACACATATACGTGATGTTGTTGACTGATGTGTTTTTTTTCTAAATGTGCACGTTGGTTATTTTCCTTGTTAGGCATAGCGGTGCCTGGCGGAGATCTGCACTCTACTGAGTGCACTTTTCTAGTTATTATTATGGAATTGTAGGCAACGCTTTGGGGGCCCGTCACGTGGTGTTTGGTGGACATGGTCGTACAACGTACGAAATCGTTCAAAATGACTTCGAAAAATATCTGTCCACTGTAGTGGACACCATGTATTCATACATGATGTACGAAAGGGTTAAAAGACCAGTATCAACTCTGATGAAAACCGATGTATCGGTCTAACCACGCTCTGCCCTTACAGAAAAAACACGAGGTTGAACATGTGGTCACATGTAAAACCCATGGGAAGCGTGTGGTTTTGGAACATTTTCACATGTGAAAAACATGTTATCACATGTGATAACATGTGATAACATGTTTTGCCACATGTTGTATGGCAACATGTTTTCCACATGTGGAAAAACAACATTTACATGGGTTTCACATGTAATCACATAGGTTTTACATGTAATCACATGGGAATTTACATGGGTTTCACACATCCACGTGTGAAAACGTTCCAAAACCACACGCTTCCCATGGGCAAAGCACAATGTTTCACATGTGTTCCATGTTTTCACATGTGAAATTTATGTGAAATTGCACACGTGCAAAAAAATCACGTGATTTTGCACATGTGAAGTTCATGTGTTTTTTTTCTGTAAGGGTGGACCACAACACTTTTCTATTTTTGCTTGTTGTGTCTGGGAAAGTGGCTTTATGACTTTACTGCTGAGGTGAACCTGGCTGCCGCCTTCTGATGTGGCGATGTGCTCCGCTGTAGGTCAGAGATACAGTGGAACAAAGATGAACAGACAGAGAAGGTGTGTGTGCGTGTGCGTGTGCGTGTGTGTGTGTGCGTGTGTGTGTGTGTGTGTGTGTGTGTGTGTGGGGTTATATATATATTGTGTGTGTCTGTTTTAGAGCAGAGTTTGAGAAGAAGTGGAAAGTCCACTGGTGGTTAATTGGTGTTTGGGCGTGAGGTCAGGAGAGGTGGACAGAGGGACACCAGGCTCAGACCCTGAGAGGCCGATGGAGATAGAGGCAGCTCAGAGCGCCGCTTGTTCCGTCTAATCACAGCTCAACACTGTGAAGACACGCGCAGACCCTTCAGCACTCTCACTCTGCCCAAAGCCCTCCACCACCACCACCCCCACCCCCACACCTACCTTAGAAAAAGCCCCAGGAGGTTAGCGTGACCTGAGGCGCTTGGAGATGCACAGGGGATCAAACGCCAGCCAGGTTGATCATGAAAGGAGGCTGTGGTTTCTGTGTGTGTGTGATGTGTTCCTGGCTAGATCTTTATTGAAGGCCTCGAGTTCCCCTCATGATCCTGACTCTGTGTGTAGCGACACCACAGGTGTGGTGTGTCCCTGATGTGATGTCCAGCCGCTCTGCTGGCTCAGGCATCGTCACCTAAAACACCCAGGCAGGCAGACTTGTATTTTCGTCTTCGTCTTTTGGTTTCATTATTGCGTGTCAATTTAAAGCCCCAATATGTCACTTTTTTTAAACTTGAATATAACCGATTTTAAATCATTTTGATGGTCCACTGACTTCTAAAAGGGAGAATGGCGCCTCTTGTCATTCCCACTCTGAGCCTGTTAAAATGCAGATTTGATTACTTTCCAAAATTTCTTAGGATCACTTAAGTTACTAGTCGTTTTAGAAAGGTAGAACTCAGATTTCGCCTTTTTATGAGAGGGGTATAAAGCGATTTCCGAACAATGATATCCATGATATCAGAGGTGGGGCGACACTGACTGGCCAATCTTTTAATGAATGACCAATATTGGCAAAGCGATGTCTCGCTCTCGCCCTATAGTGTGATCGAATGTGGCTTAAGACAGCCAGCCTCTGTCCCCTCAAGTGACACCCAGAACCCGGTTTGATGTGATGACACCCGGCATAAGCATATCAAAGGTGCTGTGCAACCATTAAATTATTCCCTTTGTGAATTGCTGTATGACAGGTTCTCTAACCTGTGTGTGTGTGTGTGTGTGTGTGTGTGTGTGTGTGTGTGTGCGCGCGTGTGTGTGCATGCGTGCGTGTGTGTGTGTGTCTCAGCTGATTTCGTTTTCACCGAGCGATCACATGGCTGTCAGAACCGGGGACCGAGACGAACGTAGCGCCGTTGCCATCAAAAGCCCCGTGCTCCTCTTTGAAGGCCGGCGCCCCCAGTGGTCACGGCTGCATCGGCCGCATAATAGTCCACCTTTGATACAGCCACCAGCTCCATTCAGCCAGGCGTCGGATGTGTTCATTGTATCCTACTACGTGCTACGCTGAGATCTGTATCGCTGCTCGTGTCCATCCAACTACTGAACAAAAATACTTTTTGGTCCCATTTTTCACGAGTTGAAATCAAAGATGGAAGACTTTTTCCATGCACACAAAAGGGTTATTTCTCTCCAATTTTGTTCACACAGTTGTTTAAATCCGTGTTAGTGAGCACCAAGATAATCCATGAACACAAACACAACGACACAAATGTTGCAGGTTTGTGAGGGAGCGTGCGATCGGCATGCCGACTGCAGGAATGTCCACCAGAGCTGCTGCTGCCATAAGCTATCTCCAATGTGTTATGCTGCCTTCAAATGGAACTCGTGAGCTTGTGGTTATGACATGGTTATGACATGGTTACGACATGGTTATGACATGTTTATGACATGGTTACGACATGGTTATGACATGGTTATGACATGGGAAGTCACGTGTCACACGATAGGCGGGGTTATGTCCCCACCACTTTTCAACACAAAGTGACACCCTTGATCCACCCGACAGGTGTGTCAGATCAAAAGGTGTTTAACCCATTGATACCTGATGCAGCATTTGCGTGTATATCCCTCATTTGTGTGTGTATCCCTTTAAGACCACGAACCGCGTGACGCGGTCTTAAAGGGATACACACACAAATGCCGCATCAGGTATCAATGGGTTAAACAGCATGATTATTGCACAGGTGTGCCGTGTGGCTCCTCACAACAATGCTGCCTGTTTCCCCGTGTTCATGAGAAGAGTCCATATGAACGCGCCCTCCGGTGGTATTTCACAACTTCAGAAGTGGGACATTTTCTCAAACCTCCGAGTTCACAATATCATGTACACGACTTCAACATGTCGTAGCCATGTAGTACTAACCATGTCATATCCACAAGCTCACGTGCTCACCTGGTGGCACGCGCACCGCGGAGGCTCGGGTCCTTCGCGCGGCCCTCTTATCTCTCTCTCCCCCCACCTTTCCTGTCTGCCTACTGTCCTGTCTAATAAAGGCAAAAATGCCCCAAAAATAATCTTAAAACATAAGCTCACGAGTTCCATTTGAAGGGCAGCATAACACATTGGAGATGGCTTACGGTGGTGAAATGAAACATTGAATTGACGGCCAGCAGCTCTGGTGGACATGCATGGCAATCGCACTCTCCCTCACAACCTGCAACATCTGTGGCATTGTGTTGTTGTGTGATAAAACATAATGTGACATTTGTTGTGTGATAAAACTACAGAATTTAAAACAGCCTCTTATTGTGACGGCCCGAGGCACTCCTCTCTGTTTCAGAATCACTTTGGGGTGAAACCGATAAGAAGACGGGGTGGATTTTAAAGTCTAAAGTTGCCTTTGACAAGCGTTCCTCCCCACGTCCCAGTGACTGTATCTTTACAGGGCTGGTGTACAGCGGCGGAGGAGAGAACGAAAAGGCTAGAGAGAGAGAGAGGAGCAGCAGATGTCCCTGTGTGAGTCATTGTACCCATGAGTGGAGATGACTGCTCCACAGTGTTTGGGTGGAGGTCACAGTTGGGCCAGGATTTTGAGGGTCCTAGTCACACAGCATTCCCACACTGCTCTCCTCTGCTCTCCTCTCCTCTCCTGGTCTCAATCTGACTCATACTTCCACTTAAGGATTTATTTATCTGTCCCACTCATATCTGTCATCTGCCTACACACTGCTCTTCTATGTTGAAAACAGTGACTATCACAAGTACTGAGCCTCACTGGCTCTCCCCTTATGAAACTACTCGGGAGGAGACCCTGATTTGAATTCATGGCGAGGTGGATTCAGCTTCTTGCTCGAGGACACTTCAGCAGATGTTTGAACTGGGATCCTATATGTTGAACGGCTGTCTCTCGATCACGAGGCGAACGGATCAAACCAAATGCACCTGCAGCACAAAGTCAGCAAAACGCCTTCAACTTGTTGAAAACGATTTAGAAAAATCCCCGCTGCTAAAAAAGTGCATCCTTATGCACTCATCCTACTTTAGTCACGGTGACTGAATTGGTCAACCTTGAAGTGCCGTAACGGGTTCAAAGGCGTTTACACTTATCTGTTGCTCGTTTGACGTCATCCGGTTTCGTAACCAAAGTCTTTCCACATGACAGATGATGATCCAATTTTGGCTCCTAAAGCGTTTTCGTGTCACACTTGGAGGCTGGATTCTGCCTCTTCGTTATCAGTGGGTTTATCCATTCTTACACGATATTTTTGGACAGATGAAATGGCAAGTCAGCAATCAGTTTTGGGCTATTCACCGCTTCAGGTCGAGTCAAGTAAAAAAAAAAAAAAAGAAGAAATTAAGAAGCATTTTAACGTTAATAAATCACCACATTCAATTTTAGACAGTATAATTACCCTAAACAAACAAGACCATGCAAGAAGACTGGCAGAGTTTACTAGCCTCTATACTGCATTTTACACCGTCTACCACCAGGTCCGATTTGGTGGGAAATCTGCTGCACCGCTTTGTGGCACAAAGCGACATTGCTTTATGGCACAAAACAGGAACCGTTTTTACAGTACTTTGCAAGGGGTACACAACTTAATTCCAGTTCCACTATTCTAACTGCATAGTTTGAACTAGGAGTGTCGCGGTGATCATGATTAGGGGTGCGACAAAATATCGATACTCACGGTATCGCGATATTTCCACTTGCGATACATTATCGATACACTGGCACCAAGTATCGATATGTTTATTTAAAAATAATAATAATAATAATAATAATAAACAGGCTAAAATATTATGCTGTGTGTGGTAGTTGAATCATAGTTTCAAGTTGACGTTTATTTATGTTTGTAGTTGAAACAAAAACATAAATACTGTAGGCTACATGAATGGAAATGTTTGATCATTAATATCTACTTTTAGAAATTATATAGGTAGGTAGGTTATATAGGTTTTCTTGTTTTAATAATAATAATAAAAAGACTTAATGTGTAACTTTTCCTCCGTGGTATCGAAAATGGTATGAGTGAGTGAGTGAACTCTGAGAGAGTTCATGTCAATTCTGCTAATAAATACATAATACCTGCTTCTTGCCTTTTAGGGGTATTTTTTCTCTTCAGTTACACAGATATCGTGATGTATCGTAGGTTAAATTTCTTCCAATATATCGATTATCGCAGAATCGCTGTATCATGATAATATGTATTGTTATTATTATTTAAAATTGTCTATAGATATCGCAATAATATTGTTATCGTGAATTGTTTTGGCCACGTGTAGTGAAAATCTGATGTCATGACAGCTTTAGTTTGAACTACGCGTTAGCTTACCTGGTCACAATGCATTATTATGGTCTGTCATCAAAGGCTGTTATCATCTCTTCTCCTTCCCGCTCTGTCACATGACACCGATAATGACACCGATAATGACATTTCGATTCAGTTTCCGTTGGCGAACCAATTGGATTTGTTTCGCGTTAAAGTATCGCTCAAGACCAACGATTGATTTGTGAATCGATGCGTCACCAAGTTAAACACACACACCTGGGAGCCGCCAAGTGCAAAAGCCTAGTCCTTCACTTCTGGCAGCTGTGCTGAAGGGCACAGTGATAGTAGTTAAGCAGCAGATCCTCCTCCAGCCGCTCCAGGCATTTCAACCAAAACACACATTCTGCCCGACAACAAGCGTGCTGTACTTCTCTTACCACCAGGCTCTTACCACCACTGCTCCTACTACTACTCCTACTCCTACTATGCTCCTACCACTGCACCGAGTTCACGTCGAGCTGCGAGCGACTCATCTCGTAACACTATAGAGGCTTTTATGCTCAGATCGTTTACAAAGGCCCAGCTTTAGTACAAGCATTATGGCATGGGATGGTTCACACCTGCGTGGACTGGAAGTCCGGCCCTGCTCCCAGTTGGGTCTCATCATCAACACCCTTTAGTCCCCCCCCACCCTCCCTCCCCACACATACCCGCCATTCCTTTCACATGAAATATTGTCATTACACACTCCCTCAGCTACAACTGACTTCCTACTGGAACTGGGCTGGGAGTGAAGCTTGCCTCGGCCGTTTGAAAGTGACACCCGCTTCCTCTCCTCCCCTCTCATCTTCGGTGATTTAACCTCGAAACACATTCTTCTTCTGAGCGGCGCACTGACACCATTAACCTGATAAAGCCAGGGTCCTTGATGAATATTATAGTTTGTGTGTGTGTGTGTGTGTGTGTGTCTGCAAAGTTGCACCTATAGCCCCCCTGCCCCCAGTGTCCTCAAAAGGAATGGCCCCTGGAAGAAAGCGGTGATGTTGTTCTCGTGAGGAGCCACAGGTTGTGTCCTGCACGCCGGGCCCCTAAACCTTGTAGGCCCTCTAGCCTTTTAGCCCGTGTTCCCTCAGAGGCTCCTGGGCCACGTCTCTAAAACCCCCCGTTCCCCCCTGCTGAGAGATTCCAGAGGCTCCTCTCTCGGCCTCTCAGGGCTGCTGGGTCACTCGTTTGTCATCATGACCCCTGACCCCTGCAGGCCAGTGTGCCGGGAGGAATGTCGGAGATGTTTACCTTGGCTGAGACTGATGGTGTCCAGGTGGCTCTCGCTCTCTCTCTCTCTCTCTCTCTCTCTCTCTCTCTCTCTCTCTCTCTCTCTCTCTCGGTCTCTCTCTCTCTCTCTCTCTCTCTCTCTGTCTCTCTCTCTCTCCCTCTCTCTCTCTCTCTCTCTCTCTCTCTCTCTCTCTCTCTCTCTCTCTCTCTCTCTCTCTCTCTCTCTCTCTCTCTCCCTCTTCTGTCTTTCTTTTCTCTATCTTCTGTTTTCCCTGAGCCAGGCATCTCCAGACTCCCCCACACATACAGACACACACACACACACACGCCCCGTGCTATAGCACAGCCAGCCTGGTGAATAATTCAGAGCCGGGGAGAGAGAGACTAAACCATCAGGGCGTAGTAGGGTACACTGATACCGTGCCTGTTAGCAGCCAGTCCCTCCCTGTCTCTACAGGGGCCGGTCCTGTAGCCATGTCTTCACTCTCAACACGCTCAAACAAGAGACTGGACTCGGGGCAGGTTTGTGTTGGGAAAGCATCTGGCTTGTCTTTGACTGGAAAGTAAGTGTAAGGGAGGAGGAGGAGGTGGGCTATACAGTGAGTGAGGGAGAGAGATATCGATTGGATTGAGTCTCTCCGGGTCCGGTCAGAACACAGACCGGTTCCTACCTCTCCACTTCCCAGAGTTGTTGGCCCGGCTAGACAGAGAGGGCATTCAGTAATGGGTAATGGACCCCCCCCCCCCCCACTACACCACCACACCCCCCCACCCCGGTGCCATCTATCACTCTCTTACTGGACCTTTCCCAGTGTGGCTCCTTGCTGGGTCCTCCTCATCTACTGGAAACTCCTGGAAAGTTTCCTGCCCTCCCTCCCTCCCCTCCCCTCCCCTCCTCTGCCACCCCCTCTCTAAAGAGCCCATTAAATAGTGTTGTAATGCAAACAGCGAGTCCGAGGAGAGCGAGGGCCAGGTGTCGGGTGCGGAGAGGGGATGAGCGTCTAATGCAGCCATTACGAGTGGCGCGCGGGGTGGGTGGTGAGGGGGGGGGGGGCGGTGGTTGGAATGGCGGAGGAGGAGGGGGGGGGGTGGATTATCATAAAAGCATCTCCCCTCCCTCTAATGTGGACACGTCTGATCAATAGCAGACTCCTGGGACAGGATGGATGGATGGAGGGATGAGGGATGAGAGGAAGGGCAGTAGTCTTTCTTGATTCATCTCTCTCCTCTGCTCTTGTCTCTGGCTCGACGCGCGTCGTCGTCGTCGTCGTCGTCGTCGTCACGCCCTCGTCGGGACGGGAGGAAACGAAACGCGAGGGAACACGGCTGGCCAACGTGGGATTCGGTTTGCGTGAATTCTGTCATGATGTGTGAAGCGTTTGACATCTTGACGACGTCGAACAAGATGACATCTCTATTGATTTGTGACATGAGACGATCATGTATCTTTCTTTGTGTGATACCGTTGGACGATCGCCTTGTATAAAAGCAACATACAGTACATGAGGTCACGCAACAATATATTTAAGCAATAGATCAGGACAGGGCAAACGGCTAACGTTAGTGCGGTGTGTTCTATGTTGTTTGATTCTATGTGTGAGTAACAGGAAGCCTTGTGGAAAAGTAGCCTATGGGCTGCTGGGGGCGGGTTGTTATGGTTGGTTACTTCCTACAGCTACAGAGTTGACATGTTGCTATGCTAAATAGGTTTGATCGTAGTTCACGGTTTGTCTCACTCTTGCTTATTTTGAATGTAACGACAGTTCCCGAGCTAACTTTGGCTAATGCTTGTGCTAACGTTAGTTAAAGCTAATGTTTCAATTTCGGTAGGCAGGTAGCGAACGGCTAACTAGCTGTCATATACTGATGACGTCACTAGCAGGAGACGACAGTAAACACTACCGCAAGGCACTCTGGGTATTGTGGTGCAGAGCTCCCTTTGCGAGGCTAGCTAGCTAGCTACCATTTGTTTTCTCCGTTTTCAGTTTTCTCATAACTGTGGTATATATTAGTGTGGTATACGCTAAATATACCACAGCTGAGAGCCAATCAGATTGCTTGATTTGAGAGAGCCGTTTTATAAGTAAGGGATAATGTATTGTGAGCCGGTGATTACTGGTGAAATAATGACCGACAGGTGATTGATTGAGCCCGACGCGCAGCGGAGGGCTTAATCATTCACCTGAAGGTCATTATTTCCAGTAATCACCGGCTCACTATACATTATCCCGCTTAGAACACGGCCTACAACTAAATTATTTCAGTAATCTGACAAAAATAATTATTCAAATAGATTTTTTAATAGCGTTTTCAACGACAAATCGGTTTCATTCGTAATTGGGACCACAGCTGCAACTGGTTGGCCTAATTAGTAGTGTCTGCAGACAAAATGCTCTTATCAACTGATTAATCCAGGTGTGGCAGAGCAGCGGTCGGTTGTCGAGAAATAATGACCGGTGAATCTTGTTGATTGACCAATCAGAATCGAGTATTCAAGAGAGCCGTGTTCTAAGCTGCGATATAGCTCTCTCATCTCTGGCTGGCCTGTATATTTATAACTTCTGAAATAACATTTTCAGCATTGAAGTCCATTACAAATCAACAGCAGAGGAAAAATCATTTGCCATTGAAAGTGTTTTTTTTTTTCAAATTAGAGGTATATTTTACCAATCCCATAAACAAACCAGGCGTTTTTACCTCTGGCAACAGCCGGAGGTCATGTTGTCAGCTCTGTTCGTCTGTCCGCAGCATATCTCAAAAAGTGACCGATTTGCACGGAACTTTTGTAGAAAAAATAGGGCGTGGCAATGGGCATGGCCAATCACAAAAAGGGCCCTAACTTCCAAACGAATTCACAAAGCGGTGTAGAAAGGTTATGAGCGCCCTCTACTGTCTATCCAACTATCCCGCCTCAGAGTCGCTATAATTTCACTAATTTCTTCCTTTCAGGATAATGCTAGTCACATATTTTTTTTGTGCCAACGAGTAGGCTACTTTACATACTGTATGCTAAAGCATACATACGTAGCGGACAGAACTATCGACCAGATACACAAAAATAACTTTGGTACGAATCCTCTCATCAAATTTTGGGTCAGGTGACCAAGAATGTCAGTGTAGACCTTTTTAAGTCCAACATCATCAGACAATCATTTCAGGAATATACAGTTGCTCTCTAATGTATTCAACGTCCTTCATTTTGTTGAATGTCCTGTTTCTTCTAGCATGCACTCACAACGTGCTTGTAATGCACTCCTGATGCCTCGTGCGTTTGAAGGAGCTAAACCCTTTGAGAGAAACGTGAATGTTTGGAGCAGGGTGTCTCTGCTGAAGCCAAAAGTCAGAAGATCTTGGACGGTGCTTTGTCCTGGCTAATGCCTTTCCCTGCAGGTGTGTGTCCCGTAGAGGGAGGGATGTCTTCACACCCTTTCAGTGGCCGATGGAGCAGACTGGGCCAGCTGCTTCCCATCAGCTCTGCTCCTAGGCCAGACGTCTGTCCAACATCTCCGCTACGGGGCCACAGCACTGGCTGGCAGGGAGGCGAGTGAGGGGAAGCACCCACGATATTATCGTCGCCACATTGGTATCGGCTGATAAAGGCTTTAAAATGAAATATCGGGAATTGCCGATATTTCTGCCGATATGACACTTTAATTAGGCCCAAATTTTATAGTTTTGTTTGAAAGAAAATGTTACATAAATCAACTAGAAAAGTACACTCAGTAGAGTGCAGCTCTCCGCCAGGCACTGCTACGCCTAACCATGGCCAAACCGAGGCAGACAGATGCCTCGGTTGCGCAAACACACGCACGCACACATGACCGGACACATTTCCTGTCAGAGATTTATTTTTTTAAGTGTCATGTTTTACATAACCTACCAGTAAGTTTGTCGTATTTTGCCCAGTGAATGTGTACATTTTGAAAGGCCATCACGATAACAGTAGGTATAATAGAGTCACGCCACTCTTCCGGGTTCGGCATGGGACCTAAGAGATTTCATTCTTCACGATAAATTTTTCCATAGACGTTTTGAAACATTGTTTGACATGGTCAAGCCCCATATTCAGCCGTATATTCGGTTTGTTTATTTTTTTGTCCAGGTGAAATGTTCTGTGGTCTCTCCTGATTCTGAATATCGCCGTGTCGATTGGTTTGACCAAGTAAAACTATGTATAAGGATTTTTAGAAACGTCTATGGGAAAATGAATGGGGAATGAAATCTCTTAGGTCCCATGCCAAACCCGGAAGAGGGCGTGACTTTGGCACTATAATGTGTGCGACACGTGTAATGCCACTACAAGACAGACTTGATGTTCTCTGAAGTCAGGTGGGGGAATATGCGCGCATTAGGGGTGTCAAAAATAATCGATTATAAGATGCATCGCGATGCGGACGTGCACGATTCTGCATCGATTCACAAATGTCAAAAATCGATTATCAATGATTATTATTATTATAATTATTATTATTTTTTATAATCGAATAAAATATAATGGAAGTACATGCAGTTGTTTATTTGGATCGTGATACAATGCAATTCTATTTTATTTTAAGAGTAGCCACACAGTGAGAAAAAAGAAAGTGAGAAAAAAGAAATCATGTATTGGGAAAAAAAGTGATGCGTCGATTTAAGATGCATCGAGATGCATCGATAATCGTAATCGAATCGAATCGTAGCCCTCTGAATCGTAATCGAATCGAATCGTGAGGCCAGTGAAGATTCACAGCCCTAGCGCGCGTGCATATGTCAGTATCGGTAATCAGCCAAAAGAGTTGGAAAATATTGGATATCGGCAACAACAACAACAACAACAAAAACACTACCGTGCATCCCTAAGTCGAGCCATGCTGGAGAACCTCCCCCTGGCCACAGAGGGACCTACATGCGATCACAGAGGGACCTACATGCGATCCCCTACTAAGGGTGGGAAAGTTACACTTGCTCCCTTGACTGTGACTCATATGTTTCACGGCCGCCAAGAAAGTACCTTTGACAGATATGGCAGACAGTCGGGAGTAGAAGTCGGGAATTCCCAGGTTTGAGACGCTGTCAGTAGCTCTGCGGGGATAGATTGGGATTATTCCCCATTGAACTTTCCCACAGATGTTCAATCCCAGTTTTGCTGAGTTTGGAAGAGTCTGCCATGAGTTTCTTCTCACTACTTTAAAGGAGAATTTTGTTTTTTTTTAACCTGGACCCATCTCCTGGCAATAATTATGATTTGGCCACTCACCCAGCGATGTCCGCGGCGTTTCTGGCCGTCCTAGCGTTGTTTTGAGATCAATAACGTCCAAGTCAGTTGTAAAATGGAGCTGATTTGGGGCCAAGTGTGAGCCTGTCTTTCCTGCATCTAAATAGCTATTTTTATTCCCGTTTTCGCCACATCCGTTTTCACACATCATAATGTGATCCCTCAACATCCACCAGAGTGATATTTCGCCCCAGGCCATTTCCTGGACTCTCACAGGGATCAAATTACCTCAAATGTGATCTCGGTCACCAAGTCTCGTCAAGTCCCGCGATACTTTCCTGCCGGCTGGCCAACTACAGGTACACGCTTTGCGGTGGTGGTTTTAGCATAACCTATGTGGGGTTTGGCGTAACCTATGTGGGATTTGAAATAACGAAGGTTATGCCAAACCAGACATAATAAAAATAGCTATCTATTGTGTTAATCACTAATTCTGTGAATTATGAATGGGGGGGTTTGGCGTGAGCAGTGACAGCCACCGTGGCTGAACAGACAAAGAAAAGAGCGCCACCTACAGAAACGTCATGGTACTGGGCCCGCTGTTTGATTGACAGGCGATCTCTGGCAATGACCATTTTGGTGAGACAGAAATGCAGCGGATTACCACTTTAATAGTGACCAAATTCGTCTTCGCCTTTGAGAACATTTCATCCAGGATTCCTTTGAAATTGAAATCAAAGAAAACCCGTTTTGCACCTCTCCTTATACCATGAACCTGCCTCCATCTGCTAGTCCCATTTCTCTCCGTACCTCTGTCCCCAACATTTTGAGAGAAGAACACGACATTTTAGAGAAGAATGTATTTATAGTAACCATTAACATACTGGTTAACATCTGAAGTGCACTCAGTGGCTAGCTATGCTTTCACTAATGCTGTTTGATATAAAAAGCGATCTGTATGAAAGCACTATGCCCTCCCACACACATGAACAGCCCTAACCTCTCCACACACGCTGGAAGCGCTCATCCTTTTTTCCCTCCATCTCACTTTTTCCCTCGTCTTTCTCAACCTCCCCTACATCTAAACGCACATTCATAACGATTCATATCGCATAGGCTGCTGTTAATATACACACGTACTGCACATGACGACGCATGAGTGCATCTCATAGGCTGCTGTTAATATACACACATACTGCACATGACGACGCATGAGTGCATCGCATAGGCTGCTGTTAATATACACACGTACTGCACATGACGACGCATGAGTGCATCTCATAGGCTGCTGTTAATATACACATGTACTGTACATAACGACGCATGAGTGCATCTCATAGGCTGCTGTTAATATACACACGTACTGTACATAACGACGCATGAGTGCATCTCATAGGCTGCTGTTAATATACACACATACTGTACATAACGATGCATGAGTGCATCTCATAGGCTGCTGTTAATATACACACGTACTGTACATAACGACGCATGAGTGCATCTCATAGGCTGCTGTTAATATACACACGTACTGTACATAACGATGCATGAGTGCATCTCATAGGCTGCTGTTAATATACACACATACTGTACATAACGATGCATGAGTGCATCACATAGGCTGCTGTTAATATACACACATACTGCACATAACGATGCATGAGTGCATCTCATAGGCTGCTGTTAATATACACACATACTGCACATGACGATGCATGAGTGCATCTCATAGGCTGCTGTTAATATACACACGTACTGTACATAACGATGCATGAGTGCATCACATAGGCTGCTGTTAATATACACACGTACTGTACATAACGATGCATGAGTGCATCTCATAGGCTGCTGTTAATATACACACGTACTGCACATGACGATGCATGAGTGCATCTCATAGGCTGCTGTTAATATACACACGTACTGCACATGACGATGCATGAGTGCATCTCATAGGCTGCTGTTAATATACACAGATACTGCACATGACGACGCATGAGTGCATCTCATAGGCTGCTGTTAATATACACACATACTGCACATGACGACGCATGAGTGCATCTCATAGGCTGCTGTTAATATACACACATACTGCACATGACGACGCATGAGTGCATCTCATAGGCTGCTGTTAATATACACACATACTGCACATGACGACGCATGAGTGCATCTCATAGGCTGCTGTTAATATACACACATACTGTACATAACGATGCATGAGTGCATCTCATAGGCTGCTGTTAATATACACACGTACTGTACATAACGATGCATGAGTGCATCTCATAGGCTGCTGTTAATATACACACATACTGTACATAACGACGCATGAGTGCATCTCATAGGCTGCTGTTAATATACACACGTACTGCACATAACGACGCATGAGTGCATCTCATAGGCTGCTGTTAATATACACACGTACTGTACATAACGACGCATGAGTGCATCTCATAGGCTGCTGTTAATATACACACGTACTGCACATGACGACGCATGAGTGCATCTCATAGGCTGCTGTTAATATACACACGTACTGTACATAACGACGCATGAGTGCATCTCATAGGCTGCTGTTAATATACACACGTACTGCACATGACGACGCATGAGTGCATCTCATAGGCTGCTGTTAATATACACACGTACTGTACATGACGACGCATGAGTGCATCTCATAGGCTGCTGTTAATATACACACGTACTGCACATGACGACGCATGAGTGCATCTCATAGGCTGCTGTTAATATACACACGTACTGTACATAACGACGCATGAGTGCATCTCATAGGCTGCTGTTAATATACACACGTACTGTACATAACGACGCATGAGTGCATCTCATAGGCTGCTGTTAATATACACACGTACTGTACATGACGACGCATGAGTGCATCTCATAGGCTGCTGTTAATATACACACATACTGCACATGACGACGCATGAGTGCATCGCATAGGCTGCTGTTAATATACACACGTACTGTACATAACGATGCATGAGTGCATCGCATAGGCTGCTGTTAATATACACACATACTGTACATAACGATGCATGAGTGCATCTCATAGGCTGCTGTTAATATACACACGTACTGTACATAACGATGCATGAGTGCATCGCATAGGCTGCTGTTAATATACACACATACTGTACATAACGATGCATGAGTGCATCGCATAGGCTGCTGTTAATATACACACGTACTGCACATGACGACGCATGAGTGCATCTCATAGGCTGCTGTTAATATACACACGTACTGCACATGACGACGCATGAGTGCATCTCATAGGCTGCTGTTAATAAACACACATACTGTACATAACGATGCATGAGTGCATCACATAGGCTGCTGTTAATAAACACACATACTGTACATAACGATGCATGAGTGCATCACATAGGCTGCTGTTAATATACACACGTACTGCACATGACGACGCATGAGTGCATCTCATAGGCTGCTGTTAATAAACACACATACTGTACATAACGATGCATGAGTGCATCTCATAGGCTGCTGTTAATATACACACGTACTGCACATCACGATGCATGAGTGCATCGCATAGGCTGCTGTTAATAAACACACGTACTGTACATAACGATGCATGAGTGCACCTCATAGGCTGCTGTTAATAAACTCACGTACTGTACATAACGATGCATGAGTGCATCACATAGGCTGCTGTTAATATACACACGTACTGCACATCACGATGCATGAGTGCATCGCATAGGCTGCTGTTAATAAACACACATACTGTACATAACGATGCATGAGTGCATCTCATAGGCTGCTGTTAATAAACTCACGTACTGTACATAACGACGCATGAGTGCATCTCATAGGCTGCTGTTAATATACACACGTACTGTACATAACGATGCATGAGTGCATCACAGAGGCTGCTGTTAATATACACACGTACTGTACATCACGATGCATGAGTGCATCACATAGGCTGCTGTTAATAAACACACGTACTGTACATAACGATGCATGAGTGCATCACATAGGCTGCTGTTAATATACACACGTACTGTACATCACGATGCATGAGTGCATCACATAGGCTGCTGTTAATAAACACACGTACTGTACATAACGATGCATGAGTGCATCACATAGGCTGCTGTTAATATACACACATACTGTACATGATGACGCATGAGTGCATCACATAGGCTGCTGTTAATATACACACATACTGTACATAACGACGCACGAGTGCATCTCATAGGCTGCTGTTAATAAACACACGTACTGTACATAACGATGCATGAGTGCATCACATAGGCTGCTGTTAATATACACACGTACTGTACATAACGATGCATGAGTGCATCTCATAGGCTGCTGTTAATATACACACATACTGTACATAACGATGCATGAGTGCATCTCATAGGCTGCTGTTAATATACACACGTACTGTACATAACGATGCATGAGTGCATCTCATAGGCTGCTGTTAATATACACACATACTGTACATAACGACGCATGAGTGCATCTCATAGGCTGCTGTTAATATACACACGTACTGTACATAACGATGCATGAGTGCATCACATAGGCTGCTGTTAATATACACACATACTGTACATAACGACGCACGAGTGCATCTCATAGGCTGCTGTTAATAAACACACGTACTGTACATAACGATGCATGAGTGCATCTCATAGGCTGCTGTTAATATACACACATACTGTACATAACGACGCATGAGTGCATCTCATAGGCTGCTGTTAATATACACACGTACTGTACATAACGATGCATGAGTGCATCACATAGGCTGCTGTTAATATACACACATACTGTACATAACGACGCACGAGTGCATCTCATAGGCTGCTGTTAATAAACACACGTACTGTACATAACGATGCATGAGTGCATCACATAGGCTGCTGTTAATATACACACGTACTGTACATAACGATGCATGAGTGCATCTCATAGGCTGCTGTTAATATACACACATACTGTACATAACGATGCATGAGTGCATCTCATAGGCTGCTGTTAATATACACACGTACTGTACATAACGATGCATGAGTGCATCTCATAGGCTGCTGTTAATATACACACATACTGTACATAACGACGCATGAGTGCATCTCATAGGCTGCTGTTAATATACACACGTACTGTACATAACGATGCATGAGTGCATCACATAGGCTGCTGTTAATATACACACATACTGTACATAACGACGCACGAGTGCATCTCATAGGCTGCTGTTAATAAACACACGTACTGTACATAACGATGCATGAGTGCATCTCATAGGCTGCTGTTAATATACACACATACTGTACATAACGACGCATGAGTGCATCTCATAGGCTGCTGTTAATATACACACGTACTGTACATAACGATGCATGAGTGCATCACATAGGCTGCTGTTAATATACACACATACTGTACATAACGACGCACGAGTGCATCTCATAGGCTGCTGTTAATATACACACGTACTGTACATAACGATGCATGAGTGCATCACATAGGCTGCTGTTAATATACACACGTACTGTACATAACGATGCATGAGTGCATCGCATAGGCTGCTGTTAATATACACACGTACTGTACATAACGATGCATGAGTGCATCTCATAGGCTGCTGTTAATATACACACGTACTGTACATAACGATGCATGAGTGCATCTCATAGGCTGCTGTTAATATACACACATACTGTACATAACGATGCATGAGTGCATCTCATAGGCTGCTGTTAATAAACACACGTACTGTACTGTACATAACGATGCATGAGTGCATCTCATAGGCTGCTGTTAATAAACACACGTACTGTACATAACGATGCATGAGTGCATCTCATAGGCTGCTGTTAATAAACACACGTACTGTACTGTACATAACGATGCATGAGTGCATCACATAGGCTGCTGTTAATATACACACGTACTGTACATAACGACGCACGAGTGCATCTCATAGGCTGCTGTTAATAAACACACGTACTGTACATAACGATGCATGAGTGCATCTCATAGGCTGCTGTTAATAAACACACGTACTGTACATAACGATGCATGAGTGCATCTCATAGGCTGCTGTTAATAAACACACGTACTGTACATAACGACGCACGAGTGCATCTCATAGGCTGCTGTTAATATACACACATACTGTACATAACGATGCATGAGTGCATCTCATAGGCTGCTGTTAATATACACACATACTGTACATAACGATGCATGAGTGCATCTCATAGGCTGCTGTTAATATACACACATACTGTACATAACGATGCATGAGTGCATCTCATAGGCTGCTGTTAATATACACATGTACTGTACATAACGATGCATGAGTGCATCTCATAGGCTGCTGTTAATAAACACACGTACTGTACATAACGATGCATGAGTGCATCTCATAGGCTGCTGTTAATAAACACACGTACTGTACATAACGATGCATGAGTGCATCTCATAGGCTGCTGTTAATAAACACACGTACTGTACATAACGACGCACGAGTGCATCTCATAGGCTGCTGTTAATATACACACATACTGTACATAACGATGCATGAGTGCATCTCATAGGCTGCTGTTAATATACACACATACTGTACATAACGATGCATGAGTGCATCTCATAGGCTGCTGTTAATATACACACATACTGTACATAACGATGCATGAGTGCATCTCATAGGCTGCTGTTAATAAACACACATACTGTACATAACGATGCATGAGTGCATCTCATAGGCTGCTGTTAATATACACACATACTGTACATAACGATGCATGAGTGCATCTCATAGGCTGCTGTTAATATACACATGTACTGCACATAACGATGCATGAGTGCATCTCATAGGCTGCTGTTAATATACACACATACTGTACATAACGATGCATGAGTGCATCTGATAGGCTGCTGTTAATATACACACATACTGTACATAACGATGCATGAGTGCATCTCATAGGCTGCTGTTAATAAACACACATACTGTACATAACGATGCATGAGTGCATCTCATAGGCTGCTGTTAATATACACACGTACTGTACATAACGATGCATGAGTGCATCACATAGGCTGCTGTTAATAAACACACATACTGTACATAACGATGCATGAGTGCATCTCATAGGCTGCTGTTAATAAACACACGTACTGTACATAACGATGCATGAGTGCATCTCATAGGCTGCTGTTAATAAACACACGTACTGTACATAACGACGCACGAGTGCATCTCATAGGCTGCTGTTAATATACACACATACTGTACATAACGACGCACGAGTGCATCTCATAGGCTGCTGTTAATAAACACACGTACTGTACATAACGATGCATGAGTGCATCTCATAGGCTGCTGTTAATATACACACATACTGTACATAACGACGCACGAGTGCATCACATAGGCTGCTGTTAATAAACACACATACTGTACATAACGATGCATGAGTGCATCTCATAGGCTGCTGTTAATATACACACATACTGTACATAACGATGCATGAGTGCATCTCATAGGCTGCTGTTAATAAACACACGTACTGTACATAATGATGCATGAGTGCATCTCATAGGCTGCTGTTAATATACACACATACTGTACATAACGATGCATGAGTGCATCTCATAGGCTGCTGTTAATAAACACACGTACTGTACATAACGATGCATGAGTGCATCTCATAGGCTGCTGTTAATAAACACACATACTGTACATAACGACGCACGAGTGCATCTCATAGGCTGCTGTTAATATACACACATACTGTACATAACGATGCATGAGTGCATCTCATAGGCTGCTGTTAATAAACACACGTACTGTACATAACGATGCATGAGTGCATCTCATAGGCTGCTGTTAATAAACACACATACTGTACATAACGATGCATGAGTGCATCACATAGGCTGCTGTTAATAAACACACGTACTGTACATAACGATGCATGAGTGCATCTCATAGGCTGCTGTTAATATACACACATACTGTACATAACGATGCATGAGTGCATCTCATAGGCTGCTGTTAATATACACACATACTGTACATAACGATGCATGAGTGCATCACATAGGCTGCTGTTAATATACACACATACTGTACATAACGATGCATGAGTGCATCTCATAGGCTGCTGTTAATATACACACATACTGTACATGACGACGCATGAGTGCATCTCATAGGCTGCTGTTAATAAACTCACGTACTGTACATAACGATGCATGAGTGCATCTCATAGGCTGCTGTTAATAAACACACGTACTGTACATAACGATGCATGAGTGCATCTCATAGGCTGCTGTTAATAAACTCACATACTGTACATAACGATGCATGAGTGCATCTCATAGGCTGCTGTTAATAAACACACGTACTGTACATGACGACGCATGAGTGCATCTCATAGGCTGCTGTTAATATACACACGTACTGCACATAACGATGCATGAGTGCATCTCATAGGCTGCTGTTAATAAACACACGTACTGTACATAACGATGCATGAGTGCATCTCATAGGCTGTTGTTAATATACACACGTACTGTACATAACGATGCATGAGTGCATCTCATAGGCTGCTGTTAATTTTTTTTATTGTTTATTTAGCACATATTCAAACATACAAAACAAAAAATACTGATAGTTTTCAACACGACAATAAATGTGCAAAGTGGAGGCAGGAGACCCGCAAGGGCCTATACGAGGCCTCTACTTGTATAACAGAAGTAGAAATAAAATCAGTAAGTATGAAATAAAATTAAAATTAAACGAACAAAAAGAAAGAAAAGAAAGTAAAGAAGAAGAGATAAAAACATGTATGCAGATAAGAGATGTTATTGATTTAACAGGGTTTTTTTCATTCTAGATTTAAGAATAGGCAATGATTGACAGGTTCTGATTGAAGGGGGGGTGGAATTCCATAAGGATGGACCTCTATATCTAATGTTAAATTGACCTAAATTTGTGCGGGAAAATGGAAGGTGAATGTTATGTGATTGTCTGGTTGGATATGAGTGGACATTAGAGTTCAGTACAAAGAAATTATAAAAAACAGTAGGTAAAAATAATTCTTGGTGCATACATTTGTACATAAAAACAGTAGTCTGATATACGTTTATATCGAAGATTGATAATATGTTTAGTTGCTTGAACAGAGGGGCCGATGGCTCAAAACGATTTGATGACGTAGCCAGTCTAAGAAATTTCTTTTGAATTAACAGGATTTTCTGAAGAGAATAAGGATATGTACTGGCCCAAACAATATTACAATATGATAAATAAGGATATATCAGACTATAATATAGTGACAGAAGACAGGAGCGATTTACCAGTGATGAAATCCTTCTGATAATGCCATAAGACTTCATAATTTTGTTACACACATAATCAATATGGTTTTTCCATGATACATTTTCATCAACTAAAACACCAAGAAATTTTGAAGAAGACACCTGTTTTATTTCAGTATTATTAATGAGAAGTTTTGAATTCTGCTTGGAATAACTTTTGTTTTTATTTCTGAAAATTATGAAATTTGACTTCTTGGCATTCAAGGAAAGCTTGTTTAACTGGAACCAACTAATAAACACACATACTGTACATAACGATGCATGAGTGCATCACATAGGCTGTTGTTAATATACACACGTACTGCACATAACGATGCATGAGTGCATCTCATAGGCTGCTGTTAATATACACACATACTGTACATAACGATGCATGAGTGCATCACATAGGCTGCTGTTAACATACACACGTACTGTACATAACGATGCATGAGTGCATCTCATAGGCTGCTGTTAACATACACACGTACTGTACATAACGACGCATGAGTGCATCACATAGGCTGCTGTTAATATACACACGTACTGTACATAACGATGCATGAGTGCATCACATAGGCTGCTGTTAATATACACACGTACTGTACATAACGATGCATGAGTGCATCACATAGGCTGCTGTTAATAAACTCACGTACTGTACATAACGATGCATGAGTGCATCACATAGGCTGCTGTTAATATACACACATACTGTACATGACGACGCATGAGTGCATCTCATAGGCTGCTG
Organism: Poromitra crassiceps; assembly: GCF_964638095.1. NCBI lineage: Eukaryota > Metazoa > Chordata > Actinopteri > Beryciformes > Melamphaidae > Poromitra > Poromitra crassiceps. Next base: position 3,830,172 of record NC_139651.1, on the reverse strand, counting down.
TTAATAAACTCACGTACTGTACATAACGATGCATGAGTGCATCTCATAGGCTGCTGTTAATAAACACACGTACTGTACATAACGATGCATGAGTGCATCTCATAGGCTGCTGTTAATAAACTCACATACTGTACATAACGATGCATGAGTGCATCTCATAGGCTGCTGTTAATATACACACGTACTGTACATAACGATGCATGAGTGCATCTCATAGGCTGCTGTTAATATACACACGTACTGTACATAACGATGCATGAGTGCATCTCATAGGCTGCTGTTAATATACACACGTACTGTACATAACGATGCATGAGTGCATCTCATAGGCTGCTGTTAATATACACACGTACTGTACATAACGATGCATGAGTGCATCTCATAGGCTGCTGTTAATATACACACATACTGCACATGACGACGCATGAGTGCATCTCATAGGCTGCTGTTAATAAACACACGTACTGTACATAACGATGCATGAGTGCATCTCATAGGCTGCTGTTAATAAACTCACATACTGTACATAACGATGCATGAGTGCATCACATAGGCTGCTGTTAATATACACACGTACTGTACATAACGATGCATGAGTGCATCTCATAGGCTGCTGTTAATAAACACACGTACTGTACATAACGATGCATGAGTGCATCTCATAGGCTGCTGTTAATAAACTCACATACTGTACATAACGATGCATGAGTGCATCACATAGGCTGCTGTTAATATACACACGTACTGTACATAACGATGCATGAGTGCATCTCATAGGCTGCTGTTAATATACACACGTACTGTACATAACGATGCATGAGTGCATCTCATAGGCTGCTGTTAATATACACACATACTGTACATAACGATGCATGAGTGCATCTCATAGGCTGCTGTTAATAAACACACGTACTGTACTGTACATAACGATGCATGAGTGCATCTCATAGGCTGCTGTTAATAAACACACGTACTGTACATAACGATGCATGAGTGCATCTCATAGGCTGCTGTTAATATACACACATACTGTACATAACGATGCATGAGTGCATCTCATAGGCTGCTGTTAATATACACATGTACTGCACATAACGATGCATGAGTGCATCTCATAGGCTGCTGTTAATATACACACATACTGTACATAACGATGCATGAGTGCATCTGATAGGCTGCTGTTAATATACACACATACTGTACATAACGATGCATGAGTGCATCTCATAGGCTGCTGTTAATAAACACACGTACTGTACATAACGATGCATGAGTGCATCACATAGGCTGCTGTTAATATACACACATACTGTACATAACGATGCATGAGTGCATCTCATAGGCTGCTGTTAATAAACACACGTACTGTACATAACGATGCATGAGTGCATCTCATAGGCTGCTGTTAATAAACACACGTACTGTACATAACGACGCACGAGTGCATCTCATAGGCTGCTGTTAATATACACACATACTGTACATAACGACGCACGAGTGCATCTCATAGGCTGCTGTTAATAAACACACGTACTGTACATAACGATGCATGAGTGCATCTCATAGGCTGCTGTTAATATACACACATACTGTACATAACGACGCACGAGTGCATCACATAGGCTGCTGTTAATAAACACACATACTGTACATAACGATGCATGAGTGCATCTCATAGGCTGCTGTTAATATACACACATACTGTACATAACGATGCATGAGTGCATCTCATAGGCTGCTGTTAATAAACACACGTACTGTACATAATGATGCATGAGTGCATCTCATAGGCTGCTGTTAATATACACACATACTGTACATAACGATGCATGAGTGCATCTCATAGGCTGCTGTTAATAAACACACGTACTGTACATAACGATGCATGAGTGCATCTCATAGGCTGCTGTTAATAAACACACATACTGTACATAACGACGCACGAGTGCATCTCATAGGCTGCTGTTAATAAACACACATACTGTACATAACGATGCATGAGTGCATCACATAGGCTGCTGTTAATAAACACACGTACTGTACATAACGATGCATGAGTGCATCTCATAGGCTGCTGTTAATATACACACATACTGTACATAACGATGCATGAGTGCATCTCATAGGCTGCTGTTAATATACACACATACTGTACATAACGATGCATGAGTGCATCTCATAGGCTGCTGTTAACATACACACGTACTGTACATAACGATGCATGAGTGCATCACATAGGCTGCTGTTAATATACACACGTACTGTACATAACGATGCATGAGTGCATCACATAGGCTGCTGTTAATAAACACACGTACTGTACATAACGATGCATGAGTGCATCACATAGGCTGCTGTTAATATACACACGTACTGTACATAACGATGCATGAGTGCATCACATAGGCTGCTGTTAATAAACACACGTACTGTACATAACGATGCATGAGTGCATCACATAGGCTGCTGTTAATAAACACACGTACTGTACATAACGATGCATGAGTGCATCACATAGGCTGCTGTTAATATACACACGTACTGTACATAACGATGCATGAGTGCATCACATAGGCTGCTGTTAATATACACACGTACTGTACATAACGATGCATGAGTGCATCACATAGGCTGCTGTTAATAAACTCACGTACTGTACATAACGATGCATGAGTGCATCACATAGGCTGCTGTTAATATACACACATACTGTACATGACGACGCATGAGTGCATCTCATAGGCTGCTGTTAATAAACTCACGTACTGTACATAACGATGCATGAGTGCATCTCATAGGCTGCTGTTAATAAACACACGTACTGTACATAACGATGCATGAGTGCATCTCATAGGCTGCTGTTAATAAACTCACATACTGTACATAACGATGCATGAGTGCATCTCATAGGCTGCTGTTAATATACACACGTACTGTACATAACGATGCATGAGTGCATCTCATAGGCTGCTGTTAATATACACACGTACTGTACATAACGATGCATGAGTGCATCTCATAGGCTGCTGTTAATATACACACGTACTGTACATAACGATGCATGAGTGCATCTCATAGGCTGCTGTTAATATACACACGTACTGTACATAACGATGCATGAGTGCATCTCATAGGCTGCTGTTAATATACACACGTACTGTACATAACGATGCATGAGTGCATCTCATAGGCTGCTGTTAATATACACACGTACTGTACATAACGATGCATGAGTGCATCTCATAGGCTGCTGTTAATATACACACGTACTGTACATAACGATGCATGAGTGCATCTCATAGGCTGCTGTTAATAAACACACGTACTGTACATAACGATGCATGAGTGCATCACATAGGCTGCTGTTAATATACACACGTACTGTACATAACGATGCATGAGTGCATCTCATAGGCTGTTGTTAATATACACACGTACTGTACATAACGATGCATGAGTGCATCTCATAGGCTGCTGTTAATATACACACGTACTGTACATAACGATGCATGAGTGCATCTCATAGGCTGTTGTTAATATACACACGTACTGTACATAACGATGCATGAGTGCATCTCATAGGCTGCTGTTAATAAACACACGTACTGTACATAACGATGCATGAGTGCATCTCATAGGCTGCTGTTAATAAACTCACATACTGTACATAACGATGCATGAGTGCATCTCATAGGCTGCTGTTAATATACACACGTACTGTACATAACGATGCATGAGTGCATCACATAGGCTGCTGTTAATATACACACGTACTGTACATAACGATGCATGAGTGCATCTCATAGGCTGCTGTTAATAAACACACGTACTGTACATAACGATGCATGAGTGCATCTCATAGGCTGCTGTTAATAAACTCACATACTGTACATAACGATGCATGAGTGCATCACATAGGCTGCTGTTAATATACACACGTACTGTACATAACGATGCATGAGTGCATCTCATAGGCTGCTGTTAATATACACACGTACTGTACATAACGATGCATGAGTGCATCTCATAGGCTGCTGTTAATAAACTCACGTACTGTACATAACGATGCATGAGTGCATCACATAGGCTGCTGTTAATATACACACGTACTGTACATAACGATGCATGAGTGCATCACATAGGCTGCTGTTAACATACACATGGCCAGGAGAGATAACACGAGGAATCCTTACTTTAGTGTACCTTCCTTACTTTACTGTAAAGCGATGCACACCGACACTGTGACGCGGTCTTTAACCGTTGTGATTTCCTGGAAATCTTTGATTGGGCGATCATCCTTGGGATCACCACAGATCTCTGTCTGTTCGAGCGTGTCTGCTGCTCTCTACAGGGTTTCCGCGGGTCTTTAAAAAGTGTAAAATCTTTAGGCCTTAAAATGTCTTAAATACCATTTTGACTTGATTGGATGATGTGACTTTTTGTAAAGTTCCATTAAAGTGATAATACGGAAGATTTCAGTTTTGTTCTCTTGGGTGACACCTATTGGCGATGAGTGGTAATTGCCGGTGAGATCCAAACAGTGTTATTATGTGACGTTACTCGGTTTGTTCGGCCATAGTAACCACCCGTAATGTTAGCAGAGACCGGAAAAAAGTTTGTTATCCTACTTCACACAAGAGCTGTCAGGAACCTACAGTAACCTATCAGAGTGAGTCTGTTGTGTTAGCTCCGCCCACCCTGTGAACCTACAGGAACCTACAGAGTGAGTCTATTGTGTTAGCTCCGCCCACCCTGTGAACCTACAGAGTGAGTCTATTGTGTTAGCTCCGCCCACCCTGTGAACCTACAGTAACCTACAGAGTGAGTCTATTGTGTTAGCTCCGCCCACCCTGTGGACCTACAGTAACCTACAGAGTGAGTCTATTGTGTTAGCTCCGCCCACCCTGTGGACCTACAGTAACCTACAGAGTGAGTCTATTGTGTTAGCTCCGCCCACCCTGTGAACCTACAGTAACCTACAGAGTGAGTCTATTGTGTTAGCTCCGCCCACCCTGTGAACCTACAGTAACCTACAGAGTGAGTCTATTGTGTTAGCTCCGCCCACCCTGTGAACCTACAGTAACCTACAGAGTGAGTCTATTGTGTTAGCTCCGCCCACCCTGTGTCACCACAGACACCAAGTTCATAAATGCTGCAATACTGAAAATGCAAAGGCTTCCATCAATGGGCCATAGGCTCAATCACCATTGTGTTAACTCACTATCAGATAGATAGTGAGTTAACACACATTTATTTACGTGAAAATCTTCCATATTATCACTTTAACTTCAGTCTTGCTTTTAAATTTGTTTTGGGGGAATTTCTGTTGTTGATCACCCTGTAACAAAACGACACCAACATGATGGAACCAATAATCACTCATGCAAACGGTGCAGCCCGGGCAGCATGTGTTGGTGCTGTGTGGGCTAAGTGTACTTTCATCTAAAAAGCGGGTAAGTGCAAGTTCAACCAGAGTTTAGTGTTTGGGTGAAGCCAGTTCAAAATAACAAATTTGATGCCCGCTGCACCTTGTGCAAGAAAACTCTTGAAATGAGGATGGTTTGGTATAAAGGCATCAGAGTCAGATGGGAAGTCTGAAACACATCAAGCCGGCATCAAAAGCCAACAGCACAAGATTGTTTCACAAGTGCGATTTTCCTTCTTATCCTTCCTACTTTTTTTCTGACAGTATGGACACCACACTTAGGGGACATTCAGACCAAAATCGTTTTTTGGAGCTGCCAGTGTCTTTCTGCAATTCATTCTCTATGTAAAGGTAAAGTAAAGGTAAAGGCATCTGTTGTGTTTGGAGGAGCGCTGTGGGCGTTTTAAAGCTGAAAAAAGTTGAACATTAGAGGAAAAGCGCCCTGCTCGTCTTTTTCACTCCACCTACCTTTTCTCCTCCCGAGGGATTTTCAACCTCCGCTGCTGCCAGAATTGGCAATAATCTGGCTTTCGTGTTGACAGTGAACAACATCAAACAGACAAAACCAGCTGGCTACCGTCCTTGTGGTCGTTGTGTTCTGATCTGTACTGCACGCGACTGCAGGGGAAAACAAACGGAGCACACAAAAAACGCTCCGTGCGCTGTGTTTTGTGCACAATGGAAGCGCTCTCAACATGATTTTCATAGCGTTCTGACTGGAAAAAACGCTTTTGGTGTGAATGTCTCCTTATTGTATATAAAAGTTAATGCAAAATTCTGTAAATGTTTGAATGTAGCCATGTTTTAACTCGTGCGTACCTTTGTCTGTGTATGAGTACTTTGAGAGCAACGCAAACTGGAGTCAAATCCCTTATGTATACATATTTGGCCAATACAGCGGATTCTGATTCTGAAATAGGTTCTTAAATGGGATTCATAATGGTCTTAAAAAGTCTTCCATTTCACTTGTTGAAACCTGCAGAAAGCCTGGCTGCAGTAATGTAGTGATTTGCAGCGACCTTGAGAGAGTGTCTGTGTTGAATAATGGCGTGGAGTGACAGGTGAACCGGCCAATCGGCAGCGTGGTGGCCGGGGCCTGGTACGAGGAGGCTTTTGGCTTTTTACTGTCAACTTTAAGTGAAGGAAGGCAGACACACACACACACACACACACACACGCACACGCACAGACACACGCACACACCTACACACACACCTACACACACACACACACACCTACACAGACACACACACACACCTACACACACACACACCTACACACACACCTACACACACACACACACACACACACACACACACCCACACACACACACACACACACACACACACACACACACACCTCCCTTGGTCTGTAGGGTGGTTGTGTTGGGGCAGGTTCTGCATGACACAGCCGTCACTGACGAGATAACAGCCTTTTAGAGCTACCTCAGTTTAAGTATGAATGTATCCATTTTAACTAAGTATTAGTGATTATTATGATTATGATTATATTAATACAGTGTATTGATATTTATGTATTTGCATATTAAGTGACAACAACATGCTGTGTTAAATAGCAGGTTTTGTAACCGCTCCTAGAATACTGATAATACAATACGACTACTACTACTACTGCTGCTACTGCTACTGCTAGTACTAATACTATTATTCTCTTGATAATCATAATAATAAGCTCTCACATCACCTAAATGTGAACAATGTGGGCTTTTAGAGTCTGATGCCTATGTTGTTGTATTCAAAGTGCCAATAGTTTGTGCTGATGCCGACCACTTTCATACAGGAATAAATAAGTAAATAAATAAATACAAAATATTCTTGTCAGAGTGGAAAAGCCTCTTAAAGCAGCATTTCGACCGGTAAAAGTCTCCTTTGAAACCAGACAAATAAAATGATTTTGGCGTTAGCAGCTCTTAAAGGCAGGGTGAGGGCAGGCTTCACGTCAGGTTTTCCTGCAGCTGTCGAGTCAAAAATAAATAAAAATAAAAAAGACTTCCATCATATCAGACGGGCGATCGTCAATCGTATTTTCATAAAACAGCCAACGTGGAGCCGAGATATCGTCGAGCCAATAACGACACAAAAGCATCTTTCGTCTTTCATCAAATAAAGAATTCGGTCTGAAGCAGTCTCTGCCAAAACGACTCAAAGTGCTCCAGTAGCGTCTTTCCCCCTCTGGCCTGCAGGCGGGGCTAGTGACAGACGTGTAAGTAGCAGCAGCGTGACCCGTTCTCCAGCACATGGACTTTATTTGCTGTGGTTTTTCAGCAGCAGCAGCTTCCAACGCTCGGCTCCTCCGGGCCCCCGGGGGGCGCAAACACAGCCCGGGGAGCAGCAATCTGACAAGCAGCGCAGAGCTAATCCAGGCCAGCTCCACCGGCTGGGGTTTTGCTCTGCATCCCTTAAGGTATGGAATAAATACAAGGCCCGGGAAGCCGATCCCCGCCCCGCCCTCCACGACCGCGGGGCGAGCGCACCACCGTTAGTCACATGGCGTCTCTTATCCATAATGTAACCTCAGAACATTTTGGTGGTTTTTCACCAATACGAAGAGCTTTGATCTCGCGTGGAAAGCAACGCAGTTTTGATGTCCAACTTCAAGGGCTGTTAGTTGCATTTTTATATCGCGGGCAAATGTTTACGTGTTGAGGCGGCTGCAGCGGCGGCCTCGAGGTTAAGAGGAGGGTTTTTTTCGTGAGCGGGACAGTTGTCGGTTTGAATTCCCGGCTGGGGAAAGCAACGTTCAGTTCCCTCTCACAGTTACCTTTGTGCAAGGCACCGAACCCCCCCGAACTGCTAAGAATAGAAAGCCGTGTGTGCAGCTCGCAGGTGGGACTGTGGAGCTGTGTGGATGTGAAGCAGGGTGTTGGGGGGCTCAGTCGAGTCGACTCTCCCGGGAGAAATACTTCATTTTTAATAGAAGAAGAAGAGTTTTTGCGATGTCTGCCCACCATACTTCAGAAGCCTCTCTCCACCTGGTGGTACCTCCCCCCCCCCTCTCTGTATCTCTCTCTCTGTGTCTCTGTGTCTCTCTCCCCTCCCTCCCCCCTGAGCTGCTACAGGTAGAGCAGACCAGGTGTGCCTGTTTAAACTTGCTGTGTAATTTGTGGATTAG
>NC_139651.1:3814115-3819115 GCF_964638095.1 Poromitra crassiceps | reverse complement strand
CGTATAGATTGGAGTGACAGACGTGCGGAGGAAGTAGCCGCACTAAAGCAGACTTTTGTTTGTTTGGAGTGCGCTGAATTGGGGAAGTGGCTTCTTTTTAAGTGATAGATGCTTTATCTTTTGATATATATATATATATATATATATATATATATATATATATATATATATATATATATATATATATATATGAAATGTAGTTTTTGTAGATCAGTGTCAGACATAGGAAGTGGTGGAACTCATGCACACTTTAGTTTTGGAGTGGGTTTCTTCATGTGGTAGATGTTTGATCTTCTGATGTATTTTCAAGATTCAAAATTCACTCGTTCACAATTTACATTTTGCAAAATCGCCGTGAATCCACTTTACGTCGCTCACCGGACATGATTTCAGACTATAGTTTTGCCGCGAACGGATGAAGTAAAGTGGCTCTGGTCAAGTTCTAACATGCCGTTTATCCGCTCTTTATAATATAGGATCTACGTCGTCAGATTTGACAGGCGTGTGTCCAAACTTGCCACACTCGATGCAGACTTTTTGCCAACCGATATATTATCTTTTGATATTTCTGGAGGATTTGTAAAGCCGTCCGACGGCGATCTGTGCTTTAACTCGAGAAGATGCGCTGTCATACAGTACATACTCCAAAAGTATTGCTCATTTCTCTCACTTTTAACATGATCTATGAGTTGAAAATGTGACTTTTTGCCCCTCGTCAAAATCAGAGTCCCCTTTGGCTGTACCCGCGCTCGCTGGCCGAGTCAGTGTTTGTCCTTACATGCCTCGCGAGAATCCAGAGACAACTCCCTGCAAACAATAAGAGTAACTTCACAACAGACAGTCGCTCACAGCCAGGCTGCCTGCTTGGCTAGTTCACTGCTGTTTGACTCTAATCTGTTTGACTCCATTCAGTTCTGTTCTGTTCTGTTCAGTTCTGTTCAGTTCTGTTCAGTTCAGTTCAGTTCAGTTCTGTTCAGTTCTGTTCAGTTCTGTTCTGTTCTGTTCTGTTCAGTTCTGTTCAGTTCTGTTCTGTTCAGTTCTGTTCAGTTCAGTTCTGTTCAGTTCTGTTCAGTTCTGTTCTGTTCAGTTCAGTTCTGTTCTGTTCTGTTCAGTTCAGTTCTGTTCAGTTCTGTTCTGTTCTGTTCTGTTCAGTTCAGTTCTGTTCAGTTCTGTTCTGTTCAGTTCAGTTCAGTTCTGTTCTGTTCAGTTCTGTTCTGTTCAGTTCTGTTCTGTTCTGTTCTGTTCAGTTCTGTTCAGTTCTGTTCTGTTCAGTTCTGTTCTATTCAGTTCTGTTCTGTTCTGTTCTGTTCTGTTCTGTTCAGTTCTGTTCTGTTCTGTTCTGTTCTGTTCAGTTCTGTTCAGTTCTGTTCTGTTCAGTTCTGTTCTGTTCAGTTCTGTTCTGTTCAGTTCAGTTCTGTTCAGTTCTGTTCAGTTCAGTTCTGTTCAGTTCTGTTCTGTTCAGTTCAGTTCAGTTCTGTTCAGTTCTGTTCAGTTCTGTTCTGTTCTGTTCTGTTCTGTTCTGTTCAGTTCTGTTCAGTTCTGTTCTGTTCAGTTCTGTTCTATTCAGTTCTGTTCTGTTCTGTTCTGTTCTGTTCTCACCTCCCTTTATCCCCAAACATAAAGCCTCCTTTGAGGGAAAAACAGTCCAATCCAGTCCAATAGAGGAGAGCAGAGCAGCCTCCGGTCCTGTTCTCCATCCATTCATGGTCTGTCATCACTCCTCTGTCTGTCTGTCTGTCTGTCTGTCTGTCTGTCTGTCTGTCTCTGTCTGTCTGTCTGTCTGTCTGTCTGTCTGTCTGTCTGTCCATCTCTCTCTCTGTCTGTCTGTCTGTCTGTCTGTCTGTCTGTCTGTCCATCTCTCTCTCTGTCTGTCTGTCTGTCTGTCTATCTGTCTGTCTCTGTCTGTCTGTCTCTGTCTGTCTGTCTGTCTGTCTGTCTGTCTCTGTCTGTCTGTCTGTCTGTCTGTCTGTCTGTCTCTGTCTGTCTGTCTGTCTGTCTGTTTATCTATCTGTCTGTCTCTGTCTGTCTGTCTGTCTGTCTGTCTGTCTGTCTGTTTCAGTGTCTGTCTGTCTGTCTGTCTGTCTGTCTGTCTGTCTGTCTGTCTGTCTGTCTCTCTGTCTCTCTGTCTGTCTGTCTCTGTCTGTCTCTCTGTCTGTCTGTCTGTCTGTCTGTCTGTCTGTCTGTTTGTTTCAGTGTCTGTCTGTCTGTTTGTCTGTCTGTCTGTCTGTCTGTCTGTCTGTCTGTCTCTCTGTCTGTCTGTCTGTCTGTCTGTCTGTCTGTTAGGGATGTAACAATACATGGCGAGACAGTTAAAACTCAATATAAGTATGTGAAGATTCAAATCGGTGAGATGGAAAATGAATCGCAGCGGGGGGGTTTTCAGTTGTTCTACAAAGAAAAGTCACTGTGCTTTCATTGCAAAGTTTGTGTTTTGCAGTTCTACCCGACACGAGGAATAAAAAGGGATTCTTTTTAATTTGATCAAGAAAAGATAAGAACAAATATTGTATTTTGTGGTCATAGTTTGTCTGCAATCTCAATTTGTAATTTTTTTTTTTTGAAAATCGTATCGTGAACTTGTGAGTTGAGTGTAGCATTAATACATCCCTACTGTTGTCTGTCTGTCATCTGTCTGTTGTCTCTGTTGTCTCTCTGTTGTTTGTGTGTCTGTTGTCTGTCATCTGTCTGTTTGTTGTCTCTGTTGTCTGTCTGTTGTTTGTGTGTCTGTTGTCTGTCATCTGTCTGTTGTCTCTGTTTGTCTGTCTGTTGTCTATCTGTTGTCTTTCTGTCTCTTGTCTGTCTGTTGTCTGTCTGTCTGTCTGTTGTCTGTCTGTTGTCTGTCTGTTGTCTGTCTCTTGTCTTTCTGTCTCTTGTCTGTCTCTTGTCTTTCTGTCTATCTATCTGCCTGTCTGTTGTCTGTCAGTCTGTTGCTGAGGTCTGTAGTGTGAGAGCAGCACAGCCTGGCTCTATTGGAATGTAATTTAAGAGCAGGCTAATGTTTTGTTGCAGCCATAATGTAACAATTAGCCGAGCTGTCTGTGCGGTGGTGTTGGTAGCTGCAAAACACTCTCTCTCTCTGTTGCCCCGTGTGTGTGTGTGTGTGTGTGTGTGTGTGTGTGTGTGTGTGTGTGTGTGTGTGTACAGTCCTAAACTGTTAGAGGGGAAACGGTTGTGGTTATTCTCTGTTACATTACAGAGGATCATGTGTAAAAAAGGCTGGGGGTTGAACTGCGAGGGGGGCGAACCCGCGGCCGGCCGCTCTGTGAGCGAAGTCCTGGTGGAGCAGATCGCTGTTTGATCATGGAAGGCGATGATCTCCAGTGTGCTTCCACTTGGCAGGTTATTCTTGTAGTTTGAAATTGTTATTCTCTCAAATTGAAATTAAAAACAGACTCGTCGACGTGTGTGTGTGTGTGTGTGTGTGTGTGTGTGTGTGTGTGAGACACTCAGCGATGTGTTCTTTTAATTCCTGTCAGCTGAAAAGGAAATTGGAAAATGCTGTTGCCACATTAGTATTGAGTCTTCATTCTACTGTCTCTGAGATGTGAGAGTTTTTCATCTCATTCATTCGTTTTTTATGATGATGATTCTAGGTTTCACATACAGTTTGAAGGAAGGACTACAGTTAAAATCTGCTTTGATTCTCCCTATGGATTGCTATAATTATTAGATTATTATATCAGTAGTTTGAGCTATGACAAATGTTAATTAATGATATGTGTTCTAGAGATAAATGTAAAATAATTTTGGTATTAGTTATTGTATCAGCCATTCTCCCGCTTTTTTCTAATATCAAAAGTATTCACGTTATCAGTGTAAAGGGGTATTATTTTCTAGCCTTTCTTGCATTATCAGTTTTTCTACGCGTTTCTTTCGGACATTTTCTTTTACTTGTTTTCTCCCCACTTTCTGATTGAGAGCGGTCATTATTATCATTGAAAGTGATGTAGGTGTGTTTGTTATGCGCAAGTATGTAAAGTGATGTAGGTGTGTTTATGTGTGAGTATGTAAAGTGATGTAGGTGTGTTTATGTGTGAGTATGTAAAGTGATGTAGGTGTGTTTATGTGTGAGTATGTAAAGTGATGTAGGTGTGTTTATGTGTGAGTATGTAAAGTGATGTAGGTGTGTTTATGTGTGAGTATGTAAAGTGATGTAGGTGTGTTTATGTGTGAGTATGTAAAGTGATGTAGGTGTGTTTGTAATGTGTATAAAGTGATGTAGGTGTGTTTGTTATGTGTGAGTATGTAAACTTTACATAGATAGCATACATTGTAAAGTGATGTAGGTGTGTTTGTTATGTGTGAGTATGTAAAGTGATGTAGGTGTGTTTCTGTGTGAGTATGTAAAGTGATGTAGGTGTGTTTCTGTGTGAGTATGTAAAGTGATGTAGGTGTGTTTATGTGTGAGTATGTAAAGTGATGTAGGTGTGTTTATGTGTGAGTATGTAAAGTGATGTAGGTGTGTTTATGTGTGAGTATGTAAAGTGATGTAGGTGTGTTTATGTGTGAGTATGTAAAGTGATGTAGGTGTGTTTGTAATGTGTATAAAGTGATGTAGGTGTGTTTGTTATGTGTGAGTATGTAAACTTTACATAGATAGCATACATTGTAAAGTGATGTAGGTGTGTTTGTTATGTGTGAGTATGTAAAGTGATGTAGGTGTGTTTCTGTGTGAGTATGTAAAGTGATGTAGGTGTGTTTCTGTGTGAGTATGTAAAGTGATGTAGGTGTGTTTATGTGTGAGTATGTAAAGTGATGTAGGTGTGTTTGTTGTGTGTGAGTATGTAAAGTGATGTAGGTGTGTTTGTTATGTGTGAGTATGTAAAGTGATGTAGGTGTGTTTGTTATGTGTGAGTATGTAAAGTGATGTAGGTGTGTTTGTTATGTGTGAGTATGTAAAGTGATGTAGGTGTGTTTGTTATGTGTGAGTATGTAAAGTGATGTAGGTGTGTTTGTTATGTGTGAGTATGTAAGTTTACATTCTTACAGCTGTCAACATC
>NC_139651.1:3806615-3809115 GCF_964638095.1 Poromitra crassiceps | reverse complement strand
ACCTGGGTGGTACACAGCAAGTTGTATTTTCAGCTCTATCTTTACATTTTCAGTAAAAAATTATGTAGTATTGCAATATATTGCAATATGTATTGTATCACAATGTATCGTGATACAATCTTATTGTGACCCATGTATCGTGATACATATCGTATCGTATGGTGAGGTCCTCCTTATCAATACCAAGCCCTAGTTGTCATGGCAATGCACAAAGTATAAGAAAAACGTTTTATAGGTATGACCCCAAATAGTCGACGATTCGCTGATTCTTTCGAAGGAGCCTGATGATTCGACTGCCAATCTCACAGTCGAATAGTCACAACATGTGGTTATGAAACAGGGATCGTTCCATTCCGGCTATGTGGGGGTGCTGAATGTCTGATTTTTACATAGAATTGCTTGGTTTCTCCCGATAGATCACGATAAGCCTATTTTGGTGAAAGTATCAACCTATTACAATTAAACAAACAAATCAAACAAGCTCATGCCAATGGATTTTTTTGATGGCCAAAAAAATTAAATAATAATAATAATAATTGAATATTCGTATTGAACAGCCAAATCCGATTCGACTAATAGAATTCAGAGTCGCGCACATCCCCACTGTTTTCCACAGTGTATAATGTCGACCTTTTATCAGAACATGTTGTGTATTGTCACAAAAGGTGCAGCTCATAACTGTATGAATAATATCCCCATAAAACACTTGTTATCATTCATACTTCCTGTCAGGAAGACTGTCACTTCCTTTTCTCTCCCTCCCAGCGCCCTAATCATCTCGTTAACTGATTAACGGCCGACAGTAAAAAAAATGGGACTCTCTCTCTCTCTCTCTCTCTCTCTCTCTCTCTCTCTCTCTCTCTCTCTCTCTCTCTCTCTCTCTCTCTCCGGGTCGTCACGCTGCTGATAGTGCCGTTGTGATGATTGAGTCGCTGGCAGCAGCACTGCTTCTTCCCCCATGCAGTGTCGCTCACTAATTGATGACTGTTCCACTGCATTAAGCCAACAGGTCCTCGTCCGTCCACTCCAGCGCTCTGCGTCCACGCAGCTGTTCACCTCCTGCCCGGTCGCTAAAGCACCGTGGCTGTTCTGGACATATGGGGGGATTTTATTTTAAGAGCCAGCGGCGAGAACCATTTTATTTTATTTTATTTTAGCTTAGCTTTAGTTTTTTTTCTCGTCGAGGATGTTATGGCTGGGAACGAACGCAGATGTAGATGTTCTGCCGTTCCCAGGTGGCACATAGCTGGCATAGGCCGATTTGAACCAGGAGGGCAAATCCACCCCAACTCACTTTACTGCCCTTTTTAGCCCCACATTAATCTTTAGCGCTTAGATTAATCCTATCATACTAGCATATTGTCAGACCACTGAGATCTGACAATACTACTCTAAGTATCATGGGGGGATAGGGGAAAAACATACATAATAACAAATGATAAAACATTATACAGTATATATATATATATATATATTGTATATAGCAAACATAAGTGATTTTTTTTGTGGTTGTTCGCCTTACAGTGATCACCGTCTTATTGTCTTACTGTAGTTTTTATTCACTACTTCATCTGTTTTTATTTTTACATTTTTCTATTTTGGACATTTACTTTCAGAGGCTCCAGCAGGCTCAGTTTTAAAGCCAGAGTGAAGTTTCTGGTATCATATGAAACTAGAAGACCGAATGAATGGATTTGTACCAACCCTGTCATGCTAGTTTGTCAGGAAGGTAGCTAAATAACACTCCAAATTTTGGCAACATTTTGGCAAGGGAAAAAAAACATTTTCAAAGGTGTCCTCTTTTTCCACAGTCTAATGTTGGCAGGTGTGTGTGTGTGTGTGTGTGTGTGTGTGTGTGTGTGTGTGTGTGTGTGTGTGTGTGTGTGTGTGTGTGTGTGTGTCCCCGTTTTGAACCAGCTAGTAGCCTTATATTGTCATTTGTCCCTGGGAAATTTGGTTTGGTACGTATTAGGCCTGCACGATATGAGGAAAATCTGCGATGTGCGATAACATTGTTCAATATAGCGATGACGATACGACTTGCGATAAATAAACAAATATTAAAGTATGCATATTAGCTATACAGTTCCTATGTGTTTCTGCTTTAATAATGCTAACATAGGCCCCAAACATAACCTACTGTATGCCCACTGAATAAAGAAATGAAATACACACTGACTCTAGCTGAAACTACACACAGCGTGTTTGGGCTTTGGCAGAGGGGTGGAGAGCACTGTTGCAAGGGAAAGGTGTACGCTGGATTTACAACACAAGACAAAATGATCAGATGCTGAGTGGGAATGCATGACGCATGTAAATAAAACCACTTTTGTTATTCATTGCGTTTCAGGCAGTCTTTGCGATGTGTTTATTGCGCATGTTCATATTGCGATGACGATGAAAATACGATTAATTGTGCAGCCCTAGTACGTATGGTACTGGGACAGAAAAGTTTGAGAACCCCTGCACTACTTCATCCCAGGATTTTGCATTGTGGATC
>NC_139651.1:3802893-3806415 GCF_964638095.1 Poromitra crassiceps | reverse complement strand
TATGTATAGGTACATATATGTACCTATATGTACATATAATATAGGAAATCGGCCAATTTTATGTATGCACCATATATGGGAAACCTATATGTACATATATGTACCTATATGTAGGATCTTAAATAAATAAAAATTAGCAACACACACGGGATTCGAACCCCGTTCTCCTACGTGCTGAGCTATACATTTTCTTATACTAACCAGAGAGCCGGGCACATTATATACTCTCTCGCACACAACGTAGACCACAATTGTCAGCGATCGGGAAGTTATTTTATGTGATGCGTACGAGTCATATTATGTAACAGACTAAAATTATGTTGTGTGTGTGCATCTATAGTCTGTAGGCTGTACGGCTTCAGAGGTTAACTTCATTTAACACCAGAGACTCAGCAGGTAGGCCTACACAGAGCCTCGTATACAGTCTGTTACAATAACATAGTGTGAGCACCTCGTTCCGCACTTGGTGCAGACCGGTGCAGACTTGCTTTGGTCTAGTCAGTCACAGCTAGTAAGTACTTGCGCATGCGCGTTGCTGCAGGAACTGAATTCATTATTTTATAGTATTGCGCTAAACTATTAACCATAGTTGTGTCCTGGAAGCTTTTTGCTGGCACCACATAGCCTATAGTCCCATATTTATGATATTTCATGTGACATAAAATGCGTTGAAATGTAGTTTTCGTGTAGACCAGATTTCAACTCTCAGTTACACAATAAAAGACAATAAAATGCCAATTCACACACTATCAATATTGTCTCTATTCCAAACTACAACAAATGTTTTAACAATATGATGAACCAAATTGTGTTTTTTTACACGTTTACGTTGTAACCGCATTTTAGCCGGTTGAAAAGAGGGTGAAATTAGGTCTTAGACGTTCAAACCCAATATCACCCAGATTTAAACTAAAAATCAACGTTGAAAAAACGTTTTGTGCTCGCTGGGTATATATGGATTATGACACAGTGTATACAAACAGATTTGTAAATGACCTATATAGGAGGCATATACCTTGTATTGTGTACATATATGGCCTATATGTGGATATAAAGAAGTGAGACCTATATGACCTGTATTATGAACATATAGGGCCTTTATGTGTATATAAAGAAGCTATATAGGAGACATATATGCCCTGTATGTGCACATATAGTACCTATATGTGGATATAAAGAAGCTATAGGAGACCTATATGCCCGGTATATGCACTTATATGCACCTGAATCTGGCCTATATGCAACCTATATGCGGCATAAATGTGGCCTATATGCGCATATATGCACCTAAATCTGGCCTATATGCAACCTATATGCGGCATATATATGGCCTATATGCTCCTATATGCGCATATATGCACCTAAATCTGGCCTATATGCAACCTATATGCGGCATATATATGGCCTATATGCTCCTATATGCGCATATATGCACCTAAATCTGGCCTATATGCAACCTATATGCGGCATATATATGGCCTATATGCTCCTATATGCGCATATATGCACCTAAATCTGGCCTATATGCAACCTATATGCGGCATATATATGGCCTATATGCTGCATATAGGTTGCATATAGGTTGCATATAGTTGCATATAGTTGCATATATGTTCATATAGATTCTTTCCATGTGGGGAGAGAGAGAGAGAGAGACAGAGAGAGAGAGAGAGACAGAGAGAGAGACAGAGGGAGAGAGAGAGAGACAGAGAGAGAGAGAGAGAGAGACAGAGTGAGAGACAGAGAGAGAGAGACACACAGAGGGAGAGACAGAGGGTGAGAGAGAGACAGAGAGAGAGAGAGACAGAGAGAGAGAGAGAGAGAGAGAGAGATGGAACAAGGGAAAAGTTTGGGAACCCCTGATTTAGCCTCCTTCCCGACAAGCTAGCATGACATTTTTGGTAGCAATGGATGCATCGGCTCTTCTTAGTTTCATATGATATCAGTTTCTTGATATGATATCAGAGCTACAGCCATTTGATTGAAATCGGGAGATTAACGGGAGAAATTGACCAATCGGGGAGCACAGCAGCAGAAAGGGGTTTCAAATAGGGAGACTCCCTCAAAGATTGTTGTGTGGTGCAGGTTACAGTATGGTACTGGTGTCGTCATATTTTTAAACGATACCCAGTCCACACACACACACGCGCGCACACACACACACACACGCACACGCGTGCGCACACACACACACGCGCGCACGCGCACACGGGCACACACACACACACACACCTCCCCGCTGCCCCCTCCCCCCCCTCCCCGTGCTACAGGCTAGCTGCGAGCGCTGAGCAGGCGGCTGGTGGATGCTAAAGCCCCGCTCAGCATGCATTATAGATGGCAGGAGGGAGAGAGGTGGCGTAGCGCTGCCTGCTCCTTTTCTCCAGCATGTAGTGCTAACGACGCTAGCTTTGATCAGAATCTGATGATGACGTGTGTGTGTGTGTGTGTGTGTGTGTGTGCCCCCCCCCCCGGGGCCTGAGAGAGCAGAGGCAAAGTTCTTATTATGGCCCATTTCCACCGCTGGTATCAACGCGGCCCTGCCCAGCTCGTCTCGCTTTTTTGTCTCATTCCACCGATCAAAAACGTGGCCAGCCCGGGTCGAGTCGGGGTTGAGTCGTGCTGTTTTTGGTCCCTGCTCTGTTGAGGTTCCAGCGCTGTGAACCCGGGTTCATACGGTGACGTGAAAACACTGCAGACGACTGATTGGTCAGGCAGAATCGTGTTTAATCTACTGACTGAAGCTGCATACCAGTTTAGTGGGGCAGGGGGCTTACCTTCTTCTGTTATGTTATTTCCATCGGTCTTTTGTGTTGCTGCCTTTGCCTCTGGTGAAATAAAAGCGATCTCCTTACTCAGCTTAACATGACGGTGGTTTTCAATTGTTTTGAGAGAGAAAAAAATCCGCTCCTCAGGAAGCCCTTTGTAGCTGTGTGCAGCGTCAGCTCCGCTAGGCCGCAGGCGGGGCTTTGGTGAAGCCGCGGTCTTGCCTGGTGAGAGGCCGCCGGGGTAGAGGCTTCCCTTCTCCCTGTAGCGCCTCTCCCGTCCCTCGCGCAGCGCATGCATGTGAGTTTGACTAACAACAAAGTGGTATCCATTCTCCTGGCCGATTGTCACATTTGCCCATGTACACTGTAGGTCATTTAGAGGCACCAGTATTTCACAAACAGTTTAAAAGTTCTGTGTATGGATTTAATTTTAACGTTATACTACTACTACTTCGCTTATGAGCGGAGGGCAGATATGCGGTCGCTATGACGACCAGGTGTGGGCGGGGGTGGGCGGGGGCAGATGCAGGGCCGATTTTACCAACGGGCTTACCCGGGCTGAAGCCCGGGGCCCGGGACATCAAGGGGCCCAAAAAAAAAAAAAAAAAATTTTTTTTTTTTTTTTGGGGGGGACCCTTGATGTGTTTTTTTTTGGGCCCCCTGTCCAGGGTCTTCGCAAAAAATGTTTTTTTTACTGACGCCATTCAATTTTTTTTGCAGAGTAATAACATCCACTGTGAGAGGGTGTCCACCCGCT
>NC_139651.1:3790393-3797893 GCF_964638095.1 Poromitra crassiceps | reverse complement strand
TGTTCTCTGGTGTGTTCTCATGACAGAGATGTTCTCTGGTGTGTTCTCATGACAGAGATGTGTGAAGGTGTTCTCTGGTGTGTTCTCATGACAGAGATGTGTGAAGGTGTTCTCTGGTGTGTTCTCATGACAGATGTTCTCTGGTGTGTTCTCATGACAGAGATGTTCTCTGGTGTGTTCTCATGACAGAGATGTTCTCTGGTGTGTTCTCATGACAGAGATGTGTGAAGGTGTTCTCTGGTGTGTTCTCATGACAGAGATGTGTGAAGATGTTCTCTGGTGTGTTCTCATGACAGAGATGTGTGAAGGTGTTCTCTGGTGTGTTCTCATGACAGAGATGTGTGAAGGTGTTCTCTGGTGTGTTCTCATGACAGATGTTCTCTGGTGTGTTCTCATGACAGAGATGTGTGAAGGTGTTCTCTGGTGTGTTCTCATGACAGAGATGTGTGAAGGTGTTCTCTGGTGTGTTCTCATGACAGAGATGTTTGAAGGTGTTCTCTGGTGTGTTCTCATGACAGAGATGTGTGAAGGTGTTCTCTGGTGTGTTCTCATGACAGAGATGTTATCTGGTGTGTTCTCATGACAGAGATGTGTGAAGGTGTTCTCTGGTGTGTTCTCATGACAGAGATGTGTGAAGGTGTTCTCTGGTGTGTTCTCATGACAGAGATGTTTGAAGGTGTTCTCTGGTGTGTTCTCATGACAGAGATGTGTGAAGGTGTTCTCTGGTGTGTTCTCATGACAGAGATGTTCTCTGGTGTGTTCTCATGACAGAGATGTGTGAAGGTGTTCTCTGGTGTGTTCTCATGACAGAGATGTGTGAAGATGTTCTCTGGTGTGTTCTCATGACAGATATGTTCTTTGGTGTGTTCTCATGACAGAGATGTGTGAAGGTGTTCTCTGGTGTGTTCTTCTCATGACAGAGATGTTGTGAAGGTGTTCTCTGGTGTGTTCTCATGACAGAGATGTTGTGAAGATGTTCTCTGGTGTGTTCTCATGACAGAGATGTTCTTTGGTGTGTTCTCATGACAGAGATGTGTGAAGGTGTTCTCTGGTGTGTTCTCATGACAGAGATGTGTGAAGGTGTTCTCTGGTGTGTTCTCATGACAGAGATGTGTGAAGGTGTTCTCTGGTGTGTTCTCATGAAGGTGTTCTTTGATGTGTTCTCATGACAGAGATGTGTGAAGGTGTTCTTTGGTGGTGTTCTTTGGTGTGTTCTTATGACAGAGATGTTTGAAGGTGTTCTCTGGTGTGTTCTCATGACAGAGATGTTTGAAGGTGTTCTCTGGTGTGTTCTCATGACAGAGATGTGTGAAGGTGTTCTTTGGTGTGTTCTCATGACAGAGATGTTTGAAGGTGTTCTCTGGTGTGTTCTCATGACAGAGATGTGTGAAGGTGTTCTTTGGTGTGTTCTCATGACAGAGATGTGTGAAGGTGTTCTTTGGTGTGTTCTCATGACAGAGATGTTTGAAGGTGTTCTCTGGTGTGTTCTCATGACAAAGATGTGTGAAGATGTTATCTGGTGTGTTCTCATGACAGAGATGTGTGAAGGTGTTCTCTGGTGTGTTCTTCTCATGACAGAGATGTTCTCTGGTGTGTTCTTCTCATGACAGAGATGTGTGAAGGTGTTCTCTGGTGTGTTCTCATGACAGAGATGTTCTCTGGTGTGTTCTTCTCATGACAGAGATGTGTGAAGGTGTTCTCTGGTGTGTTCTCATGACAGAGATGTTTGAAGGTGTTCTCTGGTGTGTTCTCATGACAGAGATGTGTGAAGATGTTCTCTGGTGTGTTCTCATGACAGAGATGTGTGAAGGTGTTCTCTGGTGTGTTCTCATGACAGAGATGTGTGAAGGTGTTCTCTGGTGTGTTCTCATGACAGAGATGTGTGAAGGTGTTCTCTGGTGTGTTCTCATGACAGAGATGTTCTCTGGTGTGTTCTCATGACAGAGATGTTTGAAGGTGTTCTCTGGTGTGTTCTCATGAAGGTGTTCTCTGGTGTGTTCTCATGACAGAGATGTGTGAAGATGTTCTTTGGTGTGTTCTCATGACAGAGATGTTCTCTGGTGTGTTCTCATGACAGAGATGTTTGAAGGTGTTCTCTGGTGTGTTCTCATGACAGAGATGTGTGAAGATGTTCTTTGGTGTGTTCTCATGACAGAGATGTTGTGAAGGTGTTCTCTGGTGTGTTCTCATGACAGAGATGTTGTGAAGATGTTCTCTGGTGTGTTCTCATGACAGAGCTGTTGTGAAGGTGTTCTCTGGTGTGTTCTCATGACAGATGTATGAAGGTGTTCTCTGGTGTGTTCTCATGACAGATGTATGAAGATGTTCTTTGGTGTGTTCTCATGACAGATATGTGTGAAGATGTTCTCTGGTGTGTTCTCATGACAGAGATGTGTGAAGGTGTTCTCTGGTGTGTTCTCATGACAGAGATGTGTGAAGATGTTCTCTGGTGTGTTCTCATGACAGAGATGTGTGAAGGTGTTCTCTGGTGTGTTCTCATGACAGAGATGTTCTCTGGTGTGTTCTCATGACAGAGATGTGTGAAGGTGTTCTTTGGTGTGTTCTTCTCATGACAGGCGATCTGCTGCACTCTGGTCAACTGTAACTGTGACAGCTTCAAGCCTGGGAAGCTGAAGAGGAGACAGTGTGACAACTGCAAGCATGGCTGGGTGGCACACGGTAAGAGCCGCAACCTTTCTGCTATTCCTTGTTTTTTTGACCAATTTTGTATTTCATTTTAAGATTTGCAGGTGAACAAAGCACCACATTGATAAGCAAGTGAGCGTCTCCAACAGGAAGAAGAGTATGTGGGATGCATATGAGTAGACATACACACATAATAATATGTGTATATCAGAACCCAGTCAGGCGAGACATGAATCCATACATAGAATGCCTTAAGAGAGCCTCACATGTGTGGATTCCACACGTTACAAACAAGTGACTGGCACTATGCCACCTAGGGACCTTAAGTAGAATCCTCAGGGCATCATTGTAGGCCACCTTAAGCCTCCGCATGCTACCTTTCTTGTATGTGCACCATAAGAAAGCTGTATACATGGGAGTGCAGAAAGCTTTAAAAAGTGCACACTTGACAGGACCAGAACACATACTGAACCTGCGAAGCAACATATTAGCCTGAGCATAAAGTTTGCGGCACTGTCTAAAGATATCTCTATCATCATGGAGATTATCTGTGAAGATGTGGCCAAGGTACTTAATTTCCTGGCATACAGAAAGATGACTGTCAGATAGGTGAAAGGCTGGGAAAGCCAGTTTTTTGTCCTCCTTCTCACTATCATGACACTACTCTTTTTTGCATTGTAAATTATGTCATGTTCATTGCCATAATTTGAGCACACTTTCAATAGTTGCTGTAGCCCTCCACTGTATGGACTCAGAACGATCAGGTCATCAGCATACATAAGGTGATTGATGATAGTTACCCATAAGACTTATAGTGTCTTATAGTGCCTTAGTGTCCGTGTTGCAGAGTAGAGGCAGTGGTCTTGTCTTGTTTGTTTACAGTAATTAATGACTCCAAATCAATGTGGTAATGATGTATTAATGGTAAAATGCTTCACATAGCACCTTTTACATGTCGAAAAATAGCAAAAATGTGAATGTGCTGATAAGGACACAGCCATCTTAGTGTAACCACCTCTGGAAATACGCTTGGATGCCGAACATGAGTGGTATTCCCATGGGATGTTGAATCATGCATCTCCAGTTCACCACCCTAGTCCAAAACTAGTCACACCAATATAGAATGTGTCTGTTCTGATGTTGGCATGCGTTGGTTGGTTTCAGTAACCAAAAGCAGAACACCACTAAATCGGTTTGGCGTTGACATGTTATTGAATATTAATGAAGAGGGAGATGATTATATTTTCTCATTTTGTAGATATTGCATAAATTATGTTCTAAATTATTTAATTGTTTCTTTTATTATTCATGCTACATATTGTCACTGTTGGGTAAAAACCTTGCATCTCTACACAGCTTTTCAGGAACTAAGAAAAAGAGCATTGTTTAAGTAATAATTAAAAAAATGACATTAATTACATTAATACTATATGTATTGCTGTCATGTAAAAAAAAGTTGTAGTTCCAGTTTTTAATTTGATTTTGAATGTTTTCATATTTTAATTAATGTCATTTTTTTTTATCTGTCTACATTTCGTTCTGTACTGACATTTTTAAGATATATTTTCATATTTTACTTAATCTTCATATTTTCTAGGGCTGTACCAATTTTTTCCCACATTATTAGATAGGGGTGTCACGATACACCCAGTTCACGATACGATACACGATATTGGGTTCACAATAATGATACGATACGATATTTTAACCATATCTTTTTGCGATCGATTTGTAAGTTGAGGGGGCATCCTCCACGCTAATTTGAGTAATTTCACCATTTTCATCCCTCCGTGTCTGTAACGTCCCTCGTCTGTTCAAACAAAGCAATGAAAAGGAGAGCGAGCATGCAATCAGATGCAGATCAGTGCCACCATGTTCAGCTTCTTTTTCTCGCGATATGAGATTTCATCTCAACGATAGATATTGTCACGTTTTGATATCGCGATATATCGTGGGATGATATATTGTGACATCCCTAATATTAAACATTTCTATTGATGTTTTCGAATGGAGCTTTGAATGTCTGCCGTGACATCATCATAATGTCTGCCGTGACATCATCATAATGTCTGCCGTGACATCATCATAATGTCTGCCGTGACATCATCATAATGTTTGCTGTGACATCATCATAAAAAAAGTGAACATCCTCAATTTGAATGTGCTTCATCGGTAGGGATGGGTACCAAAACCAGGGGCTAAATTATTACAGCCTCTCTGTGCTCTCTGTGTTGGGCTGCTCCTCCACACACACACACACACACACACACACACACACACACACACACACACACACACACACACACACACACACACACACACACACACCACACACACCACACACACCCCACACACACACACACACACACACACACACACACACACACACACACACACACGGTTAAACGCGTTTCAACAGGCTACTGGAGGGACATGTTACCTCCTGATCATAATAAAACATAGGATAATGGCGCATTTGCGGACAGGTTGGCCAAGATGGTGCTATTTCGTTTAGCTACCAAAAGTTAACTAGCTTCCAGGTCAGTAAACTGCCTTTTCTAACCAATTGGGCTTTTTTTTTATTGCATTGTGCAAGGGAAAATGGGCTTGGGCTGGAAACCATCACTGTATCTGGCAACACTCTGGACTTCTGTCCAGTTCCTCAGCAGCAGTTCCGTCATAAACAGAATGAATAGATGTGCAAGAAAAAAGCTGCGCATTCGAATGTGTTGATTTACAATTTGAATGTCAACATTATGAACAGAGTTTCGAAAATTCGAACTAATATTTTCATGGATTTTATTTGTTGTGCTGCTTTCATTTTATATTCATATTTTTTCATTCATATATTTTTAGTAATTTTCACATATGTTCTAGTGTAAATTGAACACCCAATACTCCATGCTGTTTCTTTGCTGTATCCTCGCCCAATTTCCCCACAGGGACTATTGCAGTGTCAGCTAAGCCTAACCCTCCCTCATGCCATGTGTTGCAGCCCTGAGTAAGCTGAAGGTGCACCACATGTACCAGAGCAGCCAGGTGGAGATCGTGCACTCCAACGTGGTGTTTGACATCTGCAGCCTGATGCTGTACGGCACGCAGGCGGTGCCCGTGCGCCTCAAGATCCTTCTGGACCGCCTGTTCTCCGTGCTCAAACAGGACGAGGTGATCCAGATCCTCAGCGCCCTCGACTGGACACTGCAGGACTACATACGAGGATACGTGCTGCAGGTGAGGGCACCGTTTTGGCCCTAGGATGGAGGCTACAATTTGGCATGCAGATCGTGTGTGTGTGTGTGTGTGTGTGTGTGTGTGTGTGTGTGTGTGTTCGTGTGTGTGTGTGTGTGTGTGTGTGTGTGTGTGTGTGTGTGTGTGTGTGTGTGTGTGTGTTCGTGTGTGTGTGTGTGTGTGTGTGTGTGTGTGTGTGATTTCAAAATGCAGGGTGGTAGAGGTAGAGTAGCGTGGGCTGCCCCTGCCATCATGCATTTAAAAAACATGCATACTGTATGGGGTTGCAGCTATTGTGGATTTGCGCTTGTTTCTCTCCATGTGTTTAGGACTGCATATATTATTATTAGGATTAGGAGTTGGAATATGGGGGGTTTTGTGGGCATATTTGTAGTAGCTCTGGGCAATATATCGATATTATATCGATATTGTGATATGGGACTAGATATCATCTTAGATTTTGGTTATTGTAATATTGTGATATGGCACAAGTGTTGTAATTTTCCTAACTTACCGGACTGTTCTAGCTATTCTATTATTTGCCCAACTGCCCCTTGGTCATTATATCCACATTACTGATGATTATTCATCAAAAATCTCATTGTGTAAATTTTTTTTTTAAAGCGCCAATGGGAAAGAAAGCCTGTTTTTGCATTTTTATTTTAATCAGTCTTGTTTTAACAAAAGTGCTTGTGACATGTCACATTTGGCTTTGACTTACAACTTAACCCACTTCCACGCTACAATTTAGCTCACTTGGTAGAAAATACAGAGATATATGTGTATCATCATTCAGCCTAACAATACCGAGAAATGTTTTTTGGTCCATATCGCCCTGCCCCGATTTGTCAGACTGGTTAATATTTAAGTTATTCAGAGTTTTATTCGTATCAGTGTGGAAAAACATCTGAAACCATAGACCATTATTGGACTTTAATAATGACTTATCCCCCCCCCCCCCCCCCAATATTTTATTATATTTATTTATTAGAACAATTAAAGGGCAAACAAACACGCTCAGACACAGGAAAAGAGAAAACAAACAAAAAAGACAAAACAAAAACATACATAAGATCAACATTCAATATTACATGATTACCAGCCGCATAAGGTGCTTATGTGCTCGTGAAAGACATTATGCCTGGGGTCTCACACAAGGGGATCATGAACCAGCCAGGCGAGTCACCCGCCTCCCCCAACCTCATCTAGGTAGGCCAGAAACGGGTCCCAAATGGCCCGAAAACTTTGTGAGTGAATTGGTCCTCATGAACCTCAGTCTCTCCATCCGTATAACAGAGGTCATGTCCGTCAACCACCGTTGGAAAGAGGGTGAAGAGGATGACTTCCATTCCTTCAGAATTAGTTTTTTGGCCCACGGTTGTCCCCTGTGTCAGAGACTGTTGCTGCACAGCTGTAGGGAAGTTCAAAGAGGACTCCGAGCAGCCAAAGATGGCGAGTTCTGCGTCTGGTTGAAGGATTATTTTGTAATAATGACATTCTTTTAGGTGGATTAGCAGCAGAGGCATCATTATGAGTCAGATCCTCCCACGCCATCCTGGAATGATTTCTCTGGTGTCAAATAAAAAATAAGAATAATGAAAACATGTTCAGCAGCTGTGTTCAGGG
>NC_139651.1:3652893-3785393 GCF_964638095.1 Poromitra crassiceps | reverse complement strand
GAGACAGGTGAGCACACCTGTGAGGGGGGGGGGAACTGTGATGACAATAATGCTAAGTTTATAGTACAGGGTGTGCGTCAAGTGTGGAATCATGGGCGCTAGATTTAAGGCTCCACAATGTTCGAGACCTGCCAGTTTCCTTATGATTTGGGACTTTTCGGACATACTGTATTAAAGCAATAAGCCCCAAGAGGTCGTGCTGTACAGTGATTTTAGAACTTATTATTATTATTATTATTATTATTATTATTGCTTTTATAAAATGGTTTCTAGCTGGCAAGGTGCCACACAGCAAAACATTTTTTATCAGTAATTAATTATCAATTATCAATCAATAATTTATTGATCAGAAATAATAATTCTCCGCCAAGCAATGCAGTTCTTCGGCGACATTTAGCGAAATGGTTGCCAAGCAACACACAGACGCAGTATTTTCAAACGCGGCTCAGCCAATCGCAATAAAGGACCGGAACCATCCATTTTAGAAATCAGTAATAACTCAAAGATCATTAATAATTCAAATTAAACACTGTCAGGGTTAGCGGTTCAATTCCAAATGGAGACAAAGAAATTGGGCTAAAAATGTATGCCCTCATGGTACTGTACGGTGCACTGGATAGAAATGCATTACGGTAATTTACTGTAAAATATACGTTTTAACGTTGAACTTTTTGATCCCCAGACACAGCGCCAATCTGAACCTGCACCACAAGCTGTTGACCAAAGACACGTTCGTCCCGGCCAGCTCCCTCTTCTCCCCCTCGTCCCACTGCAGGGACAGAGACTCCGCGGGCCTGGACTACTGTCAGGACAGAGACCAGAGGGACAGAGACCAGAGAGACCCGACCGGCCAGACCTCCGTCATCTTCAGAGGACACAACCGCATGGGCCTGGTGTTCCCCATGAGCAAAACGTCCTCCATGCCGGACGACTCCCGGGCCTCTCCCTTGGGAGAGATGGAGGGGGTCGTCGTCGTCGGAGGTGGTGGTGGAGAGGACGGGGCCATCCTGGACCTGAGCACCTCCTCCTCTGCCCCGCCCCGCGGCAGCGCCCGCTCCTCGTGGGACTCCGACGGCGCCGGCAGCGACGAAGGCGAAGGGATGGACGATGACGAGGAGGAGGAAGCGCTCCCCCTGGAGGACAGTGAGGAAAGCTGCGACGACGGGATGGGCGGCGCGGGCGGGAGGCCCGGAGGCGGCGACGAGCTGGTCCCCGGGGCGGAGAGGACCCCAGGCTGCGTCGGGGGAGGACAGGGCGGGCTTCAGGGCGGTGGGGGCGGGTCTCCGATAACCTGCCACGTCTGCCAAAAGGTCTACAGCAACAAGGGCACGTTCAGGGCCCATTACAAGACTGTCCACCTGCGGCTGCTGCACAAGTGCAAGGTGCCGGGCTGCGACACGTCCTTCTCCTCGGTACGGAGCCGAAACAGACACAGCCAGAACCCAAACCTCCACAGGAACCTAGCCGTTACCTCCGGTCCCACTCCGGACCACGAGTAGAGACTGGACTTCAGATAATTATGCCAACATGACTGATTTCTCCTTCGTTAAACTTGTCTCTCCGTTTTTTTTTGTTTGTGTGGACATGAGGCTTTTCCAATCAGCACTTTTGCATAAATTCCATATTGTTGCCATTGTTTGGGGGGAAAAGGAGGGTGCAGTGTTTCATGGGTTTTTGAATTTGGGAAATAATACGCCTCTTTTGTTGTGGCAGAGTCAACTGCTTTTGGCGCAAAAGGGTTTCTATCCACTGATTATTTTTGTGCATTTTCTTGACGGCGTTTATTTTTGCAGCATCTTGACATGTCTTTATTTTGCAAGTTTACTAAAAGTGATTCTCATTGGCTTCTGTTTACCGTGTTTACACATCAACATGTCAATGTAAAGAACAATCAAAAAGACACACACACCAGACTGAATTCACCTGAAAAAGCTTGCGGACACGCACAAATCAAATCTCAACCAATCTTTCATTTCTATGCAGTAAGCAGATTTATTGCCATTGCTTTACCTTTATAGTCCCGTTTTAAACCTTAAAAGTCCCATTCAAATGCAATTTTGTGTGTTTTTTTGTTGTCAAATATCCACATTTCCCCCGTGTGACATTATGCATAATGTTCTGATCAAAAGCAGCAGTGAAGTGACTTCTAGATCTGTGTCATTTTGTTCATTCGGACAACGGTCTTAAAAAAAGATTCTCAAGTCGAAAAGCTATAATAGTGTCGTGAAACTTGATCAATAAGTTATTGTTTGATGTTGTTATGATTCGTGTGGTTTTGTTCTCCCTGTCTTTGCCGTTCTGGTTGTTGCAAACTGCTAATGTTGACCAAAGATTTTTTTTTTTCTCCCAGCGTGTAGAAAAACCCTCCTACTGTTCCGAGGGGGTATGCAGTATTAATAAAAGGGCCCACCCAGCCGCCTCTCATCGAATTCATGACCGAGATTAACAGCAGTATTCAGGCATGGGGCTCCGTTATCAAAGCGAAACAACTTTTGACTGATCTGAGGGTAAAAAAAAATTAAATCTATATTTCTGTGGTCTTTTTGTTAAAGAAATCAAATCTGCTCACAGGATTAGACTTGATTTAAGGTATTGTTCTTATCGTAGTGTCACGTGTGGTCGCTTGCAGTCTCCTCTCCTGACTGACTGACTGGATGAACGGTAGGTAGGAAGATGTTGCTGTGTTTGGAGACTAAAAGCATGTATTACTGTGAATATGAGTCAAACACTGAGAAGAAAATAATAATTAAAAACAATTTGTAACAAGGGCCCCCACATATAAGCACACCCTCAAAAGTAACTGGTAAATAAAATGTTTATTGAATTGTATATTCTGTGAATAGAGTAATTTGTTAACTGAAAGAAACCAAAAAAATATACTGTATAAAACAGACTAAATGTACCACTCACATTCCACATCATTAGAGATGTGTTTTTTGTTGTTTTTTGCTTGTCTTTCTTTCTCTCTCGTTTTCAAAAACAATGTCTAAAAGTTACATTGTAGTACATGTGTCTGATTATTTGGTTTTGCTCTGTATTCTGCATATTTTTTTTGTCATTCTGTATTTAAATACGATGGGCTAGATTTAAGATCCCATTTGCTCTTTGGATTTGTAAAAAAGAAAAAAAAAGAGAGCAAAACCCGACATGTTAATAGGTGTTCATGTTTCCTTTGATTTAATGTTACAATATTCATTCCTATTAAATAAAAAGCCATATCTGTTTGCAAGCCTCATCCCATTTTATTTTGAAACCACTAAATTAAAATAATTTATTTTATTAGTGTGAATGAAATATATAGCTTTGTTAAAAAAAAAAAAAGAAGATCATTAGCAGAGCTTCAACACAAATCTGCAACACACCATAACTGAAGTCTATCTTTATCCAATGAACCTTCCGCAGAAAAAACACGTGAACATGAGGTATAACGCAAACAAAGATGTGGGGCTGAGCTGGAGAGTAGAGTCACATGTACGACGTGTAACATTGGTGCTGACCTGATCGTCTGCATTGCTATCATCTGATCCAGTATCATCTGATCCAGTATCATCTGATCCAGGCTGGCTTGTAATAATGTGATAATGAGGTGCTTTGAGTACTTTAAAAAAGCACTATCAAATAAATGCATTCAAATATTATTATTATTATTATTATTATTATTATTATTATTATAATTATGAATGTTATTATTCTTGCTCTGTGTTAGGTTAACATGCAGGCTTCACTGCAACACAAATCATTTAGTCATAAAATCTTATTTCTCTTCAAACGAGTGAGACAATCTCTCCAAATCAGCTGCTTGTTTTGAATCAATGGTTTATTTTCTTGATATCAGCACCCTTATTCTGCCTTTTTTTCAAGGTATTGACACTAGAAAATCCCAAGTGAAACAAAGGGAATGATCTCACTTATATACTATGTTTTAAGGTGGGGGCGGGGACTGCCTCAATATGAGAAAGTATGACCCCCCTATGCTGGACTGTTTTCTTTGTGGCACGGCTTATGTTGCCAGCGACCCTCTGCGCGGCTGATTGGTTGAGGAGGGCTGTGGGCCACGGAGCAGCCGGGGTCAGGTCAACCTCAGCTTGAACCCTCTGCACTGGTGCACCGCCCAGACCAAGCAAACAAACAACACGGACACGAACACACCCGGGGACACAGAGAAACCATCAGGCAGACACACACCTGCCGGCACACAAACAGCACGGACACGAACACACCCGGGGACACAGAGAAACCAACAGGCACACACCTACACACAAACAGCACAGACACAAACACACCCGGGGACACAGAGAAACCAACAGGCACACACCTACACACAAACAGCACAGACACAAACACACCCGGGGACACAGAGAAACCAACAGGCACACACCTACACACAAACAGCACGGACACGAACACACCCAGGGACACAGAGAAACCAACAGGCACACACCTACACACAAACAGCACGGACACGAACACACCCGGGGACACAGAGAAACCAACAGGCACACACCTGCACACAAACAGCACAGACACGAACACACCCAGGGACACAGAGAAACCAACAGACACCTACCTGCACACAAACAGCACGGACACGAACACACCCAGGGACACAGAGAAACAGACACCTACCTGCACACAAACAGCACGGACACGAACACACCCAGGGACACAGAGAAACAGGCAGACACACACCTGGCTGCACACAAACAGCACGGACACGAACACACCCAGGGACACAGAGAAACCAACAGACACCTACCTGCACACAAACAGCACGGACACAAAGACACCCAGGGACAGAGAAACCAACAGACACCTACCTGCACACAAACAGCACGGACACGAACACACCCGGGGACACAGAGAACCCAACAGGCAGACACACACCTGCACACAAACAGCATGGACACGAACACACCCAGGGACACAGAGAAACCAACAGGCACACACCTACACACAAACAGCACAGACACGAACACACCCGGGGACACAGAGAAACCAACAGACACCTACCTGCACACAAACAGCACGGACACGAACACACCCGGGGACACAGAGAAACCAACAGACACCTACCTGCACACAAACAGCACGGACACAAACACACCCAGGGACACAGAGAAACAGGCAGACACACACCTGCCTGCACACAA
The DNA here is from genome assembly GCF_964638095.1 of Poromitra crassiceps. Lineage (NCBI taxonomy): Eukaryota > Metazoa > Chordata > Actinopteri > Beryciformes > Melamphaidae > Poromitra > Poromitra crassiceps. The sequence continues at coordinate 3,780,243 of NC_139651.1, read as the reverse complement.
ACAGCACGGACACGAACACACCCAGGGACACAGAGAAACCAACAGGCAGACACACACCTGCCTGCACACAAACAGCACGGACACGAACACACCCAGGGACACAGAGAAACAGGCAGACACACAAACAGCAACATCTACACACACGCTGTGTGATCCATTGTTGTGATTATATTTTTGATTCAGCTTTTCTTCTCTTTTTTTGGCACGGGGGAATGAAACAGACAATTATGGAGAAGAATGCTAATCACATTCAATTGTAATTTACACTTGTTTTATTCTTATATGGCATGCTATGCTCGCCGCCACCAAAAAGAAAAGAGAAATGTAAATTAAGTGAAGTGGTTAAATAGCTGTGATATTGCTATGCAGAGTTAAAGGTCGTGAACCAGTAGTTCTAAGTAGTCGAGTAGTTCGGCCCACACTGTGAGAGAAAAAAAAAGCCAGGACAACGAATCCAGTTATGCAACGTGGTGCAAAGTACCGCGCTATTACCGAGGGCTGAAAGCCTTTTGCATAACTCAACCGTTCAACCCACCCATCACATTTACTGTACATTAGCAAAGCCCTGCTAGAGCCGCTCCTCATCACTTAGGCGCTGAAAAACCCAGTTCTGACGAGTGGCCCCGATCCCTTATCTCTGGCTATGGTGCAGAGCAGACATCTAGTACCACTCTGGGAGGAGGGCATCGGTTATTTCAGTCCCATCCTGTGTGCTGCCTGCATGTAGGCGACAATATTCAGCAGAGAGCTGGAGAGACTGGTGCACTTGCCGGTGCACCACCACCTCCACATACGTAGCTGGAGCTGTATTCTTCTGGAAAGACCTGCATGGAGAGAGGGCTCTATTTAAGTAGCAGGGGAGCACTTTCAGAGGACCATTCAGTGGGGGGACGTGGAACGGAGAGAAGAAAGGATAGAGGCGCCGTGCCGTGCTGCAGCCGTTGGTCCAAATAGCCATGAGATGAGGGACTTGTGAGGGACTTGTTTTTGGATGTTGAGAAAAGAAAACGTTCTAAAGCTTCCAAATGTGGAAGATATTTTCGTTTTCAACAAGTTGTGAGGGGCAAAAGTAAATTGGGGGGAAAATGAAAGGCCTTTTGCATCAGAAACCCCTGTTGTTGTCTTGTTGTTTTTCCTTGAAGCTGACCACACTGCAGAGACTGACTGGGCACTGTGTGTGACAGAGGATCAGCAGATGTGGGTTGTCATGTGTGGTGTCCCAAAAGCAAATTTTATAGCAAGGTTTCTAAACCACTAGAACACAGTTCTGTTACAACTTGTTTAAGGAAATGGTGGATATAAACTATAACCTCGGGCAATATAATACAATATGAACAACAAAAAATCTGTTATACTTTCAAAAAGCATTGAGAAATGCTTTTATCCTTTATAAGCCCTATCGTCATATAGCTTAGGCTACATCTGTGTGATACTAAATTTGGTGTGAAGCGTGAATTTAAGTCATAAAGATTTGTGTCGGCTCTAACATGGTCGCTAAACTTGATTCCGTAAAACAGGGGTGTCCAAACTTTTTTGAATGGGGGCCAGATTAGATAATGTGAAAATGCCGGGGGGGCCAGGTGCTTCTCACATCATATGGGTTATAAATAAAATAAAATAAAAAATCACATACAAATGTACTCTAAAGATTTTGTTTACCATATGAAAACAATAAAAAATCACATACAAATGTACTCTAAAGATACTGGGCTCTATTCTCCCACAGGCCATCGGCGCTATTACGGGCCTTAACCGCAAAAAAACGTGCCTTGCGCCTGTTTCGGCAAGATAGCAATAGGCTTTAGGCTGCCAAATGCGCTTTAGGCCGAATGGGCGTGGCGCAGTCCCAAAGTGGGCGTGTCGGCGCTAAATACCAGCCTAGTCATATCTTGGGAGCTGGCCTACATTTAGCGCTTTGCGCTTTTCAAAAGCAGGCCTATTCTTTGCCTTCACTGCTTCTTCTCTGTCACCCTTCTCTCTCTCTCTCTCTGAGTTCCCAGCATGCATTGTGTTTCTTCATTTCGCTACTAAATAGCCACCAAATGAGCCAAAATAGATATAAAAGGTAGTTCTAAATTAATGTGTAATGGTAACACAGCCTGCCATTGTCAACATTTCAATATTGGACCAAATAAAACCTCGAAATGAAAACACCACCCTATGTGAAACATATATGTCCTCCTGGGCATATATATACCCCTTGTCGAGTTAACGTGATTTAGAGAAGTAACAGCGGAACGCGCTTCGGAACGCGCTTCTAATGGCATCTGCTATACGGTGATGTCCGTCCAATAACTTGGCCCTATTTCACATTTAGTTTTACAATAAAAACACATTTATGCAATGACTTGACATAATGTAGGGTATATTTATGTGCATCATCCTTCCTGCAGCAGGCGAGAGAAAATGATATCTTTCTGGACAAACTTTCACCAATCTAATAGGCTATATTTTTCTAGCTGATGCATAGAACATTATTTTCACTTTGATCTTGCTATAGTGTAGCGTATTTACATGCTTGCAGTATTGAAACTGCAGTTAGATTGGTTTGAGAAGCATAATAATATGGAGTAATAGCCTATAATGCAGACAGACAGGCTGGATGAAGGGAGGGGGGGGGGGGGGGGGGGGCAGAGCGTTTGGCTTTCGTCTGGTTTTGCGGGATCACTGGAATTGGAGCTAAAAAGGCAAGCGTGCGATTCGTTTATTGCACTTATCCAATGAGCATGACGGTGCATAATTTTACGCCTAAAAGGCGTGGTTGTAATGCTTTGGGCTGCATCTAGCCCAGCACGACGATATCAAGTGCGCCTTTCCACGCCCACTGCTTTGATCTGCGCCTGCCGCACGGCCTAGAAACTGCGCCGATGCAACGATAGGGGCCTTTGTTTACATCTGAAAACATTAGTTCTGCATGTGCTGTTCCTACTTGGTGCTTGTCTATAAACTGTATATGATAGTGCTGTCATCGTTAGGTGAAGGGGAAAAATGCAAATTGAACTTGCTTGATTAACCAATACTGTGTAGAGGAGCCACATATTAGTATATTTTGAGAGACAAGATGAGGGCCACTTAAAGGAACACTCCGCCCATTTTCAACCAGCTTTGTATCATTAGAACATCAGTAGTATATCAGAAAACTGTAAACGGTTTTGAAGTCTGTCATTTAATTTGACAGTTATTGAGTGTTAAAGTGTGTACCAGTGACATCACTGGTCCACACTAACTCAAATTAATAACTCATTAACTCAAATCAACTCTCAATAACTGTCAAACTATTCATCATTCATCTAGTTTGACAGTTATTGAGAGTTGATTTGAGTTAATGAGTTATTAATTTGAGTTAGTGTGGACCAGTGATGTCACTGGTCCACACTTTAACACTCAATAACTGTCAAATTAAATGACAGACTTCAAAACCGTTCACAGTTTTCTGATATACTACTGATGTTCTAAAGATACAAAGCTGGTTGAAAATGTTCCTTTAAAATCAGTCCGCTGGCTGCAATTGGCCCCCGGGCCGGACTTTGGACATGTCTTCTGTAAAAGAAAAGGTGGGTCTAGCTGCTGAGCCTGGGTCGGTTTTAGCCTCTGCTCCGTCCCGGCCGGGCCTCCGTCTCGCAGAAAATCAAAGTCTCCCCAAACAATTCTCACGCCTTTCCGTGAGAATAGATCAGCGGATGGGCCACATCGCACGTTAGCTTTTCCCTCCGAGCCAGCACCTGGAAAGCAATGGATACGTGCGCGCTACTGTGAGAATCCCAAACAGTGAAACTGAAGCCCTCTGAGCAACACTGGCTGCTGATCCCCCCACATGTTCCAGAGAGAGGGGTCTTTCTGGGGCACTGACACCGGATCCCACCTCTCGGTCCTGGGATGAGGAGGGGGGGGGAGATCAGGGCCAGCGGGGGGGGGGGGGGGGGGGGGGGGGGTTGGGGAGGGAGTGAGGATGGTGAGGGGAGGGAGGTGGTGGTGGTGGGGGGGGGGGGGAGAGAGAATGGATTGTCCACGGGTGCTTGGGAAGCTGGAGGAATATGAGGGGGTATTACCGCCCCGGCCGGCACAGCGGCCAGATGGACAGCAGATGACTTTTGTTCTTCCAAATACTCTGCAGGCCGAGGAGGAGGGAGGAGGTGGAGGAGGTGGTGGTGGTGTGGGGAGAGGAGTTAAAGCAGAGGGAGTGAAGGAGGGGGAGGGAGGGAAAGTTTTCAGAGAAAGTTGCTTCTCCTCTGGACACACTGACTTTTTCAGCAGTGTGTGTGTGTGTGCCAGCATGTCCCGATAGGAACAAATTCAACTATCCTCTCTTAAAGTTACTGCAGCAACCCATACTGTGTCCGCTCTGAGGCTTTTTACACATTTATTTAAGAAGAGAACACTATAAAACATTCACTCCATACTAGATGAAACCTGCGGTGAGTCGGTGGTGACCTCCTAGAAGACACCCTACCTAACATCCTGTAACGTAATACCAAGTCAAAAGTGCAAACACGTTGAATCACGGTCCAACTTCACCACATCCAGCAGCACAGCACCCGCACAGGAGTAGAAACTGGTCCGAGTCTGCCCCCTTGTGCCCGGAGCTGAGGTCTCTGCTGGAGTCTATGATCTGCTCCTCTGCGAGCCTGTAGTGCCTCCTTGTGGTCCCCCATGGACACTGGTTTGCCTTGGACGCCCTGTTTGCTGGGATTTTGTCCCTGCAGACTCCAATATTGGAAGAATAGTGGTGAGAGTGGAATTCACATCTATCCTCACTTCTCTTTACTTTGGAAAAAAAATGTATTGTCTGGGTTTACTGAATATGACAGCAATCTCTGCTCAGTTTTACTCGATTCATTTGTTTATTATTTTTTGACAAAATTTTACATTCACAGATGCAAATTAATTCAAAAAAGCCAAACTTTCAATGCTGACTGCTACAACTACTCCAAGCTACAAGATATTAATTTAACTGTTTTGTCACTTTTAGTAGGCTAGGCCTAGTAGACCCTCCCCCCTGGCGTGTTTTGTCTGTGAAATAACTACTGTAGGCCTACTAGCTACATTGTTGTTGTTGTTGTTTTTTGGTCGTCATAGCGATATTTTTGACGTCATCGCGCTGGTCGCAGGATCCACTGGTCGCGTCGGGCGCGCGTACATGTGCGGCGCGCGGGAGCTAAATCGAACCATCTGACCACCAGAGTGCCTTGCGCTACCGAAGAAAGACGAGCAGTCGGGAGCACTCAGCTATTATGTCGATGGTCGGGGGTCGGGAAAGAGGGGGGCTCGCCACGGCGCCGTAGCGAGTCGACCCCAGGTCGAACCCCCCCCCCCCACCCACCCCACACACACACACACCCTCGGCTCGGCTCTCTTCGGTGGCGCAAGGGACTCTGGGTATTATGGTGATATTTGTTTGTAGCCATGTAGCTGCCCGCGGCGCGCACCCTTTTCACAGCGCGCGCAGCCGCAAAGATGGACGACGCTGTCTTCGAGGCAAGCCTCGTCGAACAAGTCCGCCTCCACAGACATCTTTACGACACGTCTCTGACAGACCACAAGGACTTCCAAACTAACTTAAATACGTGGCGAGAGATCGCCAAGACACTGGGAGAGGACGAGAACTTCTGCAGGAAAAGGTGGAAGAATGCGAGGGATAAATTTGTGAAAGCAAAAAAAGCACAACTGAAAAAGAGTGGCGATCCTCGTGTGAGCAGAGTGATTCCTCCTATCCTCATTGAGCTGGCATGGCTGTCCAGCTTCGTCACACATCGTGGGAGACATCATAAGTTGGATGTGGAGGTAATAGCGACAGTACACATAAGCAACAATGTTGTTTGGTAGTATGGCTGATGTTATGGTCGCCGAAGCAGGATAAACCTAGCAGCATTTTTTCCCCCCAATTTCCGGTCAGGATTTTTCAAAATAAAAGACGTCATTCAAACTCGCTAAAATACACAAATTGAACTGATTTCACGGTAATTGAATACACATACGATTGGAAAATGTTATATTGCATTGTTGACAGCTGTTGACATTGGTGGAAATGCAAAAATCCAGGCTTTCTGTGTTGTCCCAGAGGCCATTGAAAGATAGCCTTGAAAGATGCCGATTTCAAATAAATATTAAAAATCAAAAGTCAATCGTGGCAAATCAAACTCACTTGATACATGTAGGGGGACACCTTATCTGCCATAGGAACCTGCCCTTGTAGCGACACGTGTGTACATTTGATTGTTGTTGACATTTATGGAAAAGCAGAAATCCAGGCTTTCTGTGCTCTCCCAGAGGCCATTGAAAGAAGCCGATTTCAAATAAATATTAAAAATCAAACTCACTTGATACATGTACTGTAGGGGGACTTAGTTTCTCACTTATCACTGTACAATGAAACAGTGATCACTTAGCTGCAGCACTGTCCATAAATGCCTTGGTGAATGCGGGGACAATGCAGTGTGGCCAGGATTGTTTGCCTTGACTAACTGTATATCTCGCCCTTAATGAGGGGACTGGTACTGGAACACCTGAACGGAACCACCATTATTGATTACACCTGTGTTACTTCCTGCTTTACCACCTCAAAACTTCCAAACAGTATCATATCCACCACTTGAAATTAGTAGAATTAATGCTTTTCTCAGTACTCAATACTCATACTCATTACACAAACATGGCGTATTAACAGTTTGTAATTCATTTCCAGTTGTTTAGGTTTGTTTGTCAGAGTAGCTGGCAGTGTCCTGTGTTTTCCGTTATCATGGTGTTTATATGGGGCGGCTTATAATTTCACCTTTTTTTAGGGGATGCAGTCAAGGAGCAGTCAAGGAGCATCTTCAGCGGAGACATCTGGCAGCCCCATACCTCCTCTCAGCTCGTCGCCTTCTAGTTCTTCTCACAGTCCATCATCGCCTGAGAGGGATTCACCTTCTCCTCCACTGCCTCGTCCTGTGGCCTCCTCCACCGCCCCAGCCCGCCCTGTGGCTCCCGTTAGCCCGGGCTGCCCTCCTGCCACTCCCAGTCCCCCGGCCCACCCCGCGTCTCCCAGTGCCTTTGGAAAGAAGAGGCTGGCCACAGAGGACGCACTCATGGACAGACTGGTGCAGCTGAGCCGAAGCAGGGACGAGAGACAGAAGGAAGAGAGACGGAGGGAAGACAGAAAGAGAGGCAGCGCTGCTGTGGGTGGTGAACAGGACTGTCCGGAGGCTCGCTTTGTGGCCGTCCTCAGGGACATGCTGGAGCGAGTCCACCCCGATCACAGGCTGAGCACACAACACAAAGTGTACGAGGTGTTGTATGAGGCAGCGAGCAAGTTCCCAGTCCCTAAAGACTAAAACTTTCACTGTGATGATAACCAAGTTGCTATGTTTGCACAAAGGCCACTGTGGCAGCTGTGCAGTAGCACTAGGAGGCTGCTGTCAGGATAGCAGCCTCCCAGTGCTACTGTCAAAATCTCCAAGTTGCTTTAAAAAGCATCAGTGGTCTCAGTTTAATGTATGCAAACTAAGGATGTGTAATTGGCTCGTTAATTATATCACGCATTTCAGAGAAATCGTTCTTTGTGATGTCAAAAGAGCCACAGCAGCGCACAGGGACAGTGCGCCCCCTGCCTGCCTGGCTGCTCTCTCGCTCTCCCCTGGTTGCTCTGCAGCAGCGAGCGAGTGGTGGGCGGTGGGATTGAGTTTGAGTTTCAGTCAGACTACCACCTACGATATCTGTATCCAGCCGAATTGCGGCTGCCGGCTGGTGATGTGCGGGAACGAGTCGATCGTTTCAAACGTAGTAATTGAACTACATGCAGTTAACTACTCCCCAACACTGCCTAAAACCAAATCCTAACCATGAAATAACACTCAAATTAAGTTCTCGCAGAAATAGACGTAGAGGAAATTAGAGCTGCAACAATTAATCGATTAGTCGATCGGCAGAAAATAATCGACAACTATTTTGATAATCGTTTTGGGTAATTTTTTAAGAAAAAAGGTCAAAATTCTCTGATTCGAGCTTCTTAAAAGTCATGGAAATGCATTGGTCAAAATGTGTATATGAACCCTGTAGTTAGCGGTGCCTTGTTAGCTAGCCTGAGTGCGCATGCTGTAATATGTTGGAGACGAGGAAATAAATGACGCCAGCGTCTTGCTCGGTCAACATGAAGCTCTGTTCCTGTCATCCCTTTAGATGCATGATTTCCCCCCCAGAATGACGATACCGATCAAAATGATTGACCTATTCTTCTCTAGCATTCTTCTATTCAAACATATAGCAATCTTCCAATGATCTTTTACGATCAGTTATGAACAAACCCCCTTATTCATCAGAAATGATGCAGTGACTTCACTCTTTTGGTCTTCATTGTAGGTTCTGTGAATGTGTTAGTAGCCTACAAACCTAGAGAGAGGCTTGAGTATATTATAGAGGTCAATGGCCTCCATCAGCATGTATGTCTGTACTGGGAGCACTAGGGGGCAGCATCTTGTGTGAACATCTTTCTCACTGATTGCCTTTTTCAATGGCAGTGTGTTTCCAGACTGTGTGGTCCCTTTGGGGTTGTTGAGAGGGTTTCAGCTGAAGTTAGCCCTTATGTATTGAATGACTGTTGTGATCAAACGTTTGGCTCTCTCCACTGGTAGGCCTGTTCCCCACCTAGGGTACAGCGCACAGACGCAACGCTCTTTGCAAATGGAAGGTCCCTGGAGAAACCCTTATCAAATGGGGGTCTATGGTGTAATGTTTATGTAAATGGGAGTTGTGTGTGGACATGAAGATGTTTGTGGATGGCGTGTAAGCAAGACATTTATCAACAGTGCAATGGTTAAATAGGTGTACTACTTTATAAAGAAAACATTTGACATTTTTGTCCCACTGATGTCATAAATCACTGATGACGTCATAAGATGCGAAGTTGTGATATCATCAGTGATGTCATAAGAGCAAGTGAGCCCGCACAGCGGTCGAGCTGCAGGGCATTGTGACATCAGTGATGTCATAAGAGCTCCCTCCGCCCGTGTTGCTGTCAGCCAATTGGATTTGAGAAGAGGCGACCCTTCTCATACTCCACTGGTTAGGTAGTATCAAGTTAAACAGAGTTAACATACATTACCTCTGGTCACTACTTTCAAAATAAAACAGGACTTGGGACTTTTTATGCCAATTTGTGATCATAATATTTACTTTCTGTCCTGGCATCCAAGAGCGCTTGTGATTATTTGAACATATCAATATTTTCTGTTTGAATTATTAATTTTTTTCCAACATAAGTGACGAAAAAACGTGTATGCTTGTTTTCCGGTATTATGCTTGCTAACTCTTGTGAGCTTGACGCTGCTGCTGCGGCTCGGCTCTCTTCGGTGGCGCAAGGGACTCTGGTGATATTAGTAGCTGCCCGCGGCGCGCGCACCCTTTTTACAGCGCGCGCAGCCGCAAAGATGGACGCCTTCGAGGCAAGCCTCGCCGAACAAGTCCGCCTCCACATACATCTTTACGACTCGTCCCTGAGAGACCACAAGGACTTCCAAGTTAACTTAAACACGTGGCGACAGATCGCCAAGACACTGGGAGAGGACGAGCACGTCTGCAGGAAAAGGTGGAAGAATGCGAGGGATCGCTTTGTGAAAGCAAAAAAAGCACAAGTGAAAAAGAGTGGCGATCCTCGTGCGAGCAAAGTGATTCCTCCTATCCTCGTTGAGCTGGGATGGCTGTCCAGCTTCATCACACATCGTGAGAGACATCAGATGTTGGATTTGGAGGTAATAGCGACAGTACACATAAGCAACAATGTTGTTTGGTAGTATGGCTGATGTTATGGTCGCCGTAGTAGTGATCCATGCGCGACCGAGCGGGTGCGCGCGGCGCGCCACATACGACGTCACGGCGCTGGTCGCGTCGGGCGCGCGCTCCCGGGGCGCAGTATGCTTTGCAGGAGAGAAATTAAATGAAGAGTTTTGTTTTGACCACATTTCTTGACCCATGTAGTAAAACTTTTGTTATTGTATAGAGGAACTTTTGCACATCCAGCTATATTGGTGCTGAGCTAAACTGTATATAACAGAAAATCAACGAGAAAAGAGGACTCACAACAAGTCACAACAACACATTTCTTCTGCTCCCATGGACAACATTTAATAGACAAAGACAAACAGTTTCGATCCGAGATGGATATAGCCTACTACTGGATCGAAACTGTTTGTCTTTCTCTATTAAATGTTGTCCGTGGGGTTAAAAAAAAAAGTGTATGTGGTCATTTGTGTTTAGCAGGATAATCTTCACAAACGTGCACCACTTGTATGACTTTTGAAGCGTAGGCCATATGCATTTTTTTTAACGCGATTCAAATGACACTTTTATGACGTTTCAAAAGTCATAAAAGTGGTACACATTTGTGAAGATGATCCTGCTGAACACAAATGACAACCCCCATATACTTTTGTTATTACCACAGACCTTATGTCATCCATTTAAAGTACATATTCTAAAATCCCATAACCTTTTACCCCCTAAAAACCAACATGGCGGCGAATTCTGGTTAAGCCTACAAAAATACGTCATCCCTGACGTCACAAATACGTCACTCTATAGTCTCTTGGCTCCCATCTGTCGGGACTGGGGACAGTGCTGCTCAGGACGGCCATCCTGAAATTGGGACTGTCCCGGTCAAACGGGGACATCTGGTCACCCATGTGATTAGCCTCAACGCAGAACAAGCCAGCACACGAAATGTCCTTTTTTATCGTTTAATTTACCTCAGTCCGGGGTACAGCACAAACAAGTTTCGGCCCTAGGCCTTCATCAGTATCATATCCACCACTTGAAATGAGTAGAATGAATGCTTTTCTCAGTACTCAGTACTCGATACTCATTACACAAACATGGCGTATTAACACATTCACTGCCAGCCTTTTTTTTTTTACTGTAGGTAGCTTTTGCCAGAGGGTTTTTTTGAGGATTCTGGCTCATTTTACAAGAGCCAAGGATAATTTTCTGCTTGGAGTTTGTCAACACAAAGTTCACAAAAGTACTAATAGAATGTGTGCTTTCTCTGTCTAAAAGAGTTAGTTTGTAGAGTTAGTAGTTATGTAGATATTAGCCGTTGAGTACAGCATGGTTTCAGCGTCTGAGACAAAAAGCTGAGATAATCGCAGTTTTGTGAAATTCAATATCAAACAGTCACTTTAACCATTTATTTTTGGCATCAGTGAGACATCAGACATAAACAATATAGTTCTGAACAGTAATTTCCTCCATAGCAGCACCCGCACCCCCTCTCCTTACAACTCCTCCCTCCGTGGGCGTGTCTCCGTGTTTGTCAGTCACAAGCCAGTCTCTCCTGCCTGTCTGAGCAGTGAGCAGCAGCCTCTCTCTCTGGCGGCCCCTCGTCGGCGAGCGTGGATGTGGCTTAATCCGTTCTTGGATTTTCGGTTGAGAGCTTTGACGAAGCCTTGTGTGACTCTAGGCTTATGCTGCGCGCTTCAAAGTGTGCTTTCCACCCAGTCCACCTTTGGAAGCCCCCACCGCCGTGCGCCCGTGTGAAAGGTTTTCGCCTACAGTATGAGAATGAGGCTCGTTCGCTTCTGGGTCCTCGGTTGAGCTCAGCTGGAATGCGTGCGTTTCTGGCCAAACAACACTCAATAGTCTGAGCACCGTCGCCACTCAGTGGGTCGGCGGAATGGATTGCACACGCCCGGCGGCTCTAACAGTATAATAGAAGATGCAAAAGGGCCAGATCAACGATCCACCGTCAAAAAAAAAAAAACGATTTTTTTGACGTATCCATACGTCGCTGGCAGTTAACGGTTGGATTCTGCTTGACGTATCAGTACGTCGTTGGCAGTTAACGTGTTAACAGTTTGTAATTAATTTCCAGTTGTTTAGGTTTGTTTGTCAGAGTAGCTGGCAGTGTCCTGTGTTTTCGTTATCATGGTGTTTATATGGGGCGGCTTATAATTTCACCTTTCTTTAGGGGATGCAGTCAAGGAGCAGTCAAGGAGCATCTTCAGCGGAGACATCTGGCAGCCCCATACCTCCTCTCAGCTCGTCGCCTTCTAGTTCTTCTCACAGTCCATCATCGCCTGAGAGGGATTCACCATCTCCTCCACTGCCTCGTCCTGTGGCCTCCTCCACCGCCCCAGCCCGCCCTGTGGCTCCCGTTAGCCCGGGCTGCCCCCCTGCCACTCCCAGTCCCCCGGCCCGCCCCGCGTCTCCCAGTGCCTCTGGAAAGAAGAGGCTGGCCACAGAGGACAGACTCATGGACAGACTGGTGCAGCTGAGCCAAAGCAGGGACGAGAGACAGAAGGAAGAGAGACGGAGGGAAGACAGAACGAGAGGCAGCGCTGCTGTGGGTGGTGAACAGGACAGTCCAGAGGCTCGCTTTGTGGCCGTCCTCAGGGACATGCTGGAGCGAGTCCACCCCGATCACAGGCTGAGCGCACAACACAAAGTGTACCAGGTGTTGTACGAGGCGGCGAGCAAGTTCCCCGTCCCTAAAGACTAAAACTTTCACTGTGATAACCAAGTTGCTATGTTTGCACAAAGGCCACTGTGGCAGCTGTGCAGTAGCACTGGGAGGCTGCTGTCAGGATAGCAGCCTCCCAGTGCTACTGTCAAAATCTCCAAGTTGCTTTAAAAAGCATCAGTGGTCTCAGTTTAATGTATGCAAACTAAGGATGTGTAATTGGCTCGTTAATTATATCACGCATTTCAGAGAAATCGTTCTTCGTGATGTCAAAAGAGCCGCAGCAGCGCACAGGGACAGTGCGCCCCCTGCCTGCCTGGCTGCTCTCTCGCTCTCTCCCCTGGTTGCTCTGCAGCAGCGAGCGAGTGGTGGGCGGTGGGATTGAGTTTGAGTTTCAGTCAGACTACCACCTACGATATCTGTATCCAGCCGAATTGCGGCTGCCGGCTGGTGATGTGCGGGAACGAGTCGATCGTTTCAAACGTAGTAATTGAACTACATGCAGTTAACTACTCCCCAACACTGCCTAAAACCAAATCCTAACCATGAAATAACACTCAAATTAAGTTCTCACAGAAATAGACGTAGAGGAAATTAGAGCTGCAACAATTAATCGATTAGTCGATCGGCAGAAAATAATCGACAACTATTTTGATAATCGTTTTGGGTAATTTTTTAAGAAAAAAGGTGAAAATTCTCTGATTCGAGCTTCTTAAATGTGAATATTTTCTGGTTTCTTTACTCCTGTATGACAGTAAACTGAATATCTTTGGGTTGTGGACAAAACAAGACATAGAAGGATGTCATCTTGGGCGTTGGGAAACACTGATCGACATTTTTTCCACCATTTTCTGATATTTTATAGACCAAACAACTAATCGATTAATCGAGAAAATAATCGACAGATTAATCGATAATGAAAATAATCGTTAGTTGCAGCCCTAGAGGACATCTCTCTCTCTCTCTCTCTCTCTCTCTCTCTCTCTCTCTCTCTCTCTCTCTCTCTCTCTTATGACACACACACCATTGTAATCACATGATGATGGTGATAATGACTTATGCATTAATTAACTGAAACTGTGGGGTTTTCCATATTATACACTTTGTCTTCTGTTGATATACAAAGTGGCTGCTGTGCCCTCAGGCTAGTGTGCACAAAGCAGATCAAGGCTGCCTGTCTTTAGTTTTTTCAATGATTGTAATCTGTTCATTATATTTTAAAGTTAGAATGTAATATGTTGGAGACGAGGAAATAAATGACCCCAGCGTCTTGCTTGGTCAACATGAAGCTCTGTTCCTGTCGTCCTTTTTAGATGCATGATCCCCCCCCCCAGAATGCTGATACCGATCAAAATGATTGACCTATTCTTCTCTAGCATTCTTCTATTCAAACATATAGCAATCTTCCAATGATCTTTTATGATCAGTTATGAACAAACTCCCTTATTCATCAGAAATGATGCAGTGACTTCACTCTTTTGGTCTTCATTGTAGGTTATGTAGTCTCGCTAGCCAGCCTCTCTTCCCGTCTCTGACGGAAGGGAAGAGAGGCTGGCTAGTGAGGCTATAGATTATGTGAATGTGTTAGTAGTAGCCTACAAACCTAGAGAGAGGCTTGAGTATATATAGAGGTCATGGCCTCCATCAGCATGTATGTCTGTACTGGGAGCACTAGGGGGCAGCAGTGTGAACATCTTTCTCACTGTTTGCCTTTTTCAATGGCAGTGTGTTTCCAGACTGTGTGGTCCTTTGGGGTTGTTGAGAGGGTTTCAGCTGAAGTTAGCCATTAATGTTGTTAGGCTGTTCTGATCAAACGTTTGGCTCTCCACTGGTAGGCAAGACACTGGTGACATCATCAGTGATGTCATAAATCACTGATGATGTCATAAGATGCAAAGTTGTGATACCATCAGTGATGTCATAAGAGCGGGTGAGCCCGCACAGCGATCAAGCTGTCTTGTGACATCAGTGATGTCATAAGAGCTCCCTCCGCCCGTGTTGCTGTCAGCCAATTGGATTTGAGAAGAGGCGACCCTTCTCATACTCCACTGGTTAGGTCGTATCAAGTTAAACAGAGTTAACATACATTACCTCTGGTCACTACTTTCAAAATAAAACAGGACTTGGGAATTTTTATGCCAATTTGTGATCATAATATTTACTTTCTGTCCTGGCATCCAAGAGCGCTTGTGATTATTTGAACATATCGATATTTTCTGTTTGAATTATTACTTTATTTTTTCCAACATGAAAAAATATGAAAAAATGTGTATGCTTGTTTTCCGGTATTATGCTTGCTAACTCTGGTGAGCTTGACGCTGCTGCTCGCTGCTAGTAGTAGCAGTAGAGACTTGATGAGTCTGGTGAGAGACTGATGAGTGCTGGGGACTCTCCACGCCTTCTTCCTTCTTTAGTTTGGATTTCCTCCTCTGATTTCGTGTTTTTGCTCAACATTTCTTCCAGAGGTGAATCGTAACAGATTTGGTGAGGATGTCTGTGGCCGGGCTGAAGAAACAGTTCCACAAAGCCAGTCAGGTATGGAGACGAGACGCGCGTTATAATGCTCATCATAACAATTGTTGTGAATCTAACGGATGTGGTGTTAGATTATAACAGATAGGCCTAGCTATGCTAACAAAAAGTGGCAAATTGTCATTAGAAATGGTCTGATATATAAATCATGACTGCTGTGTGGCACACATTTAGACACTGTATCGAGGAATCTTCACGATCTAACGCTAGCTACTTTTCAACCCTGATAACGTCCTGTTCTGTCGCGGGGAGTAACGTCATGCCACCAAACTGCAGTGAAAAATCGGACAATTTAAAGTTTCCTTGCTTATCGGCAAACAGACCTGATTCCCTGAATATTCGGCATACAATTTATTCACCAAGCAGCACACAATTGATTAAATCTCCTTTTACAACTGGTTCACATTGCTGCTCTGTGTTTTTGGTGGGAATTAAGGCGTACCAGAGACAGGTGAAATGTTTATGAAGTTGAATTTATATTGAAATAAGAGTTGCTTGTATGTATGGATGTATGCCGAACTGTGGATCCCAATAATTAATTAATAATAAATGTTAATCACGTTTTTTTTTCCGAGTTTGGCTTGATGCTCTCCAATTCGAGGAATCAGCGTGACGTCACGACACCGTGAGGCACAGCAGTGAACTAGTATGAGTTCAGTTGTGCCAAACAAACGTTCATATCTCAAAAACTATAGATCAGATCGCTTATATTTTTGACATTCTGAGTGAGAGGAGAAGTAGCTCAAGAGTTTGATGTATAATATATACATGTCGTGTTAAAGTTGTGCGAACTGTCGCAGTTTTTATAATAGCTAGGGCTAGAGTGCAGCACTCAAGGCTGGCTCCATAGTTGCTGTTTCCCCCGGAAACGCGGTTTGTTTACAAAAATTCTGCTCAGCTGATCCCTTCGTGAACACGAAAGATATTCTCTAGATTCTATGTATATAATCTACAATTGGTAACTACCTTGACACAATGAAGGAAAGGCATAATTTAGCAATGGTGTATAAAAAAGTCAGTGCTCTGTTGTGGTCTCTTTAGTCTTACTACTGTCACCATATAATAGGTTTACCGCCACCAACCAAAATACACCATGGTTGCCGGGGTGAGCAGCAGCAACAGTCAATGGTGTGAACCAGTACTGACATGACTGGGAATTCATCACAATTACCGTTATAAAAATAAATTAGCCTGTTCTGTGTTGTCCATCGGTCTAGTCTCCTTATTGTAGTAGGCGACATGTAAACTGCAGTTTGCTATTGGAAGTGCTACAATATTGGTCTACTTGTGTAAGTCAAAACAACAGCTGATACTGTAGTTATCAGAATCAGAAATACTTTATTGATCACCAAGGGGAAAGTTGAGTAATAGTAGTTAAAGTAGTTAAGAGTAGTTCGCTTGAGTACAGTAAGTACTACACAGTATTAGTAGGCTGTACTAAGGAACTGTGGCCTAGTTCTGCAAAATAACATACTGTGGTTTTCCTGAGACCAGCTGTTAACTGTTTGAGTTGTCAGATAAAGTGTGAAGTTCTGCACTTTACACAAACCAGTTCTGACTCTGTCACTTAACGCTTTAGCGGAGCTTACAAGCCTGAACCCGTCCGCGTTACATGATCATTAGTCACATAAAGGATTCATCCACTTATTCCCACGTGTGCTTGTGCTAAAGGTCCACATTGAACAGTATTGTGGTTTGTTGACACAGCAGACGTGGCCTCCGACTATAATCGAAGCAGTGTCTGCCTGTGTCATTGAAATTCCCACACCAAATACCATTAGTTATCTAGCTAAAGAGAGGCGCTGACGTTAGTGATGACCTTAGACCAGCGTCTGGCTGAATCATAGATCAGGGGGCCACACATCAGAGATTTAATTAATCTTGCTGTGTATAATGTTGTTCTCTCTTGTCCCTCCTCAGCGGAGAGCAAATCTAATTTTTGGCATGATCTGGGGGTGGTGCATGTGAATATGAATGTCAATATCTCTGATTATTCAGCCGGGTAAAGTTATTCCATTGTGCGCGAGCTGAATGTCAACACGCCACATCCTGTGCTGTGCCACACGCATGCGCGGCGCGTGCACGCGTGTCTTTGTGTTGTTACACATGTTCCGCGTGTCTGTCTCTTTGTTGTGTGGTGTGTGATCTGCTCCCGCAAGCTAGTGCAAGTCAACACACACACACTGTCTGTCAGGCAGGCAGCGGTGTCGTTTCACATTCAGCTTGCCTGGCTGGAAGCGCTGCCCCACTCTCACAGTCTGTCGATGACGTAACATTTATGGAAGCCATGATAACACCCAGTTTTTAGACAAAAGATTCACAACGAGACGAGTTGAAACATGCAACTACTTGCAACTATTCGCAACCAGCCCCTGCTGCCACTTGAGAAGATTAATTACTTTTCCCTGCAACGTTCTGAAACGGTTTCATCTCGTTGTGAATCATTGGTGTAAACTAGAGCCGATATTGGCCGATAACCGATACATCAGTATCGGCCGATATGTTGGCCCATATTGCCAATATTTTTTTATTTTGTATTTTTTAAGTTATAGACAGCATGTTGTATATATTTGATCCTTTTTTAGTTATATTTTATATTTGTTCTATTTGTGTTTTTGTATTTCTCGTTATTTATCATTATTAAATCCCCACTGAAGTTTACTGTTTGTTTCATTGCATTGATGTCATTTTGGACAAAGTTTATTGATAAGCTGTAAATTATCCTGCCTACATTACATATCTCAAGTCATGTCAAGTCATATCTTTGTCAAGTGTTTGATATTTGAGGGATCATTGCAAAAAGAAAAGTGTACCGGTAATATAATGTGTATATAATCTAAGAATATCGGCCGATATATCGATATTGGAAATGTTTTACTCCCTAATAGCGGCATCAGCCTCAAAAATCCAGTATCGGTCGCAGGGCTCTAGTTTAAACTGGACTTAAAACTCAGCCCTGGGTGTTGTTTTTGTTGTTTTATTCTATCATGACATCACCCGAACAATGATCAAAAAAGCACGTTACATGTATTCGCTCTCACTTCTGTTGTTATTCCGTGGACACAGCACTTTGAAAATCAATAACAGACTATTTCCTTTGGGTGAAACATAAATACGCCTCCTCTCGACAGTGTTTTCGATTAGTTTTTCCACGCCACCTGTTTTTCTCGGCGTGTTGTTTTCAGAGATGATGAGCAATCAAAGCAGCCAGACGCTGTAAAACAATTCAAAGTTTTCCTAACTTTCAGAGTCGCGCACGGTGGCTCCCCACTGCTGGAAAAATACCCCCATGGTTACATGTGTCATCCACACTTGTTTACCCCCCAAAAAAACAGAGTTAATCTCTCTCAGTGCAAAAGATCACTGGAAAGTTAAACACCGTCGATTCCTGTTTAACCGTATCTGAATCATTTTCCACTGTTATCATTTGAAGGTTGGTGTGTGTGTGTGTGTGTGTGTGTGTGTGTGTGTGTGTGTGTGTGTGTGTGTGTGTGTGGGGGGGGGGGGGGGGGGTCCATCCACCCCCTCTTAAACCACGATCTGGACCACATGGATCTGATCTGAGGCTTGTATTTGAATGAACACTCAATTCAGCATTTGTCAGTGTTGCCATGATGACGATAACTAAGGAAATCTCAAGTCACCTGAGACAATGTTCTTTTTAGCCAGCTTCATGGTGGATAACGGGGAAACAACAATGAAAGAAATCAAAACAGCTCACTTGGGGAGATGCTTCAATTTAGTCCAAAACTCAAAGACACACATAAGCTGTTTTCACACATACAGACAGACAGGGGAAATGACCTGTCAATCAAGACTGGCTATTTCCCGGAATTTCCCTCCACACCTGTGGGCTCACATGTGTGAAAATAGCAGCGAAATTACCTGTATTTGAGGGGGGTCTGGGGGGGGGGGGGCACTGCAGAGCGCGTGGGGAGTGAGTGACGTGTGCACTTGGATGGGGAATCGTCCTTATTTTATCCCTATCATATCAATCCTTATTTTGGGGGGCGGCAAAACTCCGATGGTGAAATAAATTTGCTTGTCACACAATAAATCACACTCGTTTGACTTAAGAGGGCATGTATGTTGTGTCCTTCACATTCGCTAACCAGTCTTTGAACTGAAATATTTGAAGAAGTTGGGATCCCTGTCTGAGAGAAATAGCCTGGCTGGTTCGATGTTTATCCGTTCACCTGCGTCGCGTTGAAGCACTTTTTACAGACTGGCTTCGTTTTGATGTGTCGCGGGGCTTGCCTTCGCTGTCGGCAACGTAAGCAAAATACTTCCACATTTCGCTTCGTGCATCTGCTTACAAGCGTTGGGCGGCTTTGCAAGACTCTCAGAACAAGCCGCTGCCATTTTCGCTGTCTGTGTCCCTGTCGGGCTGGACTGAAGGACTCTGGCCAGAGTGCGAGCAGAGGGGGGGGAAATCGGCACGCCCACACATGAAGCAGACATACCGCTCTTATGACAACCTCCGAACTGGGGAAATGTCCGCGATGACGGGGTCGCACTTATACCGGAAAACAACTTTCACACATGAAGGCATTACACCGCTTTCTGGTCATTTCCCGGTATAAAGCGCATGTGTGAAAAACGGCTATACAACAGTACCATAACTGAAATGTGTTGTGAACAAGCAGGAGAAACGCAGGTTTAAAAAAAAAATGAATGTGATGTAATTTGTTGTAATTAGTCTTTTCAACACAGTCCATATTGGTTACATCCTACAATAGATATATGAACAGTTTTTTTTAAATCAGATATTCGGATGCTCAATTCAGAATTGATTGTGGAGTGCCGCGTGAACATTTGTTTCTGGTGTTGTAGATATCTCTGAAGGCCTAGATAATATCTGTTGCAACCTGCCCCCATCTCTCCTCCTGTCCTGTCTGTATCTGTGATCCAATACTCACATTACTGTGCAAAGTCCAGGGTTGTTTGGGTGTGCAGGTTGAACCCGTCATCACTCATCAGTGTGGATTTATAGCTAAATCAATTCTGACAAGTCTGACACCTACATGGAAATTAGGGGTGGGACAAAATATCGATACTCACGGTATCGCGATATTTCAACTTGCGATACGTTATCGATACACTGGCACAAAGTATCGATATGTTTTTTTTTTTTTTTTTTTTTTTTTTTTAATAAACAGGCTAAAATATTATGCTGTGTGTGGTAGTTGAAACATAGTTTCAAGTTGACGTTTATTTATGTTTGTAGTTGAAACAAAAACATAAATACTGTAGGCTACATGAATGGAAATGTTTGATCATTAATATCTACTTTTAGAAATTATATAGGTAGGTAGGTTATATAGGTTTTCTTGTTTTAATAATAATAATAAAAATACTTAATGTGTAACTTTTCCTCCGTGGTATCGAAAATGGTATGAGTGAGTGAGTGAGTGAACTCGCATCTCAATTCTGCTAATAAATACATAATACCTGCTTCTTGCCTTTTAGGGGTATTTTTTTCTCTTCAGTTACACAGATATCGTGATGTATCGTAGGTTAAATTTCTTCCAATATATCGATTATCGCAGAATCGCTGTATCGTGATAATATCGTTATCGAGGCCCAAGTATCGTGACCATATCGTATCGTGAGTTACTCCACGATTCCCACCCCTAATGGAAATAAGGCTGTTTAATCATTTGTAATTATTACTATCATCGCTCTGTCTCGCACTGTAATTTATACTTCATCCGGACTGGGTGAGCTTGTGACGTTTAAAGGTCCCAATTCGTGCAGCTGTAACCTCTTAAAAACGTGTGTCTCTGGTCCATAAAACATGATTCTGGATTAATCTGTCGAAAATATAGCAACCCCGTTTGTTGTGACGGAGTTCTCACTTCCTCATCTCGTCGCTTCCCAAGAATGGCCTGTTTCTATAATATATTCAGAACTAACAGTTCCCATTGGCCGCTGAGGGAGAGCCCGCCCCAGGCTCCCAGCGGCCAATCAGATTAGCGTCTGTGGACCAGCACGCTAGGTTGCGAGTTATCGTTAACTTAACGGTACTACGCTAAAGAGGACATCTCAAAATGCCTAGACTTACCGAATGCACCTCTGCAGTTGCTGGATCACGTACAGTTGGCGTCGCTCCAGCTAGAAGTGTTAATTTTGTGGCTATAGACTAAATGGTGCAGGTAGCTTGTGTGAGAGAGACCCGCGCAGTATGCAGGAGGAAGCTAGTGACGTCCCAATTCCCCCAGATTCCCCTCTGGGCAAACGAAGCGTTTGGGGGTGTGGCTTGGAGGAGACTGCAGGGGGACGCTGGATAGGGACAAATCCAACTGTGGCAGTTCTGAGCGTGTGACCACTCATTACAGGGAGGGCTGACAGCAGTATATATGCATTTACAAGTAAAAACAGCTTTTGCACGGAATGGGACCTTTAAAAGAATATGACCCACTTTTGGTACATGTATAATTTGCAAAGGGATGTGTGCCAGTTTCACCTTTGCAGGCTGTCTGCAGCTCCTGAAAAAGACATTCATTTTGAATGTAGTTAAATATGACATTTTAAATGAGCGCTACATGTGATTTTGGAGAAAGATTGAGTCAACACGGTTCTCATTTTTCCCAGGTCATCAAATGCTGACACTTTGGATTGGTGGACGCCAGTCTGGTGTACCAACCCAAAGCAACGACCTGGGGAAATGAGAACCGTGTTGACTCAATCTCTCCTCCAAATCACATTTGATCATATGACTCTAGTTGATTTGCATTTCACCTCAGACGAAACGGGACACTGCTTTCCAGACTGAAATTTACCTAGATTTGCTAGAAAGATGAACAACATTTCAGCTTTTCCCCAACTAGGGCGCTGTTTGATGACATCACTAGGGTGGCGCTGTACAGTACAGTAGTAAGGATTTTGAACCTTTTGATGAATCAAAACAACCACAACATGTGCCGTGAGCCTGTTAGAATTCAAAATACTTAACCAACACTTAAAGGAGAATTTCGTTTTTTTTTAACCTGCAGCCCTCTCCTCACATTAATTATGATCTGACGACTCACCCAGTGCTCTCTGCAGCGTTTTTGTCGTCCTAGGCGTTGTTTTGAGATCAATAGCGTCCAAGCCACTCCTAGAATGGAGCTCCGTGAGGGCCAAGTGGCAGAATGCTTTTCCTCCATTTAAATAGACAGTTTTATTCCCGTTTTCGACGCATATCGTCATAAACTGTTCCCTAAGGAACGATCAGACTGCATTTCCTCCCCCTCACTCTTTTCACTAGTTACAGGCAGACCATTTTTGCCTGTCGGGTCAGTGAGAGACACAACTCTCGTCTGGAAAGTCCCGCGAGACTTTCCAGACGAGTCGTCGGATCATAATTAATGTGAGGAGAGGGCTGCATGTTAAAAAAAAACGAAATTCTCCTTTAAAGTCAGTTTCAGACATCTTAAAAATATTGGTGGCCTGCTGAGAAACCAGCCCAGTCACACAGTCAGAACTAATATTGTCATACATCTACACTACAGTTGTATTTCACATTAATTTCAGGTGCAAAATTGATTTTGTATTTCATTTCACTCGAACTGCCATTAAAAAGTCTTAAATTTAGCCTGACGAATCTTGTAGACACCCTGCTCTGTGTGTGTTGGATAGTTATCGTGCTATGGTGCTTCTCAAATGATGCGAGGCTAATCCAATCAACTTGCAGCGCATGTTGAAGTGTTAGCATGTTAGCATGCACTGTCACAATGGAAATCGCCTTCGACAAACAGAACTGAAGCAAATTATACGTCAAAGTGTTTCCTCTCGTCTCACAGGCACATCCAGTAGTGGATAAAGTTAGGCTAGATGTGGAAGTAGGACCTATTGTGGAGGTCTCTTGAGCAGTCACTGCAGTGGTTCTCAAAAAACTTTTTCACTGCAATGTTACTTCAACTAACACAAAGGAAGCAGCCTGTATAAGTCCATTTCCATCGCTGAACAGACTGACACTTTTTGCGCCGTCCGGCTGCTCCTTCATTGTCAAAACGATGGACAGCCCTTCAGATTTTTATGACACCGTTAAAACAATTCTGTGTCGATAACAGATCATATTTGTAAATCCATGTACATTCCCTGCACATTTAATGCCTATTTAACTTAGCCTGTAAATCTCATGTACATTCAATGTAAACTCTTATTTAACTCCGACTGTATTCAATTCATGTAAATCCACTGCCTATTTAACGCCTATTTAACTCAGTCTGTAAATTCATATTTATCATCCACAGAACACTTCACCACTCATGTACATATTGTATATATTTACTCGATTTGATTGCACTTGCAACTTTGTGATTGTCTTTAGTTATCTTCCTAGTACTTCTTATCTCTGTATATTGATGTGAAGACAAATTCCTTGTATGTAACTTGCATACTGTGGCAATAAATCTGATTCTGATTCTGATTTGGTCAACAACACAATCTCTGGTGTGTGCTGTCATGTGCATGCACACAGCCTTATCAACACTTATCTTTTAGAGTACATGGTATCACAGTAACCTATGCCCCCTGCAGGCAGGCAGCTACTATAACAGAGAAAGATGACACTAGATGGGGACACAGCTAGCTGAGCCCTCAGTGAAAAGAACCAAGCAGCTCGTCATCTGCATCGCAGTGACGTGGCGTGGCCACTATCTGTGCTGTCGCTGCAGCTTTACTGCCATCGGATATCGCTATGCTGCTATGTCTTGTTATAGGATTTCAATGGTATTATATATACACTGATAAGCACATGCTGTATGATGTACACCAGGGGTGCCCAACCTTTTTTGACCCAAGATCTACTTTTCAAGTAGCCAGCCTCCCGAGATCTACCAGTCCAGTTTCAACATCGCAAAACGCACACACATCGTTTCCAGCCTGCAGTAACTAACCTCACAACACTTTCTCGTTGTCCCACAACCACTTGACGGGTGTAGGGCTGTGAGTCTTCACTGGCCTCACGATTCGATTCGATTACGATTCAGAGGGCTACGATTCGATTCGATTACGATTATCGATGCATCACTTTTTTTCCCCAATACATGATTTATTTTTTCTCACTTTCTTTTTTCTCACTGTGTGGCTACTTTTAAAATAAAAGAGCATTTGGAATTGCATTGTATTATGCTCCATAATTAAAATAAACAACTGCATGTACTTCCATTATATTTTATTTGATTATAAAAAATAAAATAAAACGCTTTTTTTTTCTTTTCTTTTCTTTAAAATAATCGATTTTTGACACCCCTCGCGATCGACCTGGGGTCAGTCCGTGGTCGACCAGTAGATCGCGATCGACTGGTTGGGCACCTCTGATGCACACTACAGCATATCTGCCTTGCTGAAGCGTCCTTGAGCAAGAGACTGGATCTCTTCCAGCTCCAGGCTGACTGTTATGTGGCTAAACCTCACGTCTGCCCGCAGTGAGTAAGAGGGCGGGAGAAAAGAGAATTTCCCTATGTGAATCATCAGTGACGTTTTACATCTCAGAGTCGCGTTTGTCCAATGGTTCTACATGGCATCTACACTACATTTTACAATGTGTGCTGATGATATGTGATGTGTGATCTGACCTGGGGTCAGATGATTTGATGGTTTTGCTTTACGACACAAAAGCATATTGCTTCATGGCACAAAAGAGGAAGAGGGCGCCGTTCTTTCGGGCGCAGACAGGCCTGGCAGTGGCAGGTGGTGGAACTACAGTAAGGAGCGGTAATCTTACGACAGTATCACAATTTGACAATGGCGCATGCTAAGTGTAGCACCTTTTTCAAGCTTAGTCCTCTTAATTGATTGATATTGGTTGTAGGGTTGTCAAAAGTATCGATAGTATCGATAAAAGTCAATACTAAAAATTTGAAACGGATACAATACTCATTTGCAACAGGTATCGATAAGTATCAATACTAAAAATTTGAAACCGATACAATACTCATTTGCAACTGTATCAATATCAGCAGTGCTTTCTCTTAATGAAAAATCAAACAAACCACTGATTTGTCCCTCCCTGTCATTGGTGGGTATATTTTGCTTCAACAAGTTCAAAGTGTTCTGATAGGCTGATGACTAGAGCAGGTGTAATCTGCTGTGTTCTGATAGGCTGATGACTAGAGCAGGTGTAATCTGCTGTGTTTCCGATAGGCTGATGACGAGAACAGGTGTAATCTGCTGCGTGAGGTCAAAGTTTTTAATGAGTTTTATCAGACTTAGATTATGGAGAAGCATCTGTCTTTGTTTATTTTTTAAGCCTCTTGATGTGTTGTTGTCATCTTGCCGCGTGGTATCGAAAATGGTATCGAGTATCGATATTTTCCTGGGTATCGGTATCGAAGTAGAAATTCTAGTATCGTGACATCCCTAATTGGTTGCGATTTGTGAAAAATGTGGTATCATCGTGCATGCCCACTTTCTGCTACAAACGCCAAGCGGCCTGACTGAAGGAATAATAATTGCATTAGTTGTGGCCAGAGCTGGTTGACTTAACTGCACGGATGATGGCGATGGACAATTGTGTCCCATGCTCTGGACGAGCCCCTGTAAGGAGGTAAATTACCCGGGACGCCAGATTTACGCCAAGTATGACGAAGAAGGATGAATCCAATAAGGTCATGCTGTCTGATCTTTTGCTTTTTTACATAGGGAAGAGGAATTGTAATTCCTCTTCCTGCTCACAGAATAACAGGCAAAGTTTCTTTCTTCTCCACACCTTTTTATAAGGACGAGAAGTTTTTTTCATTCTTCAACTTCTTGTACATGAAGGGAACAAAATGAGGTGGATTTATCCATCCGCTGTTCCATCCACTGTTTCCCTACATTCTGTCCCTCTCCGTCAAAACGTCACCATCAATTGTGCATATAGTCTTCACTGTAAATGAGGCGATAACAGTGATGAGAGTGAAAGCTCTGATTAGAATTGTCATTCTTATACCTTCTCTAATTGTGATTTTATTTTTATTTTTCATTATTAAATCAGGCAGATATTTAAGTAGGCTATTCCTGATTTTGCTGGAGACACTCTTAAAAACCCTCAAGGTACCCTTAGGGGTCCCCCCCCGAACCCCCACTTTGAGAACCACTGGTCTATCCACCAACCCTCTCCCACGCTGGCCTGTGTCGTTGAACTGGGTTTGGGAACCAGCGATCTATCTGCCTGGCCTTTTATCGACTCTATCAAAAACAATGAGCAGCAGCTAACCGACGAGGGTTTACAGTCAACGTCGCTCTGTTAGCGGCGCAGCACATTTGTGATTGGCTGGGAATGGAATTTCGAGCAGCCTCGGTATGCAGCGCGCCTGTCTCGTGTAATCAGTGTTATCCAAGGTGATGTCTCCACTACCTTAAACAAATCTGCTCCCTCTCCTTCACGTCATATATTATTCCTATTGGCTACCGTCCCCAGGGTCAGTCAGTCACACACAGTCTGCAGTTTTTCATTGCGATCATCGTACAGATCATAAGGTTGTTGTTACTGCATACTCCCTCCTAGGGATGTTCATTTTGAAAATTTTCCAAAATCGATAATCGGTGAGAATTAACGATCAATTATCGATTATCGATTTTATTAATACTTAGAAAATTTTCAATATTTTCATTTTTTTTTTTTTTTTTTTTTTTTTTTTTAACAAAATGAATGCCTATGGCAGAAAATACGAAAGACAACATGTTCTCCTCAATGAACTCTTTATTTCAATGTGTCTCCTCTTCAACACTGCTGTCCCCGGCGCATGCCGGTGTGAATTTCTCATGTTTAAAACAGTTTTGTTGGCACAAAGGCCCATGCCCAGCCAGAAAACTAGAGACTATATGAAGCTCCACCTCACGTTAGTCGGCTGTGCAATGGAGTGGGGCGAGGAGGAACGAATTCCACCCAAACCTAGTCCAAAAAAAAAAAAAAAAAAAAAAAAACTTTTTTTTTTTTTTTTTTTTTTTATAATTAAAAAATCGATCCAAATGCCACAGGATCGATTCCAATCCTTAACGATCGATTATCGATTTTCGATAATTGATGAACATCCCTACTCCCTCCGCTTGTTAAATAACTCCTAACGGCATATTTTAGATTCACCTCTTGTCACGTACTCCCCGACGTCTGCGTGCCAGAAAAGCTCTTAAAGGCGGTGATCTGTGTATATGGACAACCTTGTTGAAAATAAACGGCTGTTTATGGCAACAGGCCTCGTGGGTTCACTCCCAAGTCACTGTTGCTTTCAGGGAGAGGTCGTGATTGGTGAGAGACCGACAGTGAGTCAGTGAACACTTTATATATGAGCAGTTGCGTTGTTGGACTCTCGTTTCTCCTTTTCTTTGTGACCTTCTGCGTTCTTCTGCTCCATCCAGACGCCCTGCAGGCAG
Source organism: Poromitra crassiceps (assembly GCF_964638095.1). Lineage (NCBI taxonomy): Eukaryota > Metazoa > Chordata > Actinopteri > Beryciformes > Melamphaidae > Poromitra > Poromitra crassiceps. Next base: position 3,752,945 of record NC_139651.1, on the reverse strand, counting down.
ACTGTGCAGCCGACCTGGAATGCCAGTCGCAACTCGCCCAGACTCATTTCCCCGTAAGATGGGCCAAGCCTGGGCCCAGGTGAAAGAGCTGCTGCCCTTACAGGAACTTGTGAACTTCATATGTGCAAAAATCACATGTGATTCTGCACATGTGATTTTTCACATTATGCAATTTCACATGTGAAACACGTGAAAACATGCTAAATCTCACATGTGAAACATGTGCTTTTGCCCATTGGGAAGCGTGTGGTTTTAGAACATTTTCACATGTGAAATGTGTGAAACCCATGTCAATTCCCACGTGATTGTTATTGAGTTTATGTCTGCAGTAACTGCACTCACGACTGCGTTTCTACGAACATTAACGTTTAACACTCATTGCTTCGGGAGCCGCCATACTGCTCGCCAGCGGGGTCCCTGATTGGCCAGTGCACTTTGTAATTTCTGGAAATTGCTGGAGGTCAGACTGACCCGCAGAACAGTGTTACTGTGAAGACATTCCAAGGCATTGTCTCAGCTGCCGGGTCAGGGTTGAGTTTGTTTAGACTAATAATCGGTGAGAAGGTGTGGTGAGAAGACAAGGACATTGTGGACTGTGTGTGTGTGTGTGTGTGTGTGTGTGTGTGTGTGTGTGCGTGTGCGTGCGTACTCTCAGAGGAAGCCTGCTCCCCCAGGCCCATCTGCAAAGCATTGTGTTCAGGAAAAAGGAACTCGACGATCTAGCAACATTGTCAAACAATCAAAGAAACTGAGTGTAAATGCACGTACAGAGGAGGTATCTTTGCTGGTATCGTGTCTTTGATCTGCCATTTAAAAAAAGAAAAGAAAAATCCCATCCTGGCCCGTGAAGGCTGCAGCTTACGTGACCGAAGCCCCCGGCGGTCCGACCACTTTCACTTTCACTTTCAGTGACTGTTCAGCCTGGGATGTTCTGGCCAGCATGTTCTTCTGGCCAGCATGTTGGGCCCGGCGGGTTCGGCATGCTGTGTTCTCTTAGCTCAGCGCTCAGGGTATCTGCAGCGGGGGTACGGTGGCGCAGTCGGTAGCGCTGTCGCCTCACAGTCAGAATGTCCTGAGTTCGATTCTTGCCTGGGACACTGTGGGCGCTGTGGTCGTGTTCCCCCCCATATCTTCAGTGCCTACTGCCCAGGTGGGTTATCTCGTCGTAAGGGCCTTTCTCTCTGTGTGGAGTTTGCATGTTCTCCCCGTGCTCCCCCAGGGGGGTTCCTCCATATATAACCCCCCCCCCCCCCCCACCAAAAACATGCAGAAGATCAGATCGTCATCGTCATCCGACCAGTGACGACAACATCCGAAGTTGGTCCCCGGGCGCTGTACGAGAAAGCGACCACTGCTCCTGGCCTGTCCCCCGGAGGAAAGGACATGCCTGGATGGGTTAAATGCAGAGGACACTTTTCACCGGCCACCGTCAGCATGAGTGTGTTGTGGCCGCATGCATGTGTTGTGGTGTTCGTGTGACAATAAAAGACGGGCTTGTCCGTTACGAGAGCTCTAATGTGTGCAGCAGATGACAGTGTGTCAGTGTGGATGAAACGCTGGGTTATCTCTGCCCTCTCATCTTGCCGGGCCAACACCACTCATTTGCTGCTCCAGCTGTCACCTGTTACGAATGCAACCAGCCCTGGCTGGAGCATGTGATGTCACGCTCCCATGATGCACTGCTGCTTTTTATTTGATTGGTCCTCCTCCCTCAAGACGAACCTTACACTTAAAGGAACATTTTGCCAATTTTCAACCCGGTTTGTATCATTACAATGACTGCGTTTACATGGACTTGAGTATCCCGGTTATGAGGCTTATCCTGGTTTTGATCATATTCGGGATATGGCGTTTACATGGAAGAGAGAGAAAGCAGGTTACTCATATCCCTGTATACATGATAAGTAGTAGTATCCTGGTTACTGATCACTGCATGCTATTTGCGCAGGCGCCTGTGATCGTTACAATGATACAATAATAATTGCTGCAGCTCGCCTTTTAACAGGAACTCACAAGCGTGAACACATCACCCGCCTGTACTGGCCTCCCTCCACTGGCTGCCTGTTCGTTTTAGAATCCATTTTAAGATTTGATTGTTTGCTTTTAAATTATTTAAAAAAATTATTAGCCCCAACCTATCTCTCTGAGCTTTTAACTCCGTATGCCCCGACTAGGTCACTCAGGTCCGCTGACCAGTCTCTTCTGGCCGTCCAGAAGGCAAGGCTCAAGCTCAGGGGAGATCAGCCCCCAAACTGTGGAAGGAGCTCCCGCTGCATGTTAGGCTGGCCCCGCCCCTACACTGCTGCATGTTAGGCTGGCCCCGCCCCTACACTGCTGCATGTTAGGCTGGCCCGCCCCTACACTGCTGCATGTTAGGCTGGCCCCGCCCCTACACTGCTGCATGTTAGGCTGGCCCCGCCCCTACACTGCTGCATGTTAGGCTGGCCCCGCCCCTACACTGCTGCATGTTAGGCTGGCCCCGCCCCTACACTGCTGCATGTTAGGCTGGCCCCGCCCCTACACTGCTGCATGTTAGGCTGGCCCCGCCCCTACACTGCCCATCTTTCAATCTCACCTCAAAACACACCTTTACGACGTAGCGTTTAATTAGAACCTAGTAATGGGAGTCGCGTTTTTTCTACTTTCTGTTTTTTGTCACTATTTTAACTTCTGTCTTACTTGTGTGTGCCGAGTATTTTCTTTTGTCACTGCTATTTTTGATTGATTGTACAGCACTTTGGTCAACTCTGTTGTTTTAAATGTGCTTTATAAATAAAGTGGATTGGATTGGATTGAATAAGTTAGTTGCTAATAAGTAATAAATAGTCTTAAAGGAACACTCCGCCCATTTTCAACCAGCTTTGTATCATTAGAACATCAGTAGTATATCAGAAAACTGTAAACGGTTTTGAAGTCTGTCATTTAATTTGACAATTATTGAGTGTTAAAGTGTGGACCAGTGACATCACTGGTCCACACTAACTCAAATTAATAACTCATTAACTCAAATCAACTCTCAATAACTGTCAAACTAGATGAATGATGAATAGTTTGACAGTTATTGAGTTGATTTGAGTTAATGAGTTATTAATTTGAGTTAGTGTGGACCAGTGATGTCACTGGTCCACACTTTAACACTCAATAACTGTCAAATTAAATGACAGACTTTAAAACCGTTGACAGTTTTCTGATATACTACTGATGTTCTAATGATACAAAGCTGGTTGAAAATGGGCAGAGTGTTCCTAGGCTGGGAACCACTGCACTAAAGTGTGCTCGGGTGATGAAACACAGGAAAGCTGCACCGTGTGTGTGGGCTGATTCAATAGACTTGAGTTATTTGCTTGGGAACGATCGGTCACTGTTGTTGTGCTCTTGTTCTTTATGACCCATTTAATTTCACTAGCCCCACTGCTCATTCTACTGTGTGACACACACACACACACACACACACACACACACACACACACACACACACACTAACACACACACACAATAACACACACACACACACACACACACACACACACCATCCCTGCTGTTTTCCTGTCATAGCCCCTCCCCCATCCCTTCCCAGTGTCCCAGCAGGCCTACTGGACATTGTGTTGTTGATGTCTCATTGCTGACATAAGTGCCTTGCTCGTGGGCAGCTAGCGTAGAGCGCCCACTCTGGCGCGGCCACTCGCATCATTTACCGGACTAAAGAGAACGCACGCCGGCCATCTCCTCTCCTCCTCCTCACACTAACTCATCCAAGGCTGATCGCTTCACCCCCCATCAGGAGGAGATTCACTTGTGAGATCTTATGAAAGGGTTTTTACATCATTACGATTGAAATGAGTTTGAGTGTTGGCAAAGAGGTAGACGTAGCTCCACTGCTGGTTAGGGCCGCCTCACACACTTAATTGGCAAACAAATTGAAATTGCAATATTGTAAGAGGCTGCACATATTCTTTGTCAGATGAAGAATGTTTGAGACAAACCCCAGAGTCCCTGGCCAATAAACCATAGGGGTGGCCATCACCAGATGCCCACGATACGATACTAAAACGATACTTGAGATACGATAGTATTGCGATATTGCCAATATTGCGATATATTTAATATTGCAATATATTGAATATTGCGAAATTTCGATATATTGTCTAACTCCTTTTCCTACCTTTTTCTTGACCTCACCGGAAGTAAAACATGCATGTGTTTTTTTTTGTTTTGTTTTGTTTTTTCCCCACATGTAGGCTACATTATTAAGCTTCTCTGGACTCAATATGCCACTGCAGGCGCGGACTGCAACATCGGGCGCTTTGGGCAGATGCCCAGTGGCCTTGCATGGCATGGTCTGCAAAAAAAATTTTTTTTTTTAAATATCGATACTTGGCGTCCAAATATCGATCGTCAGGCAAAATATCGCGATACCATGGTGTATCGATCCCCCCCCCCCCACCCCTAATAAACCACACATTTGGAGATGATCTTTCATTATGTTCAAAACAAGCATCTTGGAAAGAGAAAGCTCTGGCCACATGCACAGCAATTAATATGACACTTACAAAAATTCAGCAGACGTTGTAGTCCCTGTGTAGGGAATAGTGATGTCACAATACTGTAATTTCTCCTTCGATACCGATACCCAGGAAAATATCGATACTCGATACCATTTTCGATACCACGGGAAGGGGAGGATGACGACACGTCAAGAGGCATAAAAATAAAGTTAGACAGATGGACGGACAGACGCACACTTCTCCATAATCTAGACCTTATCAAACTTTGAACTTAGACAGCAGATTAGCCCTGCTGCTCTAGTCATCAGAACACGTTTAGCTTCTTGAAGCAACAGACAGCCACCAATTTTCATTAAAAGAAAGCACTGATTGTATCAAAACAGTTGCAAATGAGTATTGTATCCGTTTCAAATTTTTAGTAGGCTATTGATTATTATCGATACTATCGATACCTGTTGCAAATGACTATTGCCTCCGATTCAAATTTTCAGTATTGATACTTTTCGATACTATCGATACCTTTGACAACCCTAGTGGGGAAATGATCTTTTCTCCTCCACAGGGAGGTCAGAGGTCAAGCTCTGGAGCTGGTAGGGACACCTCAGCGGGGCAGATATGCTTGCTGGCACAGGGGCTTGAACCCAGCTCCTCTGGTTGAAAGACAAATCTCTTGTGTTTACTATCCGCCTATAGCTGGTAGCAGTTATGTTCATGTTCTTTTAGTGTGGAGACATACTTCCACATGTGTTGCAGTGCAGGAATACCACACCCCTGATATTCAGACTGCGTCGTCAATTCATAAACTCATTTCCAAAGAGGAGCCAAATCCAGTGATATTCCCTTCATCCAGGAATACTTTAACAAAGCTCAAAGTAGCTGGAGGAAAGAAGTCCATTTAGAGCAGTGTTTCTCAAATGGGGGTCCGCGGACCCCCAGGGGTCCGTGGCACTTTGCCAGGGGGTCCGCGAAAAGTTTTCAGGTAAAAAAAAAAAAAAATTAATTAATTAAAAAAGAAAATGCTACATGTTACCTTTTCCTTCTCAAACTACTTCCTACTAGGGGTGGGAATCGCTGAGTAGCTCACGATACGATATCGTCACGATACTTGGCCCTCGATAACGATATATCACGATACTGCGATACTGCGATATATTGGAAGACGATACATCACGATACCTGTGTAACAAGTGAAAAAAATACCTCTGAAGGCAAAAAATCATGTATTATGCATTTATTAGCAGAATTGACATGAACTCTCTGAGTTCACTCACTCATACCATTTTCGATACCACGGAGGAAAAGTTACACATTAAGTCTTTTTATTATTACTATTAAAACAAGAAAACCTATATAACCTACCTACCTACCTATATAATTTCTAAAAGTAGATATTAATGATCAAACATTTCCATTCATGTAGCCTACAGTAGTTATGTTTTTGTTTCAACTACAAACATAAATAAAGTCAACTTGAAACTATGTTTCAACTACCACACACAGCATAATATTTTAGCCTGTTTATTTAAAAAAAAAAAAAAAAAAAAAAAAAAAAAAAAAATAATAATAATAATAATAAACATATCGATACTTGGCGCCAGTGTATCGATAACGTATCGCGGGTGGAAATATCGCGATAACGTGGGTATCGATATTTTGTCCCACCCCTACTTCCTACATGGTGCTAGTCTATCAAAATATCTTGGCTGTCATTGATTGTGTTGCATAGTGGTTTTCTGTACTGTTGACAAATTGTGATATTGTAAATCGCTTTGGACAAAACAAAAGTGTCTGCTAAATGACGTAATGTAAATGTAATGTAATAAAATAAAAAAATAAAAAAAAATCTTCATAGTTCAACGAAAATAGTTTATGCTTTAAATCTAAAATGGTTTGTGGATTACATTCTAATAACAAACCTATCAAATTAAAAGTCAAGCACATTACCGTGGAAACAATTAAGCTTAGCCCAAAATCACAAATCAGAATGAGGGGGTCCCCGGTATATTTTCTATCTTGTAAGGGGTCCTTGGCTGAAAAACATTTGAGAACCTCTGATTTAGAGGCTTCCCTAGCAGGAGATTCAGTAGACAGAAAACTGGGAAGTGGTAGGAACCGGAGACCAAACCAGAGAGACTTGCATCATCATGTCTTGCTCTTGCCCACAGACTGGTATCGAGATAACGTCATTTCATTCAAAAAAAAAAACTGGTGGTGATCGATCATGTCACACTGATGTTTTCAGTTATGGAGAGAAAGAGGGAAAGCTGTCTATCTCCTCTTCTCACGGCTCTTACCTTGGCCTGCACTCCTCTCATTCAGATCTTTTCCTACATCGGGCCTTGTTTGTGTTTTTTCATTCTTTGCACTTTGTTCTGTACGCTCCTTCTCATCATCCTCCTTATTATTATGGACGTTCACAAATTGTCACCTAAACTGTCAATTGTAATAGACTGCTGCTTTTGGAGATGACTCGCGGGTGCTGCTTTTGGAGATGACTCGCGGGTGAAAATGTACAAATTGCTGAAGAGGCTGTTATTAGGAAGTCTAACCTGTAATCTGCAAACTGTGAGTCAGTTTGGAGCCCACATGATGATGCCTCTGCATTTACATCACAGCAGTGAGGACAAGTGGCTTGATAGATAGTGCAGTTTGTCTTTTGTCATTTCTTTGAGGCCATTTACACCTGGTGCTAACATGCGTTTTCTGTGATCAGATTGCAATCAGATTGTATTTTATCACTTCAGCCTGATTCCATTCACACCTGGCGTTAACATGCATTTTCTGCAATCTGATTGCAATCTGATTGCAATCAGATTGCAGAAATGGTTGTCCTCTCAATCCGCATAAAGTTGCTGTATCCAGATTGAGAGGACACATTGCATTTACACTTGTGTTTCAATGTGTACACAATGCATCCCTGACCACCTCTGGATGTGGTTTGGCCGATCAGATTGCAATCCACCTTCAATGTGTTTTGGGGGTGTTTACACCTGTACTTTCAAGTAGGGGTGTCACGATACACTCAGTTCACGATACGATATGTATCACGATACTGGGTTCACGATAACGATACGATACGATACGATTTTAACAATATTTTTTTAAACTTGAATAATGACAATATATGACTGGAAAAGTAGTATTTTATTTGAAATGCACAAATACAAAACATGCTGTTGTGGGAAATTGTTATTACAATAACAACTAGAAAAAACATGAGATTGGAGATAAGGCTTATCTTGAAATAGAATGAGTTACACCGTCACTTAGATTTACTTTGAACTAAAAGGTTTCTCAGCAGTATAAATTCTCATTATGCATCTTCAGTTTTTCTTCAAACTCAAACAACAAGACTTTTCTTAGTCTATTTTGTATGCATCTTCAGTTTTTCCTGTCAAGTAAACAGTTTTGCCAGAAACTCAATTGAATGGTTTCTCTCCTGTATAACTTCTCATGTGTCTCTTCAGAGTCTTGTTCAACTGAACTACTTTCCACACATTGAACTTCAACAAACAAAGACGTTTCTTTGTCTACTTTTGGGGGGGGGGGGAAAAAAAAAAAAAATTTTTTTTTTTTTTTTTTTTCACGATATGAGATTTCATCTCAACGATACATATCGTGACGTTTTACTATCGCGAAATTTCGTGGGACGATATATTGTGACACCCCTACTTTCAAGTGATAAAACACAATCTGATTGCAATCTGATCACAGAAAACACATGTTAACGTCAGGTGTAAATGGCCTCTTTGTCGATGGGGGCTGAAAGGTGAACGGCTATCATTATTTCCTTTGTATAAGGACGGCTCATGCAATCATGTGTCAATCATCACAAATTGTTTGTCATGTTAAGTCAAAGAGGTGTGCCCAGTTACTATTGTTACTAGGATCCTGGCCTTTTGGTATGCCCATCAGACTATGCAAGTCAAATGGAGCAATAGTGTATCAGCCCCTGTTGGGGTCCGTCAAGGGGGGATTGTATCTCCAGTTCTTTTTCATCTTTACGTGGACAATTTGTCCAAAACATCTGAATGCGTGTAACACTGGGTGCCTTGTTGGCGATACCCTTGTGAATAGGGGTGTCAAAATGAATCATATAATCGATGCATCGCGATAGGGACGTGTGAATCGAATCGTTGACAGATGAATCGTTGAATCGTTTATGTTTAAATTTCTGTTGACATTCAGATTTTAAAGCACTTTAAAGTAAAAAAAGGGACTTGATATTTATGACTGCTTGGATTAATTGACGAAAAAGTAGCCATGTGCAGTAATAGTACAGAAAATTGAGGATGTGATAGTTGGAGCTGCAACACTGTTGGAGCTGTATCGAGATGCATCGTGGAATCGAATCGAATCGTTGACCGATGAATCGTAATCAAATCGAATCGTGAGGCCAGTGAAGATTCACAGGCCTACTGTACTACTTGTGAACACCCTCATTACCGGAGGGCGAGCATGCATAGACTGCAGGTGGCATATTAATGATGCCATGAGAATATTGCTCAGGAGGAGACCTAGATGGAGCCCTGCGAGGTGTTAACACGACCAACTTAAATGATGTCAGTATTAGCCCCGCCCACTGTTTGTAGGCACAAAATGTTGTGAATCCTCTTTAAACCTGCTAAGGAATGGTCTCAACGTAAGGCCACAGTCCTCTGCATTTCTCAGTGCTTTGTAACAGAACATGTGGAATGCTGGGCAGTGGGCACGGGAGGAAGATTGGCTCAAATGTTGTGTTGCAGTTAGAGTTGTGATATGAACTTTTGAAGTCTACTTGAAAAACATTATTTTGAAATCTTTTCAGATGCTAATGCATGGCAAATATAGCCTAGGGAAGTGGTCAAGAAAATGTATATCTGTCTCAAAACACTTAAACGTTTTAATGCGTGTTTTCTCTTCCCTCTCTGTCGTCACTACACTGCATCCTCCAATCCTACCTACCCCCCCCCCCTCTCTCTCCTCTCTCTCTCTGTCTGTCTGTGTCTCTCTCTCTCTCTGTCTGTCTGTGTCTCTCTCTCTCTCTGTCTGTCTGTGTCTCTCTCTCTATCTCTCTCTCTCTGTCTGTCTGTGTCTCTCTCTCTCTCTCTGTCTGTCTGTGTCTCTCTCTCTCTCTCTCTCTCTGTCTGTCTGTGTCTCTCTATCTTTCTATCTCTCTCTCTCTGTCTGTCTGTGTCTCTCTCTCTCTCTCTCTCTCTCTCTCTGTCTGTCTGTCTGTGTCTCTCTCTCTCCTTCTCTCTCTCTCTCTCTGTCTGTGTCTCTCTCTATCTCTCTCTCTCTGTCTGTCTGTGTCTCTCTCTCTGTCTGTCTGTCTGTCTGTCTGTCTCTCTCTCTCTGTCTGTCTGTGTCTCTCTCTCTCTCTCTCTGTCTGTCTGTGTCTCTCTCTCTCTCTCTCTCTCTGTCTGTCTGTGTCTCTCTCTCTCTCCTTCTCTCTCTCTCTGTCTGTCTGTGTGTCTCTCTCTCTCTCTCTATGCAGCTAATCAGTGAAAAGATAAGTGGGGTTGAGGGGACGAAGCTGGAGGAAGACTTCCTGGAGATGGAGAGGGTGAGTTTGACAGACTTGACACCTCTCTTCCATTTGCGGGTCACAGCTACTTGCTGGATTTTGGGTTTGTGGTTCACATCGCAGTGTTTGGTTTTGCTGTAAATCACGAGCTAAAATGTATCGCTCACTCAGTAATTGCACAGGCGTATGAACGAGCTGACCAGGAGCGAGCAAATTCTGGAGAAAAAAACTCCAATCGTGTTCAAATGCAATCAAATCATTTCAATGGTGTCATAACCCAGCTCTGTGGCTTATGGCAAAAGAAGGGAACAGGACGCAAAGTGCCAAAAATATAACGTATTTATTATAATACAGTAATGTAAATAAGTGTGGAGTGTGTTGATCTGTAGCATCACTAGTGTCTAGTGTAGTGCAGGGTGTTTGTCAAGTTAAAAAATAAAGACAAAGAACAAAACCACTGTGCCAGGAGCTTTTACACCCCTATTTACACCTGCTTTTTAAATGTGACCATTATCTAGATCAGTGGTTCTCAAATGGGGGTCCGGCGGGGACCCCCAGGGGTCCATGGCACTTTGCCAGGGGGTCCACGAAAAGTTTTCAGGAAAAAATAAATACATTTTTTTTGTGTACAAAAGCTTCATAGTTCAACGAAAATATGTTATGCTTTAAATCTAAAATGGTTCATGGATTACATTTTAATCTGACAAACCTATCAATTTAAATGTCAAGCGCGTTACCGGCGTGGAAACAAGCTGAGCCCAAAATCACAAATCAGAATGAGGGGGTCCCCGGTATATTTTCTATCTTCTACTGTAAGTAAGGGGTCCTTGGCTGAAAAACATTTGAGAACCTCTGATCTAGATAACGTATCTGGATACAGGCTGCATATAAAAACCAGGTGTCAGTGGGGTGTTGGTGCACCGGGCCCAGGTGCTCCAGATCTTCTCATCAGCTGCTCCTCCATGACGATGAGTTCCCCAGTCATCTCCTCTGGCAAAGACAGAGAGAAACCAGCACACAAGACATGCAGGGCCGTCACGACGGTCACATGATGTGATGGTCACATGATGTGACGGTCACATGATGTGAATGCAGCATTGGGGATGTACCAAAAGTTTGCCGAACACAATTCTTCTTCTTTTCTCTTTTGCATTTGTTTGAATAGCTAGATCGCAAAACTAGCAAGTTTGAGCTTAGGTGATGATCACACGTTCGGTGAGTCCAGGTTTCAGAGGTCTTAATAATATACAGTAGCACGGCATTATCTTTAAAAGCTTTAGATTGAACTTGTGAGCCCAGTATAGTGCTAGCTATTGATCCCAACTGCTACCTGAACGTACCGTTACACCCTTATTCCTTAATATAGATTGAAAATTAAATCCTCAAACAGCGCTGCGACGTCCCTGTTTTTCTGACGTTCTTGTCTCGCCCTCAACAGAAGATCGAGGTGACCAACAAGTCGGTGTTCGACCTCTTGTCCAAAACAACAGAATACCTCCAGCCAAACCCAGGTAAGAATACCTCCAGCCAAACCCAGGTAAGAATACCTCCAGCCAAACCCAGGTAAGAATACCTCCAGCCAAACCCAGGTAAGAATACCTCCAGCCAAACCCAGGTAAAGCAGGTGGCGTTTGTAATCAACCTAATTCTGCTCATAGACCCTCTCTTTCTAGAGCAAAGTCTCGTACCGTATTTGAGTGTATTTATCGATTTGTCCTGCGTTTTGGCTGCAGCCTCCAGAGCCAAGCTTGGCATGTTGAACACGGTGTCGAAGATGCGAGGGCAGGTGAAGACCACCGGCTACCCCCAGCCCGAAGGCCTGCTGGGAGACTGCATGCTGCGCTACGGCCAGGAACTGGGAGAGGACTCTGTCTTTGGTACTGTACCATTACATTACATTACATTACATTACATTACGTCATTTAGCAGACGCTTTTGTCCAAAGCGACTTACAATATTACAATTTGTCAACAGTACCGAAAACCACTATGCAACACAATCAATGACAGCTAAGATATTTTGATAGACTAGCACCATGTAGGAAGTAGTTTGAGAAGGAATAAGTAACATGTAGCATTAGTTTTGTTTTTTGTTTTTTTAATTAATTAAAATATGTTAGTTCAAGAAGGGCCCAGGTGGAGCCTGAAAAGGTAAGTTTTTAGTCTCCGCCGAAAGATTGGCAGTGATTCGGCCGTTCTGACCGAAGGGGGGAGCTCATTCCACCATTGAGGGGCCAGGGACGAGAAGAGTCGCGATCGGGACGGGCGACTTTTGAGCCCACGTAGCGGTGCAGGAGCGAGGCGATCTGGACGGGTGGAGGAGCGGAGGGAGCGATGAGAAGTTTGGAACTTGACCATGGACTGCAGATAGGAAGGGGCTGACATGTGGACTGCCCTGTAGGCCAGTACCAGTGTCTTGAATTTGATGCGAGCCGAGATGGGAAGCCAGTGAAGGTCACGGAAGAGGGGAGTGACAAGAGAGAATTTAGTTGGTTGAACACCAGACGGGCTGCAGCGTTCTGAATGAGCTGAAGCAGTCGGATGGCTGCAGCAGTGTACCACCCCCATACATACATCATGTTGTTACTCATTTAGTTTGTCCACTTTACTGCTGGGAGAGGACTCTGTCTTTGGTACTGTACCACTCCCATGCACCATACATACAGATGTTACTCATTTAGCTTGAGTAGAACCCCCCTTCCCCCCCACTGCTGCCACAGCAGTGCAGCAGCAAAGTGGCCGAACGACATGAGAAACAACCGCAGCAGTGGCTATAAAAAGCATTCGCTCCCCGTGACTGTTGGCATGTTTTCTTGTGCCACAAGATGTGTTCAAAATACACTTGTGTGGGATTTTTTGTGTCTGGAATCTATGCAAAGCAGTTGTCAGTCACGACTTTCAGTACAGTTTCTTCATCCACTTCCACAGCGCAAATGGAGAAGAGAAAGTGCACCGATAGGGAAACCTCTGGCTTCCATATAGAAGGGCGATAGTTTGGTTTTAAAACCACGTGGGAACTGTAAATTAAATTAAAAGTATTATATTATTATTATTATTAAGTATTATAAGTAACACCGGTCCGGGAATTCCCATTAGGATGTATTGAAGAGACCTGGTTATAAATAAATGCATTTTGAGTTGGTTTTGTAACATTAGGGAATTGACTCACCTGGGCTAATTTTGACATGACGTTTGCAGAATAGTGATCATGTTCTCAGGAAGGATTTAATTAAGCTGTGTTCACACCGAGATATTTATTTTTCGCTCTGTCGCTTGATTCAACCCTTTGGAATCGCTCTGTCGCTCTGTTTAAATCGCTCATCAACAGGCACACGAATTGACGGACATGTGGCGGCTGTAACGTTACGCAATGTCATGATGTTTGTCCACTACGAGCCACCGTAGATGTTTACAACCTATCAGCGTGCTCCTAACGCGAGCTCCATACCGGTAGTACAGACTTCACTTCATGTCAGCTGTCAGCCTGTCAATGCGGTTTGTTGCCACACAATAAACCAGCGGTTTGTTCCAAGCCAGTGTGATCCTTGACTCACTCTCACACGGCAGCCAATCAGCGTTGAACAGCGAGCGACTGATGCCAGCGTATTTTCGCTCGAGTTGGGATATTTCATCTGGGGTAACCTCGCGTCACCAGGCTCTTCTCGGCGAGAAAGAGCCTGGCTTCCGTTCACAATTGATTTTGTCACCCTACCTGGTTCCGGCCTAGAGCCCGCCCTAGACAGGAAGGGCAGCGTTTCTAGCTCGTCAACTTTTACGTTAACTTGACAATTTGACCCAAGTATCAGAACGGCAAACAACAAAACAAAAGATGGACGTATCGAACGAAGTTTTTGAAGAAGTTATTTTAGAAACATTGCGGATTCACAATCTCACATCTTTTAAGCCAATACAGAAGCTTTGCATCAGACAATTAATCGAGGCAAGAGACGTCAAGCTAACGGCAACAAAGACGTTTTTTTGGCGCACTGCCTTCCGGTGTTCATTCTGGTTCCGTGGTTTACGCCCCATGACAAAAAGCGGGGTGAAAGGTGCCCAGACTAATCTGGGGCGACGAGCGTATTTTCTCCCTATCGCTCTGTCTCTGTCGCTCGGACGCCCAGCGATTTTTCTCCCGGGGCGAATATACGCTCAATCGCTCGTTTGCATTGACTTTGTATGTAAACTCGACGCCAGCGAAAAACTTTAATAGGTCGGTGTGAACGCACCTTTAAGGAACACAGCATTTTCCTTTTGATTCCAGGACAATTCCACTGTATGAAAGGTTGTAGAGAAACCCTATCGCTACAACACAAACAAGCACATGCACATGCTGTCTGAGGACATGTGGGGAAACCCAGGTCATGTGTTTGAAGGCAAAGGCAACATTTGACACATTTGATAGATGACATACATTTATGCACACACTTGCTGCACAGCCATTCGCTTTCTTCCACTTTACACAAATGTCCATTTTAACGAGTCGTTTTGTCTTCTAGTCCTAAAATCATAATTTCTTCTGAAAACCTGTCACTTTCTGCCATTCCACTTGTTTCCAATGCAGTTTCACTTGCTTTAAAACCCTCAAACAATGTGGAATGAAGATAGATCGATAGATTTATTGTCACTCCATGGTACAAGTATCACGTGTGAATTTCTGCTTGGTTCGCTCTCAGAGTCGGAGAGCAAAACCGTGTGTCGCCATTGAACAGCGCCAGCATTGGACAATGCATTTAAATGAAATACGCTCAGATAATTCACATTATTACTCCACATCATTCCAGCTGTATTGCAACAGTTTGATTTGCATTGGAAAATAGTGAAATGATTTTATCCCATTTGTAGACCCCCCCCCCACATTTATTTAAATTAAATAATAATTTAAATGTTATTAAAGAATAAGAATGTAAGACTTGATACGTAGTTTAAATGAATGTTTTTGCAGTGCTGTTAATCTGTGATTGAATTGTGATTGTGCCGATTGGGGCAAACCCCAAGCTGCATACTGGCAATTTTTATCATGCATAAGATGCATCCGCGCTCACCCAACCTAATCTCATTTGAATTGCTCAAATTGACATGTTGTTCTTAGACATGACGTCTTAGCCTGCAGCGCTCATACCAGTGTGTTTATCACAGGGAGAGAAAGAGTCTGTAAACCCTCTGTGAAAAGTACGGGTTAGAAGAGAGACAAGTTGATCGCAAATACGCTAAAATTGAGGAGACGATTGATAAAGTTGTATTCATTTCTGTGTATAATACCTATTTATCTTTTGAGGATTTCCACCCTACATCAAATGTGGAAGCTGCCTGTCATTTTATTTCTAGGTTGTGGATCACATCGACGCCTCGACCAGATCCACTCGATACAAGTTCATCTCGCTGATTATGTGGGTTTATTACATCGCAAATCCAAATGTAGCCAATCAGATTCTGTTTTGCCTAGTTACCTAATGACGGTATCAACCTCGTTTCAAGTATTTGAAAAACATATAGGGGCATGCTGAGATAATTTCAGCCTCAGTAGACCTACACATTTTCTCCGCAGCAATGTTGAAATTAAATCCTACTTTTTTCTCTTTTTCTTTTTCTGGTCTTTTCATTTCTTTCTTTCTTTCTTTCTTTCTTTCTTTCTTTCTTTCTTTGGGAGGGGGCAGAAAAGGCAACATTTCAAGTCCTTACCTCAAAGGATCTATTTTCTATTCCAAACCAAGGCCTGGTTTAACCCTAGTAGGAGGTCATGAGGTGGCTTTGCACCTCTCTATTGTAACTCAGTTCTGACCCCTGCTGGACACACTGGCATCCTACCTGGAACCGAGGCTGCAGCTTCACACAAGTAAACATGGATGAGCTCTGTGTTCTCCCTGTCTGTACAACATATTGCCCCCCCGGTGCTCCATGCTAACACTTTTAGCATACGCTATGTGACAGCGCTGAGGTGAAGAGCCCCCTGCTGGCTGCTAACAAGACTGCTATGTCTCTGTGCATCCTCAGGCTGTGGGCTGGTGGATATGGGCGACGCCATGAGGCAGATGGCCGAAGTCAAGGACTCCCTGGACATCAACGTCAAACAGAACTTTATCGACCCGCTGCAGATTCTACAGGACAAGGACCTCAAAGAGATCACGGTATGTTACAGTTACAGTAACCACAATAAAATCACGTGATAAAACGTCAACAACACTTTAATTCATGAGGGATACTACTTAAAGAATGTAGTTATGTTTCACCCCATGTTTTAGTGTTCACTTGAGCTGTTACACCCAAATAGTCTTTACTGTGTTGTGTCTCTATCAGTGCTGAACACGAGAATTTAACCCATATTTATGGAAAAACAGTGGCTTTTGTGACTACCTCATTTTCAATCTTTTTCATTACATGCTCATGAAATATTGTGGTGTATCTATCTATATGGATTAACCTATACATTTCATACGTGATGTTCCGCTCAACTTTTGAAAATGTGACAGTAAAACTCGTAATCAAATGGAATATAATAAGTTAGAGCTATCTTGAAAACCTTAACCCAAGTGCATTGAGTTTGCAGCCATCTGTATTTTTCAATTGATTGATTGAATTCCGCCCCAGAATATATTCGAGTAGATGACAGTTGAATGTTTCCAACGAAAAAATTGGGTGCTTTGCAGCAGCAACTAACAGCGTAGAAAAAAACTGTTATAAATAATAAGAGAAATACATGAATGAAAATGTATGAATTTCAGCTTGTTTGGTATGTGTGTAAAGAAAACTGCAAAGAGTCGGGAAATGCTGGCGTGGAAAGCAAAAAGATGTATTATTATTATTATTTATTATTATCAGTATTATACTGAGTATAATATATAGTGTTTTGTAATGAAGCTGTTCCTGTGTGCAGCACCACCTCAAGAAGCTGGAGGGCCGCCGGTTAGACTTCGACTACAAGAAGAAGCGCCAGGGGAAGATCCCGGACGAGGAGATCCGCCAGGCTGTGGACAAGTTTGAGGAGAGCAAAGACCTGGCAGAGAGGAGCATGTTCAACTTCCTGGAGAACGATGTAAGACAACATGAATGTTCTAAATACCATTTAGAGCAGTGGGAATATTAAACATAACGCAGGTAGCTCATTGGTTCAACAACGTAAACATACCTACGGTAGAAAGTAGAAATATGTAAATATTGTAAAAATATGCATTGCCGCATTTTAAGGAAGTGCAAAATAACTGCAGTAGACCATTCTAAGATAAACAAAACGGAATGAATGGAAAATCTGTATGAGATGAAAATTGTGTGTGTGTGTGTGTGTGTGTGTGTTAGGTAGAACAGGTGAGCCAGTTGTCAGCGTTGATCGAGGCGGTGTTGGAGTACCACCGGCAGTCATCTGAAATCCTGAAGGAGCTCAGCGGAAAGATGCAGAAGAGGTAAGACAGAAGGCTTCGCTCTTGTGATTGAAGCTATTTTCATTTCATTAAAAAAAAACTGCCTTCAAAATAAATGCACAAATCACTTTAACAGGCCACAGTATTTTACCTTATATGACAAGCTTTTACATTCTGCTGCCCTGTTCTCTCCTCTCACCCTAGGATCTCCACAGCCAGCAGCCGCCCCAAGAGAGAGTTCCAATCAAAGTCCATCATGAGCAGCATCGAGAACATCGACAACGTCCAGCACAACGGACTGTCCTACAGCTCCTCGCTCAAATCCTCAGGTACGCCTCCAAATTAGCCTTTATTTTATCTGTGTCGTCGTTGCCTGGTTTTCTGTCATTTCCTCTTGTCAGTTCCATCTCCATTGGTGTCTTTAAGTTCTGGTGTATGTGGTTTTTTTCCCCTTCCTGTTACTCCTCTTACAGATATCCAGCTCAACCACACATTCAATGGGAAAAGTAGGTATTTCCTGTCAGGCTGTCGTCCTGTAATCGGCTTTTACCTCAACTTTATTGTGTCTAGATACTGTATGATAGGGCATTCACGACTAGTGAATTTTACTAGTCGACTAGTCGTCCCTAAAGGTAGTCGACTAGTCGACTAACCGTTAATTTTTTTTTTTTTTTTTTTTTTTTTTTTTTTAATCTTTAAGAAAGAACACGAGGTATTTACACGACATACATGGACTATCATATCCCATATCCCCCACAAAGAACATCAAAACAAAACAAGAAAACTGCATAAAATACACAATAATCCAAGAACAAACAAGACTATTGGACAAACAACCAAACAAAAACAATGCATTCAGCTCCTATCCTGATAAGCCTAATGACACTGGGTAAAAAGTTCTTAAAGTCAAACTCTGTATGTGGTTGCCATATTTTGGGGATGTCTAAGAATCTGCCTTTGCTATTGTAGTAAATGTTATCCAACGTATGGTAGCTTGAGAGTTCATTCCACCAGTGAACTACAGCTGGGGGATTGGATGCTTTCCAATTTAAAGCTATGCATTTCCTAGCTGCCAACAGGGCAAGATCTATGTATTTACTTTGAATGCATTGTTTTTGTTTGGTTGTTTGTCCAATAGTCTTGTTTGTTCTTGGATTATTGTGTATCTTATGCAGTTTTCTTGTTTTGTTTTGTTGTGTTTTGATGTTCTTTGTGGGGGATATGGGATATGGGATATGATAGTCCATGTATGTCGTGTAAATACCTCATGTTCTTTCTTAAAGATTTTTTTTTCTTTTTTTTTGTGCTAAAACGACTAGTCGACTACTAAGCACAGTGTCAACTAGTGGTTTTACTAGTCGACTAGTCTGTGAATGCCCTACTCTATGATGTAGCTGGATTATGTTTACAACTGACATTAAAATACATCTCTGGTGTACATCTCTTTTGCTCTACCTACCCAATTATAATACAATGAATCACCCACTGGGGATGTTATTATGTAGAGCTCAATCTCTCCCCTGAATCGCCATTAAAAGATGCTTTGTGAAAAACGTCTGCTGCCCTCTAGTGGTAAAATTCAGCCATAAACAGGTGTTTTGCGTCGGTGTGTGTTGTGTTTGTTGTTTGCTTGCCTCGTCATCACCATCTCCATATCTCTTCACCTCTCACCCAGCTGATCACTTCACCTCTGTCCCACTGTCTTGGCCTGACAACTCTACTACCAATGGCAACAGCCACCGTGAGTAACACACACACACACACACACACATGCGCGCACACACACGTGCGGTTTTAGAGACACCAGTTTGTCCACCATAAATGTGAATTTAAAAAAAATCTTCAAATTGGAATCTTGAAAAAATCATTTTGAACACCACCAGACAAAATCTTCAAAACAAATCAAAGTCTGGCAAAGGTATGAAAATGTGTAGGAACCCTGTAATGAGTAAAACATAAGTCAAATCTGTCCACATACATACTTAAATACAGGAACAACTTGCATTATGTAACACCTTCCTCTCATCCTCTGACCAACTGTCCCTCTCTTCCTCTTTCTCTCTATTTGCCCATGTCTTTCCTCTCCCTCTCTCTCTCTGTGTGTGTGTGTGTGTGTCTCTTTCTCTCTCTCTGTCTCTCTCTGTGTCTCTATCTGTCTCTGTGTGTGTCTCTCTGTCTGTGTGTGTGTGTGTGTGTGTGTGTGTGTGTGTGTGTGTGTGTGTCTGTGTCTGTCTGTCTGTCTGTCTGTCTGTCTGTCTGTCTGTGTGTGTGTGTGTGTGCGTCTCTCTGTCTCTGTGTGTCTCTCTATCTCTCTCTCTCTCTCTCTCTCTGTGTCTCTCTATCTCTCTGCGTCTCTATCTGTCTCTGTGTGTGTCTCTCTCTATTTGTGTGTGTGTGTGTGTGTGTGTGTGTGTGTGTGTGTCTCTCTTCAGAGTCAGAGGTGTTGTTGGACCAGCCGTGCTGCCGCACGCTCTACGACTTTGAGTCTGAGAACGCGGGCGAGCTGGGCTTCAAGCAGGGCGACGTCATCATCCTCACCAACCAGATCGACGACAACTGGTACGAGGGCATGATCCACGGCGAGTCGGGCTTCTTCCCCATCAACTACGTGGAGGTGATGGTCCCTCTGCCCCAGTGAGGGCAGGGCGCTCCTGAGCAGGCTGGCTCCCTTCAGGCGCCTCGTCGTACTCAGCCTCCCCCCCGGCCTCTGGGGGGTGGATGGGGGCAGCCCAACCCGCAGCTGAAACACCCCTGCTTTTCTGAATTTGAACCGAGCCAGGAAAGTAGTCGTTTTTCGTCTCGAGTTCCCCGACCCGACTAAAGCTCAAAGAAGTGTTGCCGGGTTTACGGCATTTTTCTCCGTTGAACCCGAAGCCAACTGAACCCTAAGCCATGAAGCGAGAAATTCAGCCTGGCCCAAACCCCCGAGGTCTTTGGAGCTGCAGACCGGGCGAATTTGTCAAGGGAGCAGTCAAACTCCATAACTACTACAGCCTCTCTCCATGCTTCAGAAGATGCCATGGCCCCTGTGAGGCCTGATGTGAGGTGGTCTCCTCACCCTGCTCTCTGAGCTGGTCTTCTCATGGTCTCCTCACCCTGCTCTCTGAGCTGGTCTCCTCATGGTCTCCTCACCCTGCTCTCTGAGCTGGTCTCCTCACCCTGCTCTCTGAGCTGGTCTCCTCATGGTCTCCTCACAGATTTGACGTGCACTTCAGTGTATTATTATCCATGTTATGAAACTGTTATCTCAGAAATGATATAGGGGCTTTGCAGTTGCGTCACAAATCTGTTAGCAGCCACGTCTGGCGCCATCATGGAGGTTCGAGTGGAGAATTATCTGTGTGCAAATAATTTCTAAATAACAACCTGGCTGGAAAAAAGATATACCGTTAGGGTGGTAAGGGTGTAGATCTATTTAGTCAACATTATAAGTAAAAGTGAATACAGTAGTGTGAGACAGTGGATTTGTACAACACTGTTGTAGCTTGAGAAGCTCGGTGAACATAAGCACACTGTTAGCTAGCTAACTAGCCAGCAGGCTAATTCATTTAGTAAAGCAACTAATGTTACGGTTAACATGCAACTACTAGCCACTACTAACGCTAGCTTCTACTAGCTAGTGTGCAAATGAGATGCGTTACAATATGAGAGTGATGGTTAACTGACAAGTTGCTATGGTTAGCTAGCTAACAAGCTGACATCTCAATACAAAATCTATCAGCTGCTGGATCAGTGATGAGATTATCAGTTCCCAGTCACAACAGTCAAAACAGCACAGATATTCACCATGTCTATTTTAGTTCTGTAAAGACGATCAAATTCTGTGTTTAGAAACGCTGAGCTGAGGACCTAGCCTGGGTAAACCCAGCCTCCATGTGACCTGCTCTCAGGCTTACCCTGCTCTCAGTCACTAGGAGTAGTGACTGAGAGCAGGGTAAGCCTGAGAGCAGGTCACGTGGGGGATGGGTTTACCCAGGCTACTGAGGACCTCCAACATGGCCGCCAGAGGCTGTTAACGTCACCCGAAAGCCTTCTATTCAAGACATTTTGAATATTCTTCTTGATAGCGTTTTATGTTCTCTTTTACAATCATAATGTAAGCATTGCATTCTTACGTGTTGTTGTAAGCCGGCCTTAGCCGCACTTCGAGAGAAGCCTTGCCAAAGTAAAAAATTTGAACTTCGGTCTTCACACTGTACACAAAACATTTGATTGCCGATGTTGGCTTTCACTCAATAGCGCCCTCTACCGTTTCACACAGACATTCCATATTTATTTGAAATATATTGTTATTATTTTTTTGTGTGTTTATTGTGAACAGTGAAAACCGTATCCCAAAGAGTGCTCAGGCTCAACCTCTTAACATCTCCATCTCAGTATCCAGTCAGCGTGTTTCTTAAAGGTCTCATCCAGTTCATTGTGTGGCCGTACACATTTCAAAGGTGGACAGGCTATATATATTTGGACATTGATCATATCTACATCACAGGTGAAGTCGCACCCGTGTTCGAGAACCTCACGTTCACCCGGGATGGTGGTAGGCAGTATACTTGATGTATCATATTGCTACTTGGTTAGACTTCCAGTAGCCTGTGTTCAGGTTGGCCTGTCTTTGTATTGTAGCTCTCTCCAATCCATGTATTTCTCTTCACTTGTCTCTGCCTGTCTGCCTGCTGTGCTCTTAAGTGTTGCCCCGGAACACCTTTTTAAGACTGTGAGGAACTCTCTCTTTGTCTCTTGTTTACATGGTCTGACTTACTGTATTAATATGACATGAAGCTGCCTGATAGTAAGGACTGCACCGCCCACTCTGTGTCAGATAGGGATGATGAATGCCTTGTCACACTTAAAAACCATGTCAAAGTGCTTTTTTTAAATGTCTGTATTGCACTGAAGCTTTAGAATCTACCTGCCACACACTTCTGCACCTAATTTTGTTTGATCTGTCTCTCCTTTGAGCGTTGCACCTTCTGCGTCATTCCCGACGGACAGGGTTAAAATCCCTCGACCACATCAGATATGCGTCAAAATGATGGTAGATGCTTAGATTGATATAATCTTATTTGTACTGTACAACAATGAAACTGTTAAATCCACTATCCCAATTGTTTGTAATTTAGATTGGAAACACAAGTGTAATTATTTCAGGTGTAGACTAAATCTGCGGAGGTAGATTATCCTATAACTTGTGAAGCTCATTCCAGATCGCTTCTTAGTTAGTGTTTGGCTAGTGAGAAGATAAGCAGTAGTATGGGGAACAGTGTCTGTGTATAGCTGTGCTGATAAAACCTGTGGTCAATTAAGAAGTCCAATCAGGGCTTGTGAGACAGTAAACCAGCCTGATAACCCGCTAGCTAGCCTCTCCTGAGTTAAAAGCAACTAGACAAGAGAGCGAAAAAGGCTGCTTCGTCAGGAGTGACCTAATTGCAACGCCACGACTCTCTTTCTTTTTCAGAAGTGTGTGCATTTTCTTAGTTTTGTTTTATATTTGCTGTTAAAGTGAACAGACGTCACCCCCCCACGCCAAAACTCTGGGGTGTTGCTACCAAAATGTACTCTATGTAGCCGACTGCATTCTTCATTTTGTTTCATCTCTTATGTGGACTACTGTATACTTTATGAACAATAGGGGGCAATATACAAAATGTAATGTATTGAAACTATTGTTAGCTTGCCATTGATTGTTGTAGATATTTCAGATGATTTTAGGATTTTATCTTTTTATTTTTAAGATTGTAACCATCATGGATCTCTTAGCACAAGGTGCTATCTGCAACACAGTCACACCACATTACATTACAAAAAAAATAATGTACATCTGGGTGATTGAATCGTGTATTCAGTCTTAGTTTTAGTTTTATTAGAACATTTGAAAAACTTGGGCTAAGATAATTAAGTCTTCAACAGAATTCAACTTATCTCCCATTTGCAGAGCTTTTGACTGTTTCCCGAAGATTTATAACACAATAGAACATCAAACTTTGTCGTATACAGGCCTATATATATATATATATATGTATATGTATATATATGTACATACATATATATATATATATATATACATATATATATATACATACACAGTATAAATATATATATATACACACATCCATACACAGTATATATATATATATATATACGACTGACTCTTTGATAACACTAAACAAGACCCCCACCCCAAACACTGTACCTCTGTCTGTTTGCCTTTCCAGCTCTGAAAAGTATCTCCTCACTTTCCAATGGAAAATGCACATTTCTGTTTTGTATCTTTTCTGTAGCGTAATTTATACAAAAGGTGTTTTATAGATGTTGTAAATGAATATATTAACAAATATATTGCGTAAATAAATGACAAGCAAATATCGAGCCACATTGCCCTGGCTTTCATTTGTATGCCTGTGTCAAACAAAATGTCATCCGTCCCTGAACCCCGGTTTGAAAGGCACTGGTCTTAGACCATCTAGACCAGGGGTGGGCAATTATTTGAGAAACCCAGATTGTTGCCGGGGCCGAACAAATATTGTCATGCCGTAACCCATGGATGGGTAACTTTGATGACTACCAGGTTTTGCTGAGGGCCGAACGGCGCCAGCGTGAAAAATTTGGTGCATTTGAAGCCACGTTTAGAGGAATAACTCATTTTAAATTAACAGTTGTGATGTCATTATTCAGTCTTAACCACCAATATTTCATCCTTTTCTCACTCACTCCTATGTCACCACCTGCTCTCAGGGCTTGAAATGAACTTTTTTGACCACCTGCCAATATGGCTGCTAGATTTTAAAGTTACCAGCCAATTAGAATTTCCACTAGCTGAAATGTTTTTCTTGAAATAAATCAGAATATGAGTGGGTTAATTTAAGCATAAGTATCAGTAAGTGGCCCGGGATTCTCAAAGCCTGTGTTGAGGGTCACACAAGAACAAAAATGCACTCTTGAAGCTAAATAAATCCAAAACCAATGAGTTAATTATTTAAATTTCTAATTCAATGTAGCCTTTTAGTCGTAAAGATTATTGAAAGATATTCCATATTCCAGACTGAAATGCTATAACAGAAGTGGAGTATTGGCCAGAATGACATGAACATTTGGACACTTATTCAGCAGGTATCTTGCATGTTGCGTTCAGGTGCACTGTGTGTAAAAAAAAAAAAAAAAAAAATTGCAATTCCATCGCGGGCCACACAGGTGGCGCCCATTTGCCCATGTATGATCTAGACCGTCTAGACGAATAAAGAAAGATTGATTCCAACTAAATGCTTGCCCACGGTCGTGCTCATATCCACACCTCAGCGCTCCTCTGCTTGGGACCCCTGCTCTCCCTCTTAACGTTACCCTTCAGAGGCTGCCTCTCTCCTCTATGGGAGTCCTGTCTCTTCGGCTGCTCCGGCCTCGTCTCGATGCCTTCTCCGGCCTCCCTCAGCGGGCCACAGTTCCCGGCGCAGGTCCAGTCCGGCCGGTGGCCCACTACCAGGTCCAGCGTGGGCAGGGAGGTGGTGCTGGTCACGTCCCTGAAGCCCAGAGAGGAGGTGAGAGAGGGGCTGTCTGGAGGGAAGGTCTCGTAGCCCCCTCTCATACCGGGACAAGCCCGCCAGGACGCGCCCTCTCGAAGCCTCACCACCTGGCGGATCTTCTTCCAGCCCAGGTGGTTGAGCTCCAGCAGGTTGAGCAGGATGCAGAAAACCCCCACGCAAAACATGAAGATCAGGAAGATGGTCTTCTCTGTGGGCCTGGAGACGTAGCAGTCCACCGGCTGGGCGCAGGGTGCTGAGGAACAAAGGAAATGGACGGGCACCTGGAAGCCAAACAGCCTCCACTGGGCCAGGATGAAGCCCACCTCCAGAATGGCTCGCAAACACACGTGGAAGACGTAACACTTGGACAAAACCCCCGCAGAAGCCCCGGGAACTCCCTCTGCGTTCCCCTCCCTGTTGGTGGCGCGAGGTCGCGCCTGACTCAAGGACACCACGTTGTTGGGGTCTCCCTTCTGGAGACTCTGGGGGTTGATGCCCTCCAGCACGTCCGCCAAACTGTGGCCCAGGTGCTTATGGGAGCGGATGGAGCAACTGTCCGAGTCGCAGCTCCGATCGTAGGCCTCCCGTCCGCCGTCGAGGCCCGCCTCTCCCGGGATCGCCCCCCGCACCCCCTGCTGCCTCTGGGCGGCGCCGTGGGGCAGCTTGGAGAGGCTGTGCCACGTGTAGACGATGAAGCAGAGGGACGGCGTGGAGACGCTGATGATGTGGAAGACCCAGAAGCGAGGCTGCGAGATGGGCGCGAAGGCGTCGTAGCAGACGGTGGCGCAGCCCGGCTGCAGCGTGTTGCACACAAACATCTCCTGCTCGTCGGCGTACACGTCCTCGGTGGCCACGGCCACGATGAGCAGCCGGAAGATGACCATGACGGTGAGCCACAGGCGGCCGATCATGGTGGAGTGCTGGTGCACGGCGTCCAGCAGGCGCTTCAGCAGGGTCCACTCCGTCATGGTGGCCTGCGGCCGCCGGCCGACCGGAGTAGGGACCAGCCGCCTGGAGCAGAGCAGTCTGCTGGGGACTGATCCACCTCTCCTCCACCTCTCCTCCTCCTCTGTGAGACCGGCTGCTGACTCTCCTGGAGGGCTTAGATGATCTGAAACCGACACCAACTCTCAACCTTCCTGGGACGAGCTTAGCCCCCCCCCCGCCCTAAACTCGACGACCTCTCGACCTCTTGTCCTTGTGTGTTTTTCTCAGTACCAAAAACCCTTATTGGTTCTTGGTGAAAAGGTCTTCTGTAAAAATCAGTCAAGTCCAGCAGAGCAGCCACTCTTCCCGGCTGCATGCGTAGACATCCTCTCCCTGGATGTCCTCCAGCTCTGCCTGGCTCCAGAGCTGTGGAGCCATTGCGAGAGAGAGAGAGAGAGAGACATCTCATCCTTCACAGATAAGGATGAGTTGCCTGGATGACCACTTGACATGAGTCACATTGTGGGCTCTCTCTCTCTCTCTCTCTCTTGTCTTTAGAGTCCATTTTAAAACGGAGAGACGGCACCCTTCCTCTCCTGGAGGCGCCGCTGATAGCAGCGACCGATAGAGCATTCTTCACAGATTACTCCCTCTGGAAGCTAATGGCTTCGTCCTTTAACGGGGAGGCATTTTTTTTAAATGTGGCAGCGTTCTACGATTGCAAATGCATGAAGCATGTTCACTATCACACTCTGGAAAGCACTTGGATGCTCGTGCACGGCTTTAGTGTGAAGGAGCTGTGTCTGCTTTGGTGACGTTGCTTTCGCATTCACCGCCCAAACAAATGTGGAGCAGAATAGTTGAGGAATAGGGTTTGGACTCGTCAAAAAGTACACTTGGAAGTGTTTCTACATCATGGGTGTCGGATGAGGTTTTTGGTCCTGCTGCATGTTTATAATATATATATATTTATATTTATATATATTTATATATATATTTTTTTTTTTTTTTCTATTTCAATATTAACAGTATACAAACAAAACAAAGGAACAAGCTCAGACACAGGAAAGGAAAGATCGACAATAATGTGGCGCTACCATCCATATAGGGGTGCTTATGTGCTTGTAAGAAATGTTGTGCGTGGGGGTCCGACTCAAGGAGGTCCAAGAGGAACCAACTGGACAAGTCACCCACTGCCCCCCAACCTCGTCGAGGTCGGCCAGAAACGCGTCCCAAATAGTTAGAAACTTATGAAGTGAGTTGGTTCTCAGGGATCTGAGCCTCTCCATCTTTATGACCGAGATCATGTCCGTCAACCACCGTTGGAAAGAAGGCGGAGAGGGGGACTTCCATTCTTTCAGGATAAGTTTTTCTTTGGCAACAGTTGTCCCCAGTGTCAGAGACTGAGGTCTCCGAGCAGCCTGAAGATGGCGAGTCCTGCCTCCGGCTGAAGGGTTATTTTGTAAGCCTTGTTGGAGAGTACCAGTCAAATGTTTTGGCCCAGGTCCTGCTGCTTGTTTTGACTGCTCCTCTCCAGCCACTTGCCAATCCTCTTATCTGCGTTTTAAAAAAAGACCCTTGAAAGGTCTGCTTGCATCGAATCGCCGTGGCCCCCCGCCCGGCCCAGATAAAACACTCAGTGACCCCTTTCCTTACTTCAAACAGCTCTGTCTGGTCCCTGTCTGAGCCCGTCTCTCAGTGGTCTGTCCACTTTCTATTTATGTCTTGAATAGAAACGTCTGGGCGTAGCATCGAATAAAGACGTAATCTTGTTGCACTGTGATACTTTTCTAACAGCATCTTGTCTTCATCTCCACTTCAAATGACACCTTTATGGCTTCGGAGCACCAGTGCATCAGAACCATCTTTATCATGACAGTGACAACAACATGCACAGTCAGGTGAAGCATAAAAGCACATGTGTGTGTTAAGGTCCAGACAGCCTCCTACGGCGGTTTTTGTCTGCTATCGATCCGGTGCCGAGACCTAAAAAGGACCGAGGCGCGCGGTGGATTAACATCTTTTAATGGCCGTTCTGGGACGTGGGGAAGGGAAGGGAGGGGATCGATAGGGTGTGGAGCGGCCCCTCGGTTCCTGCCCTGAGCAGGATTTAGGGGGCCCCAATGCAAATGTACCCGGGTGGGGCAAATAGACCTTGACTGAAGACCAGACACAACATCAGCTGACCCAGCTGGCATCGGCTGGCCGCCTGGCCCTCTCTGCCCCGCATCCAACCCCATCAGAGAGGAAGAGGAAGAGGAAGTGGCTTTTCCCAGCGCGGTGTGTTGTGACGTGACGGGGGGGGGAGGGGGCCCTGTGTCTATTAGTTTTTATTTGGGATGTTAATCCGGCATGTCTGGGGGGGGGGGGGGGGGGGCTCTGCGTGCTGCTGTCCCGCGGCTGTCCAAGGAATTATCCCCCCTCTCAGTCTGTTCATGAAGGAATTCACAATGATGTCCGTCCCCTCTGGGCTTTGTCAGGAGCGGCCCGGGAGTGAATAGCAGACAGGATTACAGGGTCGGGAGAGACAGAAAGAGAAGGAGAGAGAGAGGGGACTGGTGCTTTGAAAGAAGTCTCTCTCTCTCTCTCTCTCTCTCTCTCTCTCTCTCTCTGTCTCGCTCTCTACTCCACTCAGGAGTTGTTTTTCACCAGGGGCCACTTTCATCTGCGCTTAGGTGGAGAAAAAGACAGAACAAGCCATAGATATGAACGTAAGGGCTTCTGTTATAAACCTGCGCTGGGTCCTCTATAATCTCCTCCACCCTCAGATGGGGCCTCTCGCAGCTTTTGCTATATTTCTGTGCTCAACGATCAAATATTTTGGCCAGTGAAAATACTACTCCGATGTGGACATTATTGCAGAACTTTTTGTTTTAAGAAAGGAAATTCACTCAGTCGCTGTCACAAGGCTCTGTTGTAGTGTGTCGACTGATTGGGTTGTTGAAATAATTTATGAAGTAATAATTTTTAAAGTTGCTGATAACCAATGTTTTGAGCTATCAGCAACTTTTCTATTCTATATATTTGTTTATATTTGTTAATTTTATATATTCTATATTCTATATATTTGTTAATTTGACTGACAATTATAAATATTCAGTGTTTACCCAAAAATATAATTATTGTCAGGGTGGAGATGGGATACTAAAACTTTCCATTGAATTGGTTTATCCTAATTATAAACTTGTGTCATATTACTCATGGGCGGATTTTGACTTTTATACTTAGGGGGCGCCACCAGACCGGGGGCAGTGAAATTTTGGGTTTTTTCTTTTTGGCCGTTTGAAGCCAGATTTAGAGGAATTATTATTGCACAATAATTCCAACAAACTCAGAATAATAAAATAATGATGATGATGATGACGATGATGATGATGATGATGATAATAATGATAATAGGCAGCTACTACTGCTACTACCACCACTAATAATAATAATAATAATGATAATAATAAAATCATTATAATTGTTATTGTTGTTTTATTATTATTGTTACGATTATTAATCAGAGCGTCATTAATGTAATTATTGTTCAATAAGGACAAGAATGGAAATATAAGAAACTAGGCATCTCGCGCTCGATGCCTAGGCTCGGCATCATCACTGATGACGTCACATCATTAGCTAATTAGCCTAATTAGAAAATCCGGTTCTGTCAGGTCACCCGCACGGGTGCCCTTTACACACCCTGAAGGTTTCAGCCCGATCGCACGTAACACGGCATAGCCCTGTGGCCGAACACAGAACTTGAAACAAACAAACATACTCAATTTTATTATATAATAAGATAGATATTAGAATGAGTAGAACTATCACTGATGATGACATCAGTGATGTCACAATGCCGAGACTTTATGACGTCACTGATAACATCATCAGTGGGAAGGGTGTGAGGTAGTTTAGGTGTGTGTGTGGTTGTGAAGAAGAGGAGGAAGAAGAGGAGACCTAAGAGGACCACAGCGGCAGGATGGTGGGAAGCAGTGTGTAGATAAATCCAGAAGGAGGTGGGGTCATATGGGGGAAAGTGACATGGAGATTTACAATGGTGAGCGTTTTTCTTCTTCTTTTTTTAACCACTGGGGGGGCCTGTTTGAGCTTGAGCCGTGCAGCTCTGTTGGAGTTGTATTGAACGTGTCTCTGTTTGCTCCAGACTGCATTCACCATCAGGACACGACCGACTGGCACACCGACATAAGTCCTAGACAGCGCCCCCATTTGTAGGCAGCAACGCCTGATTCACAACACCACTCTATCTCTCTCTCTCTCCCTCAACCCACGACTCAAAACAGTACACAGAGACCCCACAGATTGGAAAAGTAGGACACTTAATGTATGAGTAATGGGTACATACATGGTTGTAAAGTTATTATTTGCAGGTTTCTATTTGACCAAACGGACTTGGCCCCAGTTTGCCCTCTATTTTTAGCTGACACTCTTAACCAGGGAGACTTACAATGAGTGCATCATTGCATCATCATCATCATCATCACAGGCAACCAATAATAATGAGGTTAAAGGTCAGCCACAGCACCCTGAAAGTATTCCTGCTTCCTCCTTGGAAAATAATCTCTAGAAAATCTCTAGAGATGGACAGAAATCACATTAAATCAATTACAATGATTACACAATAATGTTGTGATTTTGATCATCACAAAATGAAACGAGGGAGAAGTGACCCTGTTTAAACATGTGGCCTAATACTGTAGAGCTGAACAGTCATGTGGACGTCTCTTGTCCCGGAAGTGAGTTTTCTCCATAGACATGTGGAACATTTCTTATATAACGAGTTTTAAGGCTGGAAACAAGCCAACCCGTGACCTACTGAATCATGAGTGACCATAAAACATTCAGTTGCAGCTAAAACAAAAAATTATAACAACGGGGGAAAATCAAAAATTATAATTTTTTCCCCGTCTTTATTTTTTGTAGATAATCTATAGCCTAACCTGCCCTAACCTACTCTAATCTAATCTGGACATAAAAAAAAAATCCATCTGATCTACAGCCTAAACTATTCTAACCTACCGGCATCCCTCAGTCTCAAACCCTTTATGCCTTACCCGAGGCATGACCACAGGAGTGGCAAAACAATTATACCAGTTAATTTAGCGTCACCATCATTGTTGGGCAAATTACTTTCAAAATGTAATATACTACATATTACTAGTTACTTTCATTTGAAAGTAATAAGTTACTTTACAATATTACTTTCTGTGTCGCTGCCCCGGAACCATCCTGAAAAATAATCTCAACCACCTTCAAGTCTGTGTAAACAACCCAAAATTCGAAATGTTATTCTTTTCCTTTGTTATTGTCATCTATAGTGGTTATTTGCATAAAAACACACAGTTTGATTAGGAAACGATTGTATCTTTTTTTAAATATGTGCTTTGATTTAATCAAATGTAACTCAATTTGTAACTTGAGTTACTTGACAAAGTAACTGGTATAATATTACTGAAATCCTATAAGTAATAAGTTACATTACTGAGTTACTGCTAAAATTAATATATTACATGTAATATGTTACTTTTGTAATGAGTTACCCCCAACACTGGTCACCATCAGGAGTCAGGACTATTGACCCCAAATGCCAGTATGCCCTGAACTGCACTGTGTCTTACAGAAGAGATCTCCATCTCACTCAGTCTACCTAATTAAACAAAGGACAAATGCAATGAATGAAAGCCCCTCTCTCCCCCACCACAGACACATCCAGCCCCCTCATGTGCCAGACATTCACCCCAGGCCCTTTCTCCCTCCTCTGCCTTCTCTGCTCGTTAACGCCGCCATAACACCCACGAACCACCAGAACCCCTCAACCAGACCACAGTCTGAATTACCATAGGAGCCAAAGGGCTGACACTGCCCCCTAACAGGATTAAGGGGGGATATGGTGGTGGTGAGGTGGCGCTCCTGCCTGGTCATTCGCCTCGTCTGGCCCTCATACTTGCCCCTTCATCTAATCCCTCACTACTCTCACCGCCGACTGTCAGCCATGGTAATCTGTTGGCAGGCTTTAGGAGGAGAAGCACTGCGGCGAAGAGCTCCCATACACCCTCTCTCCTCTCTCGCTCTCTCTCTCTCTGTCTCTCTCTCTCTCTCCGATAGACACCTTGAGACATTGCTTCTTCTCAGCATAAAGGGAGTACTCGTGGATGTCAAGCATGTGGTAAGAGGACTGTTGCATGTTGTCTTGTTTGGGGCACAGTGTTGTTTGTTGGGAGGTCTCTTCTGCATCACAGGCTTGGCTGTCATGAGAATGAGAATGCATGTTGTGTGGTTCATGCGTCACTGCTTGCTGGTGTGTGATTGTGTGATCAATAGAAAGTTGACACTGACAGACAGGGGTTTCAAATCACGCAAATGAAATCAAAATATAGGGGACCTGTTGTTGTCCCTTGGGGGTATTAATAGGCCTAGGTGATTTTAAGGCCTAGGTGATTTTAAGATGTGTGCCTGCCTGTCACATTCAGGACTAGCAGAACTGTTTTAAGCAATTGTCATGTCTTTTTTCAGCAATGTAAGTGTGAAGGGAGGGGAATGCCACTCAATTATATCAGCCAGGAAAGAGAACAATCAGTTTGTTGAGAGTGTTTTTCCACCTCGTTGAGTCCGATTATTATTAGCATGCGCATCGTTAACTGCTTTTTAAAACTGTTGCAGTTCAAATGTTGATAGAATATTCAGTTTCCCAATTTAAATGGATAATGTATCAAAGCAACAGTCGTAGTGCTGGAGAATATCAAAATTCAGTCGCCTATATATTATTCTTCCTACAGTAAATGCCTGGATCTGGGTATGTGTTATAAAGCTCGCCAAGGCTTGAAGTTACACACTTGTCAGATCAGGTACTGGCAGGCAGCCACAGTACACCTGTGACATGACTCCTGCCTGTGTTCACTGTGACGCCAGGAGCTTGTTGTTGAGCTTGTCTTGTTTTGACACTTCTTCATGTGATCACAGGTGAGCTGAGCTGGAGCTTCACCGGTGTGTCGTGTCCCTCCTGTCTCCCCCTGAGAACGTCATGTGAGCACAGATGAGCTGAGCTGGAGATTCACAGGTGTGTCGTGTCCCTCCTGTCTCCTCCTGAGAACGTCATGTGAGCACAGATGAGCTGAGCTGGAGATTCACAGGTGTGTCGTGTCCCTCCTGTCTCCTCCTGAGAATGTCTATGCATCTACGTCTATGTCAAAGCAGGAAGGGAGGAGGACGGACGGACGGAGGCGGAAAAAAGAGGCAAAAGGAAAATGTCACATGATTAGACATGACGTGTAAAGCACATTGGAAAACATTTACATTAACTAGGCCAGTGGTTCTCAAATGGGGGTCCGGGGACCCCCAGGGATCGTGGCACCTTACAAGGGGGTCCGCGAAAAGTTTTCAGGAAAAATAAAAATATTCAAAAAAAATGTTGTAAAGCTTCATAGTTCAACGAAAATATGTTATGCTTTAAATCTAAAATGGTTCATGGATTACATTCTAATCTAAAATTTAAAAGTGAAGCACGTTACCGTGGAAACAATTAAGCTTAGACCAAAATCACAAATCAGAATGAGGGGGTCCCCGGTATATTTTCTATCTTGTAAGGGGTCCTTGGCTGAAAAACATTTGAGAACCTCTGAACTAGGCTACATTAACAGTCCTTAAACGCATTTGTGAATTGCCAAGTTTGCATTTTTCATATATATTTTTTTGAATGTCCATGTAAAATTGGCCACAAAGTCACAAAGTGTGAAACTGTGGATATATATATATATATATATATATATATATAGATATATATATATATATATATATATATATATATATAGATATATATAGATATATATATAGAGAGAGAGAGAGAGAGATATATATAGAGAGAGAGAGAGAGAGAGAGAGAGAGAGAGAGAGAGAGAGAGAGAGAGAGAGAGGAGAGATAATACATGGGTGGATTTAGCGGGGGGGGCTGGTGGGGCTGGGGGGGCCAGGCCACTATAATAATAATAGCACTAAAAATCTAATACTAATAATTACAATAATTACTCTCTGATTAATAATACTAACAATAATGATAAAACAATAACAATAATTATTTCATTATAATTACAATTATTATTATTATTATTAGTAGTAGTAGTAGTAGTAGTAGTAGTAGTAGTAGTAGTAGTAGTAGTAGTAGTAGTAGCCTAGTAAGTAGTATTATTGGTATCATTATTATTCACAAAAAAGTTACATCCAGCTGTAAATCAACATTAATCTGGTGTGTGTTTACATCGAGAATAATTTCTAAGTGTCTGAAAACAGTAAAAAAAAGAGTTGAATTATACGATATAGAATAAACAGTGGACCGTGTGATTTTGTATCATAAAAAGTCTAATCAATCAAAGACAACTCTGACAACATCTGTCTCCCTGTGTCTGCTAATAGTGCTGATGCTCCTGACACTGTGAGAAGACATGGCAGCAGAGCAGCCCCTGAGCCCATGGGTGCCCCCAACAGGGGAGGTGAAGTCACTGCAGGAAGATGGGCTGGAGGACGAGCTCAACAGCTGCAACCAGGAAGTCATGGACAGTCATGGAGACACGCCCTCTACAGAGTCCACAACCACCAGTGACGGGTAAGGCCATCAGTTGGGTATGACAAGGTGTAGAACTCACCATACATTAGACAAAGTAATTCCAATTTTCATCATGTAGTTTATATCAGTATAATCGAGAGCATTTGGTTTTTGAGGTTTTCCAAACTCCTTCTTTGTTTCATGCTAAATAAATCAGTAGTCGTAGCCTACGTAGCCTACATTTTTATTTTAAAATCTTTATTTGAATATTGCAACATGATACATCCTACCTGGGTCATTATAGTTTTGTATTTTTCATTATTTGTTATTTTTATTCTGTTATTAAATTTTGTTTTCAATTCAGTTTAGTTTTAGTTTGTTTCCAGAGTGGCCCAGCAAACATTTTCATGTATAATGACCGTCTTCTGCACGTCAAACCACAACGTCTAGTCAGGGTCTAATTATATAAATGGTAAAATGGTAAAATGGCCTGCATTTATATAACGCTTTTATCGAAAGCGCTTTACAGTCAGTAGGTACATTCACCCATTCATACACTGATGGCGGCAGGTTACAACGCAGTGTGCTGGCACACCAACGGGAGCAATTTGGGGTTCAGTGTCTTGCCCAAGGACACTTCAACATGCAGACTGGAGGAGCTGGGAATCGAACCACCGACCTCTTTTATCCAAAGCGATTAGTGGACGACCCGCTCTACCTCCTGAGCTACAGCCGCCCCACATATATCTGCAAGCCCGATTTTAGCCTGCTACATTAGGGTGGGCTGGTAGGGGGCAACTTTGGCGGTAGGTTGCCAGAGGTTGTCGGTTCGGGGATGGGTTGCATTACAGTAGTTGCATTATATTATAATTTATAAATCATATCGTATAAATCATAGATTATTGAAAGGTATTCCATATTCCAGACTGAAATGCTATAACAGAAGTGGAGTATTGGCCAGAATGACATGAACATTTGGACACTTATTCAGCGGGTATCTTGCATGTTGCGTTCAGGTGCACTTTTTTTGTGTGCAATTCCATCGCGGGCCACACAGGGGGCGCCCGCGGGCCGCATGTGGCCTGCGGGCCGCAAATTGAGTATGACTGCACTAGACAGTCAGTTGGAACAGTTGACAGTTGAGACAAGTACTTTGGTCTGTGAGAATGCACTACACGATTCTCGCCACAAGACGGGTACCTGTGCTGTGAGCAAGTGGCGACTGTTGTAAACGGGATAGAAGAAGTAGACTTGAATAACGTAGCAGTCTGTAGCTAACACAGCAGTTGTCAAGCAGCAGAGAACGTGCAGCCAGACAGAGAAAAGTCCAGAAATCTGCCTGAAATCTCTGGCTGAAACATACTGAATTTCTCCATTGGTTTGGGTTGAAAAGAAATATATTGTAGGCGGAGTTCCCAGCATGCTCTGGGGTAGATGTGTTTATTAATGTGCTTTGGGAGGTTAGTTAAAGGACTTCCTGTTCTATATGTGTGATGTTAGTTATCTGCAAGGTTATGTGTCGACTAATAGTGCTGTTCTGCATGTTATTTACATTGCTTCACGATGTTGAAATGTTGGCACCATGGGTGAGTCGGGTGTGCAGTTCAGTGACCCCCTCTGAGATGCTGTATGAGGGTGAGTGTTGTAATGCAATAAGCAGTATTTTCTGTAGTCTTGTGTTGTAGTCTTATTAGCAGGATCTGCTAATAAAACCGAAGTAATTTCTCTGTGCTTGTTGTGATATTTTCCTAACTCTTGATTTGGTGGGAAAGACTCATGTTTGAGTGGACGTGGCCCCATAGCTGAGATTGGCCTTGTCTGGAATGGAAATCGTAGTGACGTCCATGACATTTTCTATGACATTTTCTGCACGGCCGGCAGAGATGGGAAGTAACTAAGTACAAATACTTTGTTACTGTAGCCTACTTGAGTAGGATTTTCAGGTATCTGTACTTTACTGTGTACTTATTTTTCTGACAACTTTTTACTTTTACTCCCTTCAATTTAACACAAATATCTGTACTTTCTACTCCTTACATTTTCAAAACAGGCTAGTTACTTTCATTTGAATGCATGACAGACAAATATGATTTGTAACCTTGTTTGTTTGTCTCTCTCGTCTCGCACTCCCCCAGCTTTTACGCATTATGTGCACCTTTTTCGTGGAAAAACCATGTCAGAAACTGACAACTACTACTACCGATCACAGTTACTGAAGCTCTAAAAGAAAAGTCTGGAATTGCTGAACTAAAAAGTTTACAATCTGATCCAAAATCATACACCTCAGTTTCATGATTCCAACCAGCAATGAGATTATTTTGATTTTATTTATTTTAGATCATGTATGATAATGTAAGACTTTATGTTGACTGTGCGTGCGTCTACTCTGTACGGTTATACTGTCCTCATTGGTGAAGGTTCATACTAGAACTTGCATTACGAGGCTGCCTTGCAGTTAACGTTAATTCTGTTTGATGAGTTACATACTCTACATGTTAATTACATTGCTTCACAATGTTGAAATGTTGGCACCATGGGTGAGTTAGGTGAGCAGTTCAGTGACCCCCTCTGAGATGTTGTGTGTGGGTGAGTGTGTTCTAATGCAATAAACAGTATTTCCTGTAGTGGGCGCAGGATCTGCTAATAAAACGGAGATCACCTCTCTCTGCCTTTGCTTGTTGCAGTATTTTCCAAACTTTTGATTGGGTGGGCAAGACTCATGTCTGAGTGGGCATTGCCAACCCCTGCCTATAGCTGAAATTGGCCTCGTCTGGAATAGAAATAGATAGACCCTTCTCACGGGAGCCATTTTGTGTCAAAAAGGCAGGGTAAACACAGGTGTAAGCAAAACACTAAAGAGGGTTTCAAACTTCATGATTGGAATTTGGAATTGAATTAGTCGGCAAAAGTGAAAATTTCTGAAGCAGGGATTGAACTGACAATCTTCTTCACCACATCCATACGTTTATCTGGATGAGCTGCAACCGAACCCACATCCTCTGGCCTGGAGTTGGGCAATATTATGGAGGGAAAATTATAACATGGTATTTTTAGGTTGAATGATGAATGAATGAACACCTGAATGAATGTATGTATACATGAATGAATACATGATGTATATTTCTGTATTTTATACAAGTGCGCTAAATGTTCAGTTCCAAGTCAAAGACACATGTGAGATGTAAGGCTGGGCAATGTGGAAAGTTTGCTTTTCATCATCAATTTAGACATCAGAAATGTGTCATGATATTAAAATATCTTCATATCATCACAATAGGATTCCACTGAAAGATGATGAAAGATAATATTGAATTATTGTGCAGCTCTAGGTTTAGGTAAGTAAAACCAGTTAAGTTTAGGCAACAACAGCAACTTGGTTGCGGTTAGAGTTATGGTTTGGGTCGCAGATTCAAACCAAGTGTCAAACGGGTCCGGTCCGCCACTCCCACCCCTTCTCTCTCAAGTGCAACTGTGACCCAGTGGCTCAGACAGTTGGGTTACTGCCCAGCACTGTTGAGCATGTGGGTTCAAGCCTACTTCGATAGCCAGATGAAAGACTGAAAAGCTCTGAGAACCTGTCTTATAAAGTGTGACCCAGTGGCTCAGAGAGTTTGATTGCTGCCCAGCAGTATTTAGCTTGTGGTTTCAAACCTCAAGAACTTTTTAGGTTGTGGGTTCAAGGCTCAGTCAGTTTTGAACAGTGACAGATGGAAAACATAAACGCTCTCAGCAAAGAGCTTTGAGTACGAAGGGGAGCTGGTGCTCCCATTGGTGGACCTAGGGTCCACTACATGGAGCTTGTCATAATGTAATTCAAATTCTATTCAACTTAAAAGATCCACGGCTTGTTTGGAAAGATGACACAATGAGTATGAAAGACAATGAGTTTTGGCTTGTCAGATGTGACTGGGGAGGGCATTCCAGAGGGAGGGGGCGGCTGCAGCAAGGCCCTGTCAGAGGCCCCCCTGTCACAGCTTTAGCAAAGAGATACCTGTGATTCTTGTCAAAGTGGATATG
Organism: Poromitra crassiceps; assembly: GCF_964638095.1. Lineage (NCBI taxonomy): Eukaryota > Metazoa > Chordata > Actinopteri > Beryciformes > Melamphaidae > Poromitra > Poromitra crassiceps. Next base: position 3,714,583 of record NC_139651.1, on the reverse strand, counting down.
AATTGTATGCTCATATTCAGCCAGACAGTGAGACGGAGATTGTGAGCTTTTTATTTATTTTTTTATTTTTTACTACTGGGGGCACCTGCCCCCCCTAGCCCCCCATTAACTCCGGCAATGCCAACACTTTTTCACACCTCTCTCTCTCTCTGTTCTATGTCTCCCACCCAGAGGACACCCACGTTGCATTCAGGTACAGTCAGTTAGATTCAGCTTAGTGGTGGTGGTTGCTTAAACCTGCACTAAACCTCTGGTGTCACTCCACATTTACTCTTAAGGCTTTAGGCAACTTGGTTGCTAAAACCCCTTTTAGCAACCAAGTTGAATTTCATCCACTAGGCATAAATATGACATTCAATCATAAAAGTTCATAAGAAACAACATTACTGGGTCCAAGAAATTTCCAGTAGACATTGTGGCACCTTGCCTAAAGCCTAAAGAGTAAATGTGGAGTGACACCAGAGGTTTAGTGCAGGTTTAAGCAACCACCACCCCCAAAGCTGAATCTAACTGACTGTACCTGAATGCAACGTGGGTGTCCTCTGGGTGAGAGACATAGAACAGAGAGAGAGAGAGGTGTGAAAAAGTGTTGGCATTGCTGGAGTTAATGGGGGGCTAGAGGGGGCAGGTGCCCCCAGTAGTAAAAAAAAAAAAAAAAAAAAAAAAAAAAATGCTCACCATTTTAAATCTCCATCTGACTGTCTGGCTGAATATGATCATACAATTTATATCCACTTTGACAAGCATCACAGGTATCTCTTTGCTAAAGCTGTGACAGGGGGGCCTCTGACAGGGCCTTGCTGCAGCCGCCCCCTCCTGCAACATACTGAATTTCTCCATTGGTTTGGGGTGAAAATAAATATATTGTAGGCGGAGTTCCCAGCATGCTCTGGGGTAGATGTGTTTATTAATGTGCTTTGGGAGGTTAGTTAAAGGACTTCCTGTTCTACATGTGTGATGTTAGTTATCTGCAAGGTTATGTGCCGACTAATAGTGTTGTTCTACATGTTATTTACATTGCTTCACAATGTTGAAATTTTGGCACCATGGTTAAGTCGGCTATGTATTTCAGTGACCCCCTCTGAGATGCTGTGTGTGGTCTAATGCAACAATAAACAGTATTTCCTGTAGTCTCGTGTTGTACGGGCTGCAGGATCTACTAATAAAATAGAGATAATCTCTCTGATTGTGCTTGTTGCAATATTTGCTTAACTTTTGATTGGGTTGCAAAGACTCATGTCTGAGTGGGCATTAGCCTGGGTAAACCCAGCCTCCATGTGACCTGCTCTCAGACCTGCCTGCTCTTGTGACTGAGAGCAGGCAGGTCTGAGAGCAGGTCACGTGGAGGCTGGGTTTACCCAGGCTAAGTGGGCATTGCCCACCCCTGCCCATAGATGGCTCTCATGGGGGCCATTTTGTGTCAAAAAGGCAGGGTAATCATAGGTGCAAGCAAAACACTAATGAGGGTTTCAAACTTCCTTGCACCTGTTTTTATTCTGCCTTTTTGACACAAAATGCCCCCCCAGATGGTCTCCTTCCCCATAAAGTCGAAATATGCCACTCCCACAAGGGTTATGCTCAGAGAGAAAAAAGACATCCCCAAGCAGGGTTTGAACTCAGCACGCCTGCTTCAGAGTCCTCTGTCTTAACCACCTGGCTACTGACTTGAATGGAAATAATCTCTTGGAAGTAATATATATACTGTAATGATCCACTCCTGGACCGCTACAATACTTCCAACGAAGGTTCCTACTGGAACGTGCATGCAAGGTTACCTCGCTAATTCAGTTTCATGATTCCATCCAGCGATTAGATTATTTTATTTATTTTAGATCATGTATGATAATGTAAGACTATGTTGACTGTGCGTGCGTCTACTCTGTACAGCTTATCCTGTCCTCATTGTTGAAGGTTCCTACTAGAACTTGCATTGTGAGGCTGCCTTGCAGTTAACGCTAATTCAGTTTGATGAGTTCAACCCAGGATGAGACAGATGGGTGTATCCCATTTGGTAAAAATGTATCCTTTCCTCCGTCCTCACAGCCTTGTCTCCTTGTTGACCCGGAAACCAAAAAAGAGCTGCCATCATGATGAAGGCCGTTCCAATTGGTTAAAAAGATGCATGAAGGATCCTCCAAGTCTCCTTACCTCCCTCCTCACGGCCTCGTCTCCTAGCTGAACCAAACAGACCCAGAACTACAAAAACTCAGAAAATAATTAAGGAGGTCCAAATAAGAACTGATGGGAAATACAAAACGAGAATGACTCATCAGTGCAATGAAGTGCTTCACAAAGCATGCAGATCCTTAAAAAAGACAACAGAATAACAGGAATCAACTGATGGCGACAACTTCAATTTAATCACACAAATAAGCTTCATTTACATGATCAATATTGACAGACACAGCAGTTATCCACAGCGATCTGATCCTCAGCCGTTCACCTCCACAAACTTCCAAACTCTAGCAGGTGTGTGGACCTGATTAATTAATGCCCAGCACGCGTGGAATGTACGCTCAATAGACCCTTTTCACGGGGGCCATTTTGTGTCGAAATGGCAGGGGAAACACAGGTGCAAGCAAAACACTAACGAGGGTTTCCAACTTCCAATCATGGAAGTCAGTGTTGGTGCCATTTCGACACAAAATGGCCCCTGTGAGAAGGGTCTATTCCCACTGAGGTTTTCCACAGTTGGCTTAATGTGGATGAGTTGAGTTGAGTTGTTCAATGTTTTTATGTGGATATAAAACATACGTTTTGACAGCTGTCATCCTGCATGAGAGGAGCGTGGGTTCAACATGGCGCCTGTGAGGACAAGCCAGGTTCACTTGTCTCTTTGCATCGTCTCCTCGTTTCCTCCGTGACCTTTGTCACCCAAGGAGTCAAGGAAGAGATGCAAGAAGAGGAGACAAGGAAAAATCGTTACCAAATGGGATGCAGCCCCTATATATTTTATATGATACGATAATGTATGTTTACCCAGAACACACTGCGTTCAGTTACGGCAAGAGTAATGGGACATACACCACATTCAGGATTCAGGAAGCTTGTGATAAATACAATAAGAGGCACTTGCTATGGGCACTTACACACACTACAGGTTAAAACCATACTATATTATATGACAAACAGCCAATCAGTTTCATGAAGCATGACATCATCCATAGCAACAACAGGGTCAACCCCGCCATTTCTCTTAGCTTAAGACATTGGTTCTCAAATGGGGGTCTGGGGGACCCCCAGGGGTCCGTGGCACTTTGCAAGGGGGTCCGCGAAAAGTTTTCAGGAAAATAAAAATAAAAACGTTTCTTTTTCGCAAAAGCTTCATAATTCAACCAAAAATATTTGATGCTTTAAATCTAAATCGTTCATGGATTACATTCTAATCTAACAAACCTATCAATTTAAAAGTCAAGCACGTTATACCGTGGAAACGATTAAGCTCAGCCCAAAATCACAAATCAGAATGAGAGGGTCCCCGGTATATTTTCCATCTTGTTAAGGGGTCCTTGGCTGAAAAACATTTGAGAACCTCTGGCTTAAGAGGTCTCCTCGTTCCTTAATAAAAGTTGGTCTCAGCAGCTTTGTGAACAGGTTTAGTGCTATTTAGGAGTCCTCCTATAGTGGTAAGATAAAACGCTTTGTGAATACGGCCCAAATCTGGCCAAATACTAATTGGAATCCGGTAGATCTGGATGCTTATCGATCTGTGCGAGGCCACGAAAGCGGTTTTCCTCAAGTCAGGGAGTGGATCACGGGTGTGCGGTGGTGAACTAACTAACGGACCATTATCCCCCTGTGTGCCAATCTGTGCAGCGAGGAGCCATTTTGCCGGATCTGCCACGAGGGAGGTGGTTCCGGGGAGCTGCTGTCCCTGAGAGAAGTAACTAGTAACTGTAACTAATTACCAATTTTCAGTAACTTGCCCAACACTGACAATGAAGCACCTGGCAGTTTGCCAGTGTGCGTTCAGAACAATGTCAGTTAACATGATTTGTGCATCCAATTTGTTTTGGCCCTTTTTTTCTGAATGAGAAAACGCACGTGGGCTTCAGTGGGAGCAGTAGCTTCAGTGGGAGCAGTAGCTCGGCTAGTTGCTGCCTTCACGTTGCAGAGCCTGTTGCTGTTAACTGGGCCGCTTTTCCCCCAAAGCCACTTAGCTTGAGAGGCAGATTAGATGGTGTCTCCTTCCCCTGCCGCTCTGCACAGCACAGCTATTAGGCCTCCTCCTCCTCTGCCTGTAGCGTGGGTAGCAGTTCCAGTTTAATCTGCTGATTAACAACCATGTGCTACTCCAGGTATATATATACACACACACACACACACACACACACACACACACACACACACACACACACACACACACACACACACACACAGGTTCTGAAAAATGACAACCGCAAGTCAAATGGCCACTAGAGGCTGGTTTCAAAAGCGAGTAACTCCCCATATCGAGAAATTAATGACTAATTCTCACTTGATTTATTACTTCATTAAACATCTCAATCACAATTGTTTTGACTGTTGTGAAGCACTTTTTTTTTTACATGTATTGAAAAGTGCTATAGACGCTTTTAACTTCACAACAAAAACATTCTAAATTGAACCCCCGCTCACTTCCTGTTGCAGTGTTTGCTATGGACATAAAAGAAAAAAAAACATTCAATTGCAGGACTGACCATTCCGTGAAAACCGTCTATACAGCTGAGCGGCGAAAACAAAAGTAGTGATGTCGAGTTAATATTTCTGCAGTTTGCCGAATGCTGAGAAAAAGGAAGTGCTGTGGGGTTGCGCTCTGGTGAAAACCATCTACCGGTATACAAAAAAGAATTATTATTATTATACAGTATAAGTTCCAATAGGAACTTTACAATCTTTTGTTTGGGTTGAACTACCATGATGTTTTCTTGTATCTGCTGGCTCCTCCTCCTCCTCCTCCTCCTCCTCCTCCTCCAGTGGCTGTGTTCTCCGTCCGTGCAGCAGCAGAGGCGGACGCTGTGCGGCGATGTGGTGTGCTTCCTGTTCATCTCGCCGCTCGCCAGCCTGTCAGGGTGGCTGTGTGTTCAGGGAGCCATGGACCTCTACCTAACCAACGCCATGGAAGCCCTGGGACTCCTAGTCCTCACCGTGGCCCTCTTTACCATCTACATTTTCTGGACAGCGGTAAGCCAAGGATCTATGGTACCAGTTTTTCATGTACAGAGTAATAGGTCAGTGCATCAGCTGTGTCTATATGATGCACAGAACTACTCACTCCACCATCGAAAAGCGGGTTTTGCTTAGCGCAAAGGTTCCCTAACTTTTCTGACCAAGTACCACACGCACCAAACCAAATTTCCCAAGTACCACTTCCCACTGTGGCTACCAGCTTTTTTTCCCTCCAATAAAACAAAATCACTGATTTAACCATACAATAAGCATCAGAAAGGCCAAATACCAGTCTGTTGCCAATACTGTTGCCAGTCGGACCGCAAATAACCAACACATAAACAGATAAACATATTTGCCGATGGGCTGATGGCAATCAGCAAGGCTCTCGAGGACCACCAGGTGGAGCCTTGTGGACCACCAGTGGTCCCCGGACCACAGTTTGGGAATCACTGGCTTAGATTAAAGCATGAAGCAATATTGGTTGCCAGGTACTAACGGCATTTCATGCCATCCACCTTTTCCAGGTATCCGTGCGTTACCACACGCATCTGTTCAGGACGTGGAAACAGACGGAGCAGATAGTGAGACTGCAGGTTCCCCTGCCACTACACACCACCACACACGACCACCACACCTTCTGCATCAACCTCCTCAGCAAGGCCACCACCAAAGAGACGATGGTGTAGGCCGAGTCCACCACCACCACCACACTGCATATACCTCAACACAAGCTGAAGGCGGCAGCAATAAAGATCTGGAGGGCACTTCATCTGAACGCGTCGTTGGAATTCGAGCCAAATATTACGACAGGATATTGAAGAAAAATACGTCGGCCTTTTACAGTGTCTTTTTTCTAACAAAACTTTTGTTTCATAAATCAAAGCAATGAGCGATTGTGTGGAAGGAGACCGTTTTTGATTTCTGTTAACTTCACTGCCAACAACTTTTAAAAAGATAAGGACTAAAAACAAGTCTTAGCGTGAAGAAAAACTGCGATATGAGATTACCATGTGACACATGTCTCCAAGTCAGAAGATTGTCCCCTTGAAAAGCGTGGACATTTCAAAGATGTAGTCCTGGAACCTGCAATGACAATGAAACCAGAGCTAATCTTGCTGTGACGATCTGTTCTTTTCCTTTTCTCTCATTGATACTGCATCAAATGTTTCACATTAGACTTGCTCAGACATTCCTACAGACACAATTGGCTGTGTCTGTGTTGGGAAGCCGGTGGAGTTATGTGTCCCGGTTGTTGCACTAGCGCCTCCTCTGGTCGGTCGGGGCGCCGCCTGTTTGGGGCAGCAGGGCAACTGGGGGGGAATTGCGTTATCCTCACGCGCTACGTCCTGCCGGTGAGACTCCTCACTGTCAGGTGAAAAGAAGTGGCTGGCGACTGCACATGTAGCAGAGGTAGCATCATGTGCTAGTCTACAACTCTCCCCAGATCAGCAGAGGGGGTGGAGCAACGACCGGGACAGCGAGGGGAAGTACAATTGTGGAGAAAAGTCTGGGGGAAATTATATATATATATATATACACTAGGGCATTCACAGACTAGTCGACTAGTCGACTAGTAAAACCACTAGTCGACACTGTGCTTAGTAGTCGACTAGTCGTTTTAGCAAAAAAAAAAAAAAAAAAAAAAAAAAAAATTTATCTTTAAGAAAGAACATACATGGACTATCATATCCCATATCCCCCACAAAGAACATCAAAACACAACAAAACAAAACAAGAAAACTGCATAAGATACACAATAATCCAAGAACAAACAAGACTATTGGACAAACAACCAAACAAAAACAATGCATTCAAAGTAAATACATAGATCTTGCCCTGTTGGCAGCTAGGAAATGCATAGCTTTAAATTGGAAACCATCCAATCCCCCAGCTGTAGTTCACTGGTGGAATGAACTCTCAAGCTACCATACGTTGGATAACATTTACTACAAGAGCAAAGGCAGATTCTTAGACATCCCCAAAATATGGCAACCACATACAGAGTTTGACTTTAAGAACTTTTTACCCCAGTGTCATTAGGCTTATCAGGATAGGAGCTGAATGCATTGTTTTTGTTTGGTTGTTTGTCCAATAGTCTTGTTTGTTCTTGGATTATTGTGTATCTTATGCAGTTTTCTTGTTTTGTTTTGTTGTGTTTTGATGTTCTTTGTGGGGGATATGGGATATGATAGTCCATGTATTGTATGTCGTGTAAATACCTCATGTTCTTTCTTAAAGATAAAAAAAAAAAAAAAAAAAAAAAAAATTTTTTTATTAAAAATAAATTAAAAACGACTAGTCGACTAGTCGACTACCTTTAGGGACGACTAGTCGACTAGTAAAATTCACTAGTCGTGAATGCCCTAATATACACACACACACACACATTTCCTTTCAGTGAACGCTTCCATCAAATGAAAATCTGTTCCAACTAGGCAAGTCTAGCATCTACTGAACAGTACAGGGTGCTTGAATTGTAAAGAGTGAAATAACCAAGTTGTACCAACTGTTGTTTTTTTGAAAACTTTATTAATATTTATACATTTTAATTTATTTAGCTCAATGTCACACAAAATGTCTACAAATACATTAATCCCATATGCAGGGTGCGAAATACCCGGTCTAGTGCTCTGGGGTCTCCACTACACTTGGTGGTTCCGATTCAGCTTTTTAGAAGCTTTGCTGCATTCTTTTTGACATGTTTAGTCAGTATTTTTAACTAAGTCGAAGCAGAAAAAAATATATCCACCGCTTTCATGTTGTACGGGGTCCAATTTGGGATTTTCTAAACTACACAACATTTGGATTGTGGAAAATGCGGACCATTGCAACAGCGCCACCCATGGGAGGAGGTAGTAGTAACCCTTTAAAATAAATGGTTACTGACAATTGCAGATTTTTACAGAGACGCCCCCCCCCGAATTTTGCTGTTGAGGCTTTCAGAGGCTCTCAACTGTCAATCAGAATCAGCCTCAGATCAGATCTGAATCAGAATCAAGGGGTCTTGGACCCCTGAGACCCCCTGGATTTCGCACCCTGCCCCTATGCATTCAGGCAGCATGGCACACAGGTACAGTTTGCAGAGGAGGTATATGTGCAAGTGTACAGTTCACCTTCACAGCAAGCTTTGTGGAGATCTCATTCATAATGAGATCTATAATGAGACCTCCTGTATACCGGCAAGGGCAACAAAAGGCCGGAGCAGGAGATCCGCAAGTTGGTCACCAACCTCACCCATAGCCATTTAAATTAAATTAAACAAAGTTATTCACCTTCAGTGAGAATTTACAGTAAAATATTGCAGTACACGTTCAACTACTCCAAGCAGAGAGTTTGGATCCGGATGGCGACAGGAGACCAGTTTCCAGGCCAGAGACCAGGTTTCCCAGGTGGAGGTGGAGGTCGTTGAGGAGTGGAGGTGGGAGATGTTACATCACCGCACAGCTGGCCTCCTTGGAGAGATCCTGAGGAAAACACAATGTGTTAAGTAAACACATGAAACAAACTGCCATCGTGGGACGCATGCTGTCCTATCAAGAACAAAGTAGTTCTTACTGAAGTGGTCGTTGGCCATGCAGCCGAGGGAAAGCATGCCAAATAAGCAGTTTTATCAGGGTGGGTTGCTATTGGTGGGCAACAAACAATATGCTGTTGTCATGTGGAAATCTCACTAACTCACAAGTTAGGTGAATTTCATGGTGAATTTCGTGTTTTCACTTGAATTGTAGTTCCTCTGAGTTCAGAAAATTCTATGACCTTTCAAAACTCATTGGATAAACTGAAAAATGCACGACTGTTGAAGCCGTTTCTTAGTTTGTGAAAAGTTCTGGATATTTTCACCTGACAATGGCAACATGCAAAGTAGTCAAACATTTTTTTTTTTAACAGTAATTAATTGTTCGTATAAGAAGACTTGGTATGTTTTGTTTGTCATACCTGACATGTTTCAAGTGCTGCCTACATGTTGTCTCATACCTGGGATGCAGTCCTCCATAAACTACCGGGCAATGGGGATCATGGTCCTCCCACCAATCCAGGTGGGGGGACCAAACCTACATAAACCAGCCATAGAACACGTCACAGTAGCATCACGTGACGTGTTTGAAGAAGAAGGCAGGAAGTCAGCAGTTGAAACATGTCTGGTATGACAAACAAAACATACTTAGTCTTTTTTATACAAACAATTAATTACTGTTGTTAACATGCAAAGTAGTTTATAGAGACACTGCATGAAATAGGCCACACCCATCACGGGGGAAATCGCTCCGTTCACTCCCATAGGCCAGCGTCATTTTCCTTGAATTAAACATAGCTACAGTAAAAGCTGTTGTGTGGTGGGCTGCGCAGACAACAAATGTAAAAAATCGCCAGTTAAAGTTTTTGTTGTACTCCTGAGCAAAACAAGGAAGCCATTGAGAATTGGCGAGAAGAAAAATGTGGATCAAGCTGTCAAGGAAGTTGAGTGTTCATCTTCCGTATATACGATCTTTTTGTGCAACACACAACCATGCACGCGACATAGGAGAACGCCAGGATTGGAGGGGGGGTTTCTGTTTCCCGCCGTTTTGGGTGTGGTTTCTGCAGTGTCTCTATACCAAAGAACTGAACTCAGTTACACCAAAAGGGACATTGCTCAGTGATACTCAACTTGCGGCCCGGGGGCCATATGTGGGCCGGCCCGCGATAGGGTGCCGGGTGGCTCCCCAAAAACTTTCCAATTCACAATGACAACTAACCTTAAATAAAGTTGGACTGAGCTCCAGCTAAATTGTCAAATATTGCCACCTGTTCGTCACTCAGGCACTTATATGTACTTAAAGGGCATGGTGCAGGTTGGAGACCACATTGCATTAATATGTGGAAGAGGTATATAGCAATGGGATTTGGGGGAAACAAACTTTTTCAATCACACATAGCTGCGTTTAGGCTAGTTTTTGTAACCAGCAGGGGGCACTGGTCCATTTCATGGAACTACCTTTTGTGATGTCACAGGGATGCAAAATAGCGTAGTCACCTTTAGGTGACAGTCACATTTTTCAGCCCAAAATATGAGGATTTCTGAGTGGTTTTATGTCTGCCCTGGTATCTGTCACCTTTTTTCACTCTCCATGACTTTGCATCCCTGTGTCAGCCCCAGCAGAACATTCTCCTCTTGTGATGTCACTCCTGTTGTTATGTCACAGTCACACGCCCATTTATAAAATGCCACCTTTTCCTCCATATTTATACCCTGTGGGGGGGGGGGGGGATCTTTGTCTTTTTGGAGTGTTTTCACTGTAATCATGAACCCAAAATGTCAATTCAGATTGTTTTTAACCTGCACCATGCTCTTTAACTAACTTAACCTGACTAATACAGTAACTATCCTGTGTGCACAAAATTGTCAGACTAAACTCAAGCTGGCACCCCCAAAAAACTACAATACGCTACCGAAAAATGTATATAATTATTGTTTATTAACTGGCCCCTGGCCTCCTGTCGTTTTGCAGAAGTGGCCCCCGAGCAAAGCAGGTTGAGTATCCCTGCTTTAGAGAAACTCTTCATGTGCTAAATATATTAGACTAGACGTGTTGAGACGACACTTCATCTGCTAAATATATAGAGAGCCCCAGGAATGAGTCCGGAAAACATCGATGGGATGTTAAAATCTTAAAAACTCATGAAAGTGGTCCTCATGTGTGAAGATTATCCCGCTGAACACTGGTTCGCGTTTGATTAAGCTTGCGTTGCCCAGAGACCTTATTTGAAGCATCGCGCCAAAAACCCATTCAAAAATCCCATAGGCAGAAACAGTGAAGAACCAGGAAGTACTACAAAAATACGTCATCCCTGCGGCTCTCTATTTAGCAGCAATATGCAGGAAGTCAAAGCAGGGGAGGGGAAAGCGCGGGCCTCTCCTCACCTGCAGCAGCCAGGCTGTTTCTCTGCACCTCAACACACAGAACAACATTTCTTTTTTCTCCTCTTGGGCTTGGTGGTGCAGAGGACAGAGAGAGGTCAGGGGTCACTTCTCAGACACACTGCAGTATATCTGTGCCCGTTGACTTACGGTGCACTTTAGAGTTCACGTCACGTCGGGGTTATGGATGGCTTTGTGTGTGTGTGTGTTTACCTGTCTGCTGAAGTGTTGAAGGTCACTGCCCGCGACGCACTCTTCGTCAAACTCCAGGTCGTCTTCCTCGCCCTCTCTGCCCTGCATGCACACCACCCTGCGCACCGCCATCTCCTAAAGGGCGTTAGATCAATCTGTTGGTTCATTTCATCCCACATCTTAGTTAGAGAAGATCCGAGTAGGACTGGGCAATATATCAATATCGATATCGTGATATGAGACTAGATATCGTCTTAGATTTTGGATATGGTAACATGGCACATGTGTTGTCTTTTCCTGGTTTTAAAGGCTGCAATAAAGTAAAGTACAGTAAATGGTAGGGGTGCTCCAAAAAATCGATTCTGAAAGGATCACGATTCTTAATGCCACGATTCCTGGATCGATTCCAAACTCCCAAGAATCGATTCTTAAAATCGTTAAAAAAAAAAAAAAAAAAAAAAAATTACAGTGCACCTGAACGCAACATGCAAGATACCGGCTGAATAAGTGTCCAAATGTTCATGTCATTTGTGTACTGTAACGGTGCCACCACCTCTTGCACTTAAGAACTCTGGTTAATGTATTCCCCCCAAAAGTCTACAGATCCCCCCCAGCCTATAAATCCATCTTATCTGAAGAACATAAGGGGGGAATTCCCCCCTAGTTTGCAAAATGAATTTAGGCCCTGACTGTAATACAGAAGTTGAATTTGAAGTTCAGCATTAATACATTTGTCATTTTTTGTCTTATATTTACCTTTGTGTGTTATTGCAATATAAAACTACATAATTGAGAATCGATTCTCGATTCTGGAATCGAGAATCATTGGAATCGAGAATCGATTCTGGAATCGGATCATGACCCCAGGAATCGGAATCGGATCGGATCGTGGCTTAGCCGGATCGGAGCACCCCTAGTAAATGGGGGCACGGTGGCGCAGTGGTAGCGCTGTTGCCTCACAGCTAGAAGGTCCTGGGTTCGATTCCCGCCTGGATGCTGTGGGTGACTACTTTGGATCCCTGTAAGTGACTAATGTTATACTAACAAACACGTTCCACGTGTTGATATAATAATATGCATGGCCAAAACAGGACTGACTTGGTGCTGCTGTCTGCTGTCCTGCACTACCTAGCCAGGTAGCGAGATGCAGCTGTAGTTACCTCATGGTCGGGGTTGAGGAGGATCACCCTCACGTCAGTGAGAGGGCCCCAGCTCCTGTGGCCCTGGAGGACCAAGTCATCAGGGTGGGGCTCCACCTCTGCCCCCGCCGCCCAGATCTGACACACACACACACACACACACACACACACACACACAAAGTTCGGTTGCTTTGGTTGGTGGTGATTCAAGTGTTTTAACCATAATAATACAGTATACTGAAAATGTATAGCAACGCTAACACTACCTTTTTTTAATCGTTATGTAACAAACTACTCACAGTGAGTGTCTGCCCCGCAGCCAGTATATAGTTAGGGGGAATGTGGAAGGAGATGTCACCTTCGTCTTGGTAAGTCCTCCGAACTGACCAGCCACCTAGTGGCTGTTCCTGAGAATGCAGGTATGAGAACACAGGTGAAGGGGGTGGGGTCAAACAGGCATCCAGAGATGTTTCAAGATAATGCAGAGTAGAATTAATCATTAATGTTCTGAATTAATAATAACAATCTGTTTTAGATAAGTCCTATATAAATCATTAATTATACAACCCGTATCTGAAATCAGAGCGTACAAAGTGCTTCACGTTAAAACAAAGAAAGTTATAGTCCAATGGAAGTTTGATGAAAACAATTACATTAAAACTAGTCTACAAAAATGCTAACATTTAAAATACTGTATGCCACTAAATTAACTGCCCCCCCCCCCCCTCGCTCTGTATTATGGTACATAACTAACTGAAGTGAAATTGTGACTTAAAAAAATATATATATATTTGAATGATTTAGATATGTGAAACCATTTTAAATTGCATAGTAGTGCAGGGTGAAAACACACACCCAAAAGACAAACTGTGAAGTCAGAATCTTACAGCCTCAGAGTTGTTCTTCAGCATGACGTAGTTCCCGTCCAGGTCCACCTCGGCCACGCTCACAGGGCCGTGCTCTGTTGAGTGGGAGGACATCTTGCAGGCAGGCGAGCTGCCGGAGGCGCCCGGCTCCAGTTTGCGTTTCTTCCCTTTTAGCCTGCGAACGCCACGTTCGTGGACCCGAGGCACCGCCGTCCGCTGAGAGGGGCTGGGCGACAGGTGCAATCTGGAAAACAACCACCCGAGCAGAGATGGATTATTACACGCACTAGGCCCGGACTGTCTGCCACACTGACCTGCTTTCAGCTTGCATTAACCTGCATCCAAACAGACAAAGAAGAAGGAGGAGGAGAAGATCCACGCAAAGCACCTCCGGAGGGGGTCAGAAATGCACTTGGGCTTATTAACAACCAAGTGCAAATGCAGTGCATCTCGAATCCACATAGGAGGTACGTAAACAAGAAGGCAGGCAGCACATCCTTAGAAATAAAGAAAAGGATAATTACAGTACAATGTGATTACTGACAGTTTTAAACGGAGGCATATTCTGGGTTCATAACTTCCTACACATTTTCAAATTAAAAAAATTCCATACTTTTTACAGACCTTGATTTGATTTGTTTGGAAGATTTTTTTGTGTCTGATTTACACAGACAGAGAGCTTGCCCCTGCTACCTAGGTCATATCATTGATTGTATAGATGAAGATTGTTCTTCACAGCGACAAATATCTCAATATTTTTCCAGGCAGACCCATATGCTCCTGACTGGATTTGATATTGGTCGGTATTTGATATAATGCACACTGACAGTGGTTGGGTAATCCCTCTAATTGAACAATATTCTTCATATCAACAAAAACCGAAATCAAAGTGGCTCTACAACAACATAAAAGCTAGAGATTATGCGTCTACCGCACCTGAACCACAACATTTTCCATACTTTTGCAGACATTGCCCCCCCCCCCCCCCCCAATTCCCAAACTATTCAAGACCTGGAAATGATCAAATTGATTTTCAATACTTTTCCAGACCTTGTGATTGTGCGTGAACAGGTGTCTTGAGCGCTTCCATACCTCTGCTCCTCGACCTCCAGCATCTTCCTGTAGGCATTGATCTCCATGTCCAGGCCCATCTTCACGTCCAGCAGGCGCTCGTAGTCCTCGAGCTGGCTCAGCATCTTCTGGTGCATGCTCTGCACCTCCTCCTCCTTCTGACGGGACCTCTGTTGCCACTCCTCCCGCTCGCCGTCCCGTGCAAGCTCCAGCTCCTGGACACGCCCCTCCAGCACCGCTTTCTGACAGAGGGATAGGGCTGTCAATCCTCCTCTATAATCAAATTCCATTTTCAGCGCTTTATTATTTTAATATTTTATTTTTCTCTCTGTTTCTCTGTACCTGATATAGGCTTAAGCCTTAATGCTCATCAGCATGTTGTTGTTATGTACCGTTCTGTCCACTAGAGGGCAGTCCAACCGTGCCTCGTCCTCCTTCCCCTTCTAATTGATCAATTCTGCCGTAGGTTTTCCCTCTAGGTCGCAGCCGCAGCTCGTGCTCGCCCCGCCATGCCAACCCCCTCTCCGATTATAGGAGTGAGTTTATGTACCGGTATAGGACTGATGATTTTGTGCCTTCATTCCTGTGATTTTATCCCATTTTTATTCCCCGTTAGTGCTCATTTTAATTTATTTATGCTGGTTGCTACTCCACCCTCTGCCGATCTGGGGAGAGCCGAAGCTGGCTCCATGCTTCCTCCGAGACATGGGCAGTTAGCCAGCCGCTTCTTTTCACCTGACAGGGGAAGCTTCACTGGTAGGACATAGCATGTGGGAGGATCACACTATTCCAACGAGTTCCCCTCCCTCCGAACAGGCGCCCCGAACGACCAGAGGAGGCACCACATCAGCGACCAGGATATTGCATGTTTTGGTGAGGGGTTCCTATATGAAGGAAACCCCCAGGGGGCACGGGGAGAACATGCAAACTCCACACAGAAAGGCCCTTTTGACGACCCCACCCGGGCGGTGGGCACTCGAGGACATGCGGAACCTGCGTCTTATGTAGTTTCCGTTTATGTCTTGCGTGATGAAGACCTTCAATCAAGAAAACAATTCAAAGTTTTCTCTCGCTGCTATTTGAGGCAACCAAAGTGCGAAGTTGCCTAGAGGAAATTTTTGATTGATCTTGCTTTGTTAAAAGAACTCTTCATATGCAAATTATGTTTTAGGGGTTGTGATGGACTCATTCACACTCTAGCGCGCCCGCCCCCCCCCCCTTCCCCTGCAGTCTGCCTACCCCTCTCTGGTACTGCTGGAGCTGGGAGCTGAGGGTTTCCAGACGGAGCTTAGTGCTTCCCAGTTCGTCTCTGGTGGCCGATGCAGCGTCGTTCTTGTCCAACGCAACCTGCTGGGCATTCTCGAGCTGGAGTACGGAGAGCATGCAATGCAAACACCCTTTAGAAGAGAACATTTAAAAGCATTCTAGTCTGCTATTTCCAGACAAACATTGATTGCGGGTGTACCTTGACAGTGTAGGTCCTCTCTAGCTCGCCTTTGTACTCTAGGATCTGTTTCTCGTGGTCCTGGCGGAGTTGTTGCATTGCCTCACAGAGTTTGCTCTCAAACTCCCGTCGTCTTCCCAAGTCCACCTCCACGAGACGGCTGTCGTGACGGCTCCGGAGCTCCAGGATCTCCTACATGAGCACACACACACGATACTGGTTGGTCATATCTAACCCGTCAAGCCTGTGGCGTCCGGGTAGTGTAGCGGTAGTTTCCCTGCCTACCAACACGAGGATCGCAGGTACGCAACCCCGTGTTACCTTCCGGCTTGGTCGGTTGGTTTGAAATTTGGGGTATGAAAGGCCTGCCGTGCGTTACCTGCTCGCTGATGTTCCTCTGGAGATCAAGCTGTTCTCTGAGCGTCTGAGTCTGGTTCTCCAGGTCCACCCTCCTCAGCAGCTCGGAGCTCAGCTGGTTCTTGGTGTCCGCCAGACCAGCCTCCAGCTGGGGACCACACACGCACACAGACACAGGAGTGGAAGCCATTATCTTGTTTGTTTCCCTGCCGAGACTTAACACATGCACGGGCTTGTGTGCATGTGCAAGCACGGGCTTGACTAACCGTTTAACATACCCCATCTAATATTATTATTATACGTCAATAACGTCATCACTTCAAAGAACCAACACGGAAATGATCTTTCCCTCACCTGGTTCAGCCCGGGGTAATCAGTGCACAGCAGCGCATAAATCAACAACAAGTCCAGGTTGAGTGGTGACGTGACGGGGAAGCCTATGCGACACTGTGTAGTTCTGGATTAGCTTAGCACGAGCTTTTTACTTCTAGGGCTCGCATTTACGCTTCAAAACTCATGAAAGTGGTCCCCATCTGTGGAGATTATCCGGCTGAACACTGGTTCGCGTTTGATTAAGCTTTCGTTGCCCAGAGACCTTATTTGAAGCATCGCGCCAAAAACCCATTCAAAAATCTCATAGACCGAAACGGTGAAGAACCAGCTAGTCCGGGACTTCCGCGTTCCGACTACAAAAATACGTCATCCCTGGGGCTCTCTATTAGATCAGCCCAGAGCCTTGTGGCCTTCGACCTGAGTTGAGCCTGCCTCCTGGCAACCTAACTGCTGTTATTTTGGTTTATTGTATCACTTGTATCTGTTGCACTTTGTATTGCACTTTGTTTGGTAGCAGTGCATTTTATACTTGTTGTCTCTATATATTTTTTTTATCTGTGACGCACTTGTCGGCTACTTGTCGTTGTAAATGTGCTCTATAAATAAAGTTGACTTGACAGAAATATTAAGACAGACTTATTGTGAGGTAGGAAAGTTGGCCACCGGGTTCCGTTCATACATTTTCCAGCTGGCCCTGGAGGTCAGCAACCTCGTCGGCCAGACTCCTGTTCTCCGCCAGTAGCTTAGTGTACTCCATATTCTTGGAAGTCAGGGCCGCCTCCATATTCCTCCACTGGACCAATGCATTAGCCAGGTCAGCCTCCTTCTTCTGGCTCCTAGTGAGGGGGGAAACCATCATCAACAAATAGGATTCACTACAGCAGGGAGACTTGACCCCAAATAGCTGTTCTATCTTGCATTGCACCAAACTCCATTCACAAATCTGGCAGTTTAAAGCTGCACTTGCTCAGCGACAAGGTAACATACAGTACATGGTAGAACATCACTTCAGACTTTTATTATGATCCGTTAGGAACCACTCCTCAATTCAGCACACATCTAATCCACTAATTAGCACTTATTTCATTGTCATTTAAACTTTAAATCTTTTCCCATCCAAATACTAAGTGATGAGCAGCATAGTGGCTCACTTTCATGCCAACCATTCAGATTGTAGTACTAGGTAGATGTAGGTACAGTGTGTATGCATGTACATCCTGTATCATTTATGTACAATATGTATGTATGCATGTATGTAATGTATGTATATGTTTATTGTTTCCAATAAACAAGGCGTTGTTAAATTGTCAGAATGTGTTTGGCATGATGTGCTCTCCATAGAATACAAATCACAGCACATTTCAGCGCTAAAAGAAGACTACTGATTCTACCTGATCAACTATGTATGCTTCTTCTCTCAAGATAACGGTTGTTCTACTTTACATCCATGTATCAGTGTGTTTCACAATGATTTGCAATTGCAATTGCAGAGTGATGCAATATTTTCAATGGAAAAGGACAAAACACACTCATGTAGCAGATGGTATGAAAATGAGAGGGCACATTTACAAGTCAATTACAACTTGATCTATGTGGCGCTTTTGGTGATAGTGGCCCCCGGGTCATTCAGTGTCCTGCGTGCCATGTTGGGAATATACAGACAGGGCCATTTGGAGAGTTTATAGGACAATTACAGTAATGGGGTCAACACTCAACATATTGATATTTTACAGCTTTTAAATGTGCTGTAGTCACTGCTCTGTGCAGTAGGCCTACCTCCAAAAATGGTCTGTGTGATGGGGTGATTTGGAAATATAATATAATATATAGTGAAATATAAGGCAGGGCTGGCAAAATGATGTTATGATCTTGAACAGTTTGGCAGGAATGCGTGTATAGATCTCTGATAAATTTGGAAACCTAAAGCTAAAGACTCTTCATGTCATGAAGACTTTGATGTACTGACCCAGCAATTAAAAGAAGACAAATTTAGATTTTGAGTGCTAGAAACTAGCAAAGATTTGCCCTTTCAGTTGGGCATAAGTCAAGATACTCTTGTGTTAAAAAATGTACTCAAGTGTTGCAGGTCAGGAATACCTTTATGTAAAGTGACTGTCTTGAAGTAAACTGATCTTATCCCGGTAGTATGAAGAGATAAAACTGGTAATCTAATGTTGCCATTGCTTGTCAGCAGTAGAAAACTATTTGTTTTAACTGTCTGGCTTTACATTCACTCGGGGGCTGATTTAAAAATGTTATTGTGGATGGGAGGGAGGGTTTTATTTGAGTTCTGTCATTTTCTTTGTGGATGTTCTGTGTGTTGATTGATTAAAAAAAAAAAAAAAAAAAAAAAAAGTCAGACCTACCTGGTCTGAAGCTTCCTGTGCTCCGCGCTGAGACCCCCATAATCGATCTGCAGGCGGGCCTTCTCCCCGGCCATGCCGTCCAGCGACTTCCTGACGTCGGCCAGCTCCACCTCGTACAGCCGCCGCACGTTGCCCATCTCCCGGCTCTTCCACTCGTCTTTCTCCTCCAGCTGCACCAGGATGGAGGACCTCTCGCTCTCCAGCTCCTGGACCCGCTGGATGTAGTTGGCCAGGCGGTCGTTGAGGTGGCACAGCTCGTCCTTCTCTTTCCTCCGGGACTGAGAGGTGGGGCTGCGGCTGGACGGTGGAGGCATCGGGGTGCCGCGGCGGCTGGCCGACCGGCTGGGGCGACTGCTGGAGCCTAGGGCCGGAGTGGAGGTGGCAGAGGCCATGCTGCTGGGCACCGCAGTTCTCAGCAATCAAGCAAACGTTTCAAAAGTAGGCTATAGGTATTACAAAAGGCAGTCAGCTACCCACCTCGATCAATGAATCAAACACACAGAAATGCAAATCCAGGCCACAGCTGCAATCAAGTTTAAATTGATTTGACGAGTTGACGCACTGCCACTGTGAGGATGGACCGCCAAGCCGCCTAGAATGAAACAGACAACTTCCGGAGTGAACGTTCAAACTAAAAGCAATGTTGAATAGCTACAACCAGAGCAAGCTAGTACGAACTGAACATAATATAATCTGAATATATAAACAGTAACAGAAATGCATGTATTTTCAGAAAACCATTAATTTATGCTGCCAGTCAATTAAATTAGGCTATACTAATACAAATGTAACCTAGTTTAAATCCATATTTAAATACACATTTATTTTGAAGGTAGAACTTCCGGTATTTTCCTGTCTACGTCTGTTCGGCTTGACTTTTAGTTTGGATCAGCTGGGATTCTTTAGCGATCAGCTGATGATGACTGGCCAAAACCCCATAGCTGTCACTTCACAAGACCACATTTAAAGGAGAAGCTATTATTTTCTCGTTTTATCCTCTTATAATAATAAAATCCCCCGCAATTAACACAATCTGGGTCAGTCAGCAGCCTATTCATGCGTTTTTCACTTCCCACCCAATTTGTGTCTAAAAGGCAGGAAGTAACACAGGTGCAAGCAAAACATTAACGAGGGTCAAAATGTATTTCTCTACCATGGATGTAAATATAGACTACATCTAAGTGCATGGGCATTGTGTAGTCATATTAACATTTTTTTTCGATATGGTTCCATATAGGCTGTTGCAGTAGGCTACATAACACAATGCAAACAATTATTTGATTTTTATTCATTTCATTTCATTTTTCATTTATTGAGTTTAAAATTACAGGGACAGTGCACATTAATAAACATTTCTGTAAATGCGCCAGTTTAGCCAGCTTGGCTAATTTTCAATCGTAGTCCCTGGGCAGTAAGATGGTAAAAACTGCTAAAACAAAAAGTACATTCAAACCGGAACAGCAATACTGTACCTATAGTGCCACATCACATACAATAACATAAAATACATATACAATAAGGAATAATACATAATAATAATAATACATAAAAACATAAATCAAAACACGTGATTCAATTATCAGTATGGTGCAGTTTATAATCTTTATATCCATGGGATCAACATGAGGTCAAGTGTACATTTAAGTTAGAAACTCGTATTTATTTCCTTTAGAAATCCCAAGTCAAGTGTACGGAGTCATCAAAATGATGATTTGGACCTGTGATGATTTGCCAGGTCGCCATTGTAAATAAGAAATTGTTCTTAATAAAGGTTGACTTTTAACAAAATATGACTGAATGTGAGTATGAATGGTTGATGAGGGAGTTTGAACAGCAGGGGGCGCCAGACCTCCGTCACAGTCACACACACACACACACACGCACGCACGCACGCACGCACACTTGGCCGACACTGCTGGTAGAGCCCTGGGTTCAGTAATAAATAAGTCAAGTGAAAACTTGTAAAAAATCTTGGTTATGCTACATTTTCAAAGCTTTATGATGCATGTGTGTCACCAGTTTTGTTTTATGCAGCTGGAGTTTGAGGAAGAAAGGAATTTTCCAAGGTGAATGCCATCCAAAATCGTGCAATCCAATGTTTTCTGGGCATACATAAATTTGCACCTGTGTTGGCTTTTCAAGGGGATATGGGTTGGGAGCCTTGTTTGATCAAACAAAAAGGTGAAATGTTGAGATTGTGGAACCGTCTATCTAATATGCCAGAGAGTAGAGTAGCAAAACAAGTGTTTCACTGGGATAAAGCACATAACTATCCATGGTGTAATGATATGAATGATGTGCAGGGAAGCCGACCAGCAATTTATTTTCAGAAACAGTTTACGTTGAAGTGTTCGCTATATTAAACATAGGCTATTTCTTGATTATAAAGAAAAATGGGCCAATGACATCTGGCTCAAACCAAAACTTAGAACATATGTTCAAATAAAAAATATGTTCACTCCAGAACCCTATGTTACTTTACCCCTGGATAGATCCAGAAGATCTTTATGTGCCCAGTTGAGAACGGGTACCCTCCCTTTGGCTATTGAGGTTGGCAGGTTCAATTCTATTGCTGAGGAGGAGAGACTTTGTACTGTATGTGAATTAGGTGTTGTGGAAGATGAATTTCATTTTTTGTTTCATTGTACGCTATATGAGGAACCAAGATTGTCTCTATTTCAGTTAATGCAAAATAAGAAACCGGAACTATTTTGGTCAGGAGATGATGCGAAGTTGGAATGGTTGTTCAGAGATGAAGTCTTCAGTTTGGCCAGGTTTATTGGGAGGGCTTGGGAATTCAGAATGGAGAAGTTGTTCATCTGAATATATATAACTCTGCCTTGTCTTGTTTATGTTTGAGCGTTTTGTAGCTTGTTTGTTGATTTGTTTGTATTGTTGAACTTGAATGATTTGTGTCTTGTAAGCCCAGACAGGCTGGGCACCTTGAATATGGTGCATGACACAGAAATAAAAATCTATCCATCTATCTATCTATCTCACACTCTCTCACACACACACACACACACACACACACACACACACACACACACACACACACACACACACACACACACACACACACACACACACACACACACACACACACACACACACACACACAGTTGAAATAAACAGCCAAACATTTTGTGTTAAAATCATATAGGCTCGTGCCCATAATTGCAATCAATGTGATGGGCTATTAATATTTTCGCGATTGGTTTGCATAGGGCCTGATAAGAAGGGGAAGGACTTTGGCTCTCTATATAGGGATGACCCTGTCTTTATCCCATTTAATAGCCATGGTACAAGGTTTAGTCTCACCAAATGCGAGCACAACTCGAACCAAAATTGAACTTAGGTGCAGCAGGGCCAAGGCAAACTTTGTAGACAGGAAGAAAGGCCAGCACTCACAATGTCCTCTCAGGAGATTGTTTTTTTTGTCTATCATATTTGAAACTGCCTTGTTTTCTCAGCTGTGAAATAAAAATGATAATTTCTATACTTGATTTAACATTTCACTCAGACAGACAGACAGACAGACAATCCAAAAACATAATGCCTCCAGCCAGGGCTGTCGCCAGCGAAGGCATACAAAAAATGGGTTAACAAAATGTATTAAGTGATCAAACAGTCTTTATTCCTTTTGTATCGCTATCTAGAGTGCTTTAATGTTTTGTTATAATATCTCATGTTCCTTCAATCAAGCTGCAGTTCCACAAGCGGTATGAATGTAAACACCCCAAATATGCAGTATAGTCATCAGTAGCCAGGGAGAAACATTGAATGTCAGTATGCATGTTACTGAGTGGCGTGTCATAATGTCGCTATAAAACATCCAAGATTGCACTTAAACACATGCAAATAAAACCAGGAGGGTGGCAGTGAAAATGCCACCTGATCAACATTAATGAGTGCTTTTATGTCTTGTTTTATATTCTAATGTCTTAAACAGGAGTTACATCATGAATAAGGAAGTAGGAAAATAAAAGTCTCACAAAATCTACATATACTCAATATACACTGCAATGCACTTAAAACACAGTATATACAAGACATATTTTACAATGCAGCACATTGGTATGATGATAACCAAGACAAAGTTAAAAAGGAATTAGACCCATCCTTCAAAATCAACGCTCTCACTGGTTCCTCTAGTGACTTCAGCGTTGTATCGCATCGGTAATTGTTCAATTAGATTAACGGTTGTTTTTTTGAAAACTTTATTATGTATACATTTTAATTTATTAAAACTTTCAAATGCTTTCAATTTGAATAATAGACATAGTAACCCTTTAAAATAAATGTTTACTGGCAATTGCAGATTTTTACAGAGACCCCCCAAAATTTTGCTGTTGAGGCTTTCAGAGGCTCTCAACTGTCAATCAGAATCAGACTCAGATCAGATCCAGATCAGAATCAAGGGGTCTAGGGTGACCAGATGTCCCGCTTTGTGCAGGACTGCACAGCATTTTCATGATTTTTCACGCGTCCCGCAAATTGAGAAGATGTCCCGGATTTTGGGCGAAAGAGAGAGAGAGAGAGAGAGAGAGAGAGAGAGAGAGAGAGAGAGAGAGAGAGAGAGAGAGAGAGCGTGATCAGACCGAGGCAGAGAGAGAAATAGAGGGAGAGCGGGGGAGAGAGATAGACCGAGAGACAGAGGGAGAGCAGGGGAGAGAGAGAGCGTGCACACCACTGCTCTTGTCTGCAGCACACACTGTGGCTCGAGAGATGTGCAGCGCATGGTTAACTTCACATAGTGCAGCCTGAGAGATGTGTATTCCCAGTAACTAGTAGCAATAATAACAATACCAATGGCCAAATACTTACCATACTAATGATAATAGCTACTACCCATATTAATACAACAGTGCATCTTTGTTGTATAAGTGGCACAATTGAAGACAGCCTCAAATCTTTCTCAACAGCTGCTACAGGCTATTTGCAACGGGCAATTATAAATTCCATTCTAAGCTGTGCTCTTATTGTGATGTTAGTTAATGTTTTGTTCAGATGGAGCTAGCCTACTATGGTTCTACTTCAATACCTATATGGTTCAGTAGTATATTGTTCTACTAGAAAAGTCTGACTAACTTTAATGTTTTCGTGTGTGGAAGGCACACACCTGCCATGTGTTTAATCTGTACATGAAGCCATGACTTGAATCCCATGTCAGCAACCTGTCTGGTCTGTTTTATTGTAGCCTACACATTTTAGTCAGATAATTTATGTTTTTATTTGCAGATTGTGTGAATCAACCAGAGGGCAAAGCATAGAGAGGGGTGAATAGAAATGTATTGTAGCGAATCAGCAGTACACATACAGGGGTGAGCATTGGTAGTGTCTCAACTACAGATAGGAACTGATGTGTGGGAGTGTTGTATTGGGGAACACTATGCTGTGGGGATACTTCCGGGGAGGACTGAGCATGCGCGTCAGTCTCCACACACTGCTAGAAGGGAAGGTTGCTAGTTATGAGCGTGACAACCGCTGAGAGTTGTAATATAACTAACGGAGAATAAAGAACCTTGTACCAACAAGAAGCCTCTGCCTCATGAGTTACCAGGAACGTTACACTGGCGTCAGAAGTTTAAACGGTGAATATTGCCTCCAGATTCGGCGAAATGGTTAACAAGTTCCTGAAGAAAGAGCGCAAACGACTCAATCGAGAGGCGGGAAAGGCAAGAGCCGGAGCAGACTACCAGGCGTCCGAAGAGGAAGATGTCTGGGTAGACGCAGCCGCTACCACAGAGAGCCAAGCGGGAAAAACAGCAGAAAGCCTGGGGTTGGTGAAGATAAAATCCGGACTAGACAGCACTATCACCGTAGCCACGGAAGCTATCCCGCGGCTCAAGGGAGCTAGCAGGCAAGCTAGCGAGGCGGGAGAAGGAGCAGAGGAACCGGGGCCGGTGAGGGTGAAGATCGAGCGGGTTGACATTGCCGCTGTAGCCATGGAGGCTGTGCCACAGCCCAGCGGAGCTAGCCTGCGGGCCGAGGACAAAGACGGGACACGGGTCGAGGCGACAAAGGACAGCGGGCGGCGAGGAAGAAAGGAAATCACCCCGCCAAAATTCAACGGTAAAGGCGAGTGGGAGGCATACTGCAAGCAGTTTGAGGAGGCTGCAGAATGGAATGGCTGGACGAGAAGGGAGAGAGCCAGCCATCTCGTGATGGCCCTCGAGGGCGAGGCTACGGCGTGCGTGTCGGCAATAGCTGATACAAAGGACTTGGATGTGGTGATGGGGGTCCAGCGGAGACGCTTCGGCCGATGTGAAGAGCAGGCCATCGTAGCCGCGGAACTGTGTAACAGACGCAGACGGCAGGGTGAGTCGCTGCGTGCACTGGCAACGGACATTGAGACTCTCAGCCGGCGCGCATACAGCCAGCTACCGACGGAGGCGCTGGATGGGTTAGCCCTAAGCTACTTTGTCCAGGCCATCGAGCCACGGAGTCTAAGCCAGAAGGTAACGCTGGGACACCCGAAAACACTGGGAGCAGCGCTGGGGTTGGCGCTGGAGATAGAGACAGTAGAAGGCTGGGACAAGAGCAGCGGCATAATGGAGGCCGCCCCAGTGGTGAGAATGGCAGCGGAGAGCCAGCTACAAGAAGAACCAGTGTGCAAGACGCTGCGGATGGCAGAGGCAGCGGATTGGAGGGGCCACCAAGAAAGCGACAGGGAGCTGTCGCCAGTACTGCAATGGGTAGAAGAGGGCCAGAAGCCGCCCTGGGAAGAGGTGGCAGGGGCCACCGACACAACCAAAGGGCTGTGGGCAGGGTTCGACACCCTGAGATTGAGTAGCGGAGTGCTGATGAAGTCCTGGAAGGAGCCAGCGACAGGAGAACATAAGTGGCGGAAAGTAGTGCCGACGACGCTGAGGGAGGAGGTGTGCAGGAGCTGCCATGGAACTGTAGGGGCTGGGCACTTTGGGGTAAGCAAAACCCTCCGTCGCATCAGACAAGGCTTTTATTGGGGGAGGATGGGGAGAGACGTACAGGACTTCTGTCGACGCTGCGACCTCTGCGCAGCGTACAAAGGCCCGTTAGACCAGTCTCGCGCCCCGCTCCAACAGCTAGCAGCAGGAGCCCCCATGGAGAGGGTAGCAGTAGACGTGATGGGACCTTTCCCACGCTCAGACAGTGGAAATCGATACGTCCTGGTCGCCATGGACTATTTCACAAAATGGCCAGAGGCGTACGCACTGCCCGACCAGGAGGCGGGGACGGTGGTCGACGCACTAGTAACCAGCATGTTCAGTAGGTTCGGAGCACCAGAGACCCTACACAGTGACCAAGGGAGAAACTTTGAGTCACGAGTGTTCGCCACCATGTGCGAGAAACTGAACATTAAAAAGACACGGACCACAGCATTGCACCCCCAGAGCGATGGCCTTGTAGAAAGATTCAATCGAACGCTGAAAAAGCAGTTGGCCATCCTCACGGAGGAGCACCAGAAGGACTGGGACACGCACCTGCCTCTCATCCTCATGGCCTACAGATCTGCCACACAAGAGTCCACCGCCTGCACACCAGCTCTGCTCATGTTAGGTCGAGAACTGCGGACACCGGCAGAAATGGCGTTCGGCAAGCCACCAGATGCACTGGACGCTCCCCCGGGGCGAGAGTACGCCAGGAGGCTACAAGATCGCTTAGAGTCCGCTCACAACTTCGCTCGGGACCAGCTAGAGAAAGCAGGCATGAAACAAAAAAGGAACTATGATGTGAGGGCAAAGGGAAACCATTTCCAGGGGGGAGAGTTGGTCTGGGTGTACACACCCTGGAGAAAAAAAGGGCGTAGCCCTAAACTGGACTGTCACTGGACAGGCCCATGCAGGGTCATGGAGAGAATGGGGGAGGTGGTGTACCGAGTGCAGATGCCACTTGGTGGCAAGAAGGTACTCCACCGAGACAGGTTGGCCCCATACCGGGGGGGGTGCACCTTTCCCCCAGATCTCGGCCGCCCGGCGGTTTCACCTAGACAGGCTGAAAGAAGGACTCTGTTTCCACAGAGAGGGGCGTCCGGCCATGACCGGGCGGCCCCCACTCAGGGACTTGAAGGCCCAGAGACACTGCAGGTGGGATCAGCCCCGCAGGCAGATTCACAGAGACTAGATAGATAGATAGATAGATAGATTACTTTATTCATCCCCGAGGGGAAATTCTGGAAAAAACGCAGACTAACACGGCCACGGAGAGAGCAAAGGGCTCCAGGACGCTTTAACAACTTTGAGTTGTATTATTAAAAAAAAAAAAAAGAGAGGAGAGGAGATGGTGGTTGGAATTGTTGAAATGTTGTAACAGAAAGTAAAGGATGTGCATGACATGAGATATTGTGGGGGAGGAGATGTGGGGAAATCTGAGATTGAAACATAAAATGTGGTTGAAAAAAACAAAGAAGCTGTTAAAAAAAAGATGTTGGGTGTGTTTTGGTACAAGGGGATGTGTGATGTGGTATCAACGTGGGCGTTGACCTTATTGTTGGGCGGGGAGTATGTAGCGAATCAGCAGTACACATACAGGGGTGAGCATTGGTAGTGTCTCAACTACAGATAGGAACTGATGTGTGGGAGTGTTGTATTGGGGAACACTATGCTGTGGGGATACTTCCAGGGAGGACTGAGCATGCGCGTCAGTCTCCACACACTGCTAGAAGGGAAGGTTGCTAGTTATGAGCGTGACAACCGCTGAGAGTTGTAATATAACTAACGGAGAATAAAGAACCTTGTACCAACAAGAAGCCTCTGCCTCATGAGTTACCAGGAACGTTACAGTATATATTTTTTAAGTTAGAATTACAGTAGCCTATATCTAAATTTTAGACTGCCTCAAATCATCGGTAGCATGTCCCACATTGTCCCACACAAACATACTCTTTGTCCCACATTTGGTTTGCTGGGATCTGGTCACCCTAGGTCTTGGACCCCTGAGACCCCCTGTATTCAGAGGCGGTTCTTGAACCAGGCCGAACAGGCCGCCGCCTGGAGCCTCGTCCACTAGAGGGCCTCGCAGACCAGAGCATTTATTTTTTAGTATCTCCCGAGTCCGTGCTAAAACTGCATCTGTGACGAAGGACTAGTCCAGACATGCCCATTCCCCCCCTTCCTCTGATGCCGCAGGAGACCAGCAGCCAGCAGAGCAGAAACGAAACTTAACTGCATGAAAGTGAAAGTAGAAAGTGCACTGCTGGTCGAAGAGCTTTGCTAATGTTTACAGAGTGGACTCTATTGGTAGTTTTGCTGATCCAGTTGCTGGGGTTTTTTGTTGTTATATGTTGCTGTGGGTCCAAGGAACAAGTGAGTGTTATTATTTGTTGTTGTCTGTGTGGAATGATGTTTATACTGTGTTCTACATGCGGTGGATTCGTCCGCCATGTGGCTCCTTGTTCATGCTAAATTGCAGTGCCTGTTCGCTGTCCACTGATAGTGCCTTCATTTGAGTTATTGATGTTTCTTTGTATTGTGCGAGTGCCTTATTGTTTACTTATTATTTACACATTGATGTTTATTTGTAGATTGATGTTGAGTTGAATGAGTGATCTATATTTGGTTTACTCTATAAAGATGACAAGTGACAAAGATAAAGATATGATTATGAAGATTACAAGTGATAAAGATATAAAGATGACAAAGATAAAGATATGATTATGAAGATTACAAGTGACAAAGATAAAGATATAAAGATGACAAGTGACAAAGATATAAAGATTACAAGATTCACAAAGAGAATGAGAGAGGATGCAGAGGGTCATGCCCATTGAATCTGAGGGGGGATGTAACTTCAAACAGCCTCTATATATGGCAAAAATACGTCCAAAAAAGGTCACATTTTCTTACGGCGGCGCCCCCCGGAAGGGACCCCGCCGGTGGCGCCCGGAGATCTATAATGAAACCTCCTGTATACCGGCAAGGGCAACAAAAGGCCGGAGCAGGAGATTTGCAAGTTGGTCACCAACCTCACCTGTGAGAAGGTCACCTATGTAGATCAGGCACTGCAGATACGTTTGTGGTTTATTTCATGTCAACTAAGGCTTGAGAGCCTCTACATTCACCCATACCCATTTAAATTAAATAAAACAAAGTTATTCATCTTCAGTGAGAATTTACAGTAAAATATTGCAGTAAACGTTCAACTACTCCAAGCAGAGAGTTGGATCCGGATAGCGACAGGAGACCAGTTTCCAGGCCAGAGACCAGGTTTCCCAGGTGGAGGTGGAGGTCGTTGAGGAGTGGAGGTGGGAGATGTTACATCACCGCACAGCTGGCCTCCCTGGAGTAATCCTGAGGAAAACACAACGTGCCAAGTAAACACATTGAACAAACTGCCATCGTGGGACGCATGCTGTCCTATCAAGAACAAAGCAGTTCTTACGGAAGTGGTCGTTGGCCATGCAGCCGAGGGAAAGCATGCCAAATAAGCAGTTTTATCAGAGTGGGTTGCTATTGGTGGGCAACAAACAATATGCTGTTGTCATGTGGAAATCTCACTAACTCTCAAGTTAGGTGAATTTCATGGTGAATTTCATGTTTTCACTTGAATTGTAGTTCCTCTGAGTTCAGAAAATTCTTTGACCTTTCAAAACTCATTGGATAAACTGAAAAATGCACGACTGTTAAAGCCGTTTCTTAGTTCGTGAAAAGTTCTGGATATTTTCACCTGACAATGGCAACATGCAAAGTAGTCAAACATAAAAAATAAAATAAAAAAAAAGATGAACAGTAATTAATTGTTCGTATAAGAAGACTTGGTATGTTTTGTTTGTCATACCCAACATGTTTCAAGTGCTGCCTACATGTCTCATACCTGGGATGCAGTCCTCCATAAACTACCGGGCAATGGGGATCATGGTCCTTCCACCAATCCAGGTGGGAGGACCAAACCTACATAAACCAGCCATAGAACACGTCACAGTAGCATCACGTGACGTGTTTGAAGAAGAAGGCAGGAAGTCAGCAGTTGAAACATGTCAGGTATGACAAACAAAACATACTTAGTCTTTTTTATACGAACAATAAATTACTGTTGTTAACATGCAAAGTAGTTTATAGAGACACTGCATGAAATAGGCCACGCCCATCACGGGGGAAATCGCTCCGTTCACTCCCATAGACCAGCGTCATTTTCCTTGAATTAAACATAGCTAAAAGCTGTTGTGTGGTGGGCTGCGCAGACAACAAATGTAAAAAATCGCCAGTTAAAGTTTTTTTGTACTCCTGAGCAAAACAAGGAAGCCATTGAGAATTGGCGAGAAGAAAAATTTGGATCAGTGTCTCTATACCAAAGAACTGAACTTAGTTACACCAAAAGGGACATTGCTTTAGAGCAGTGATACTCAACTTGCGGCCCGGGGGCCATATGCGGGCCGCGATAGGGTGCCGGGTGGCTCCCCAAAAGTTTTCCAATTCACAATGACAACTAACCTTAAATAAAGTTTGACTGAGCTCCAGCTAAATTGTCAAATATTGCCACCTGTTCATCGCTCAGGCACTTATACTTAACTAACTTAAGCCGACTAATACAGTAACTATCCTGTGTGCACAACATTGTCAGACTAAACTCAAGCTGGCACCCCCAAAAAACTACAATACGCTACCGAAAAATGTATATAATTATTGTTTATTAACTGGCCCCTGGCCTCCTGTCATTTTGCAGAAGTGGCCCCCAAGCAAAGCAGGTTGAGTATCCCCGCTTTAGAGAAACTCTTCATGTGCTAAATATATTAGACTAGACGTGTTGAGACTTCTGAATTCAACACAAAGTGCAGGAAGCAGCAAATCCAGCATCTTTTCAACAAGCAACAGATTTCAAAAGGAGATTAATTTTAGCAATGTTTAGGAAGTCAAAGCGGGGGAGGGGGAAGCGCGGGCCTCTCCTCACCTGCACTGCAGCATCCAGGCTTTCTCTCTGCACCTCAACACACAGAACAACATTTCTTTTTTCTCCTCTTGGGCTTGGTGGTGCAGAGGACAGAGAGAAGGCAGAGGTCACTTTTCAGACACTGCAGCATATCTGTGCCCGTTGACTTAGGGGACATTCACACCAAAAGCGTTTTTTTTCAGTCAGAACGCTATGAAAATCATGTTGAGAGCGCTTCCATTGTGCACAAAACACAGCGCACGGAGCGGTTTTTTTGTGCTCCGTTTTGTTTTCCCCTGTAGTCGCGTGCAGTACAGATCAGAACACAACGACCACACGGACGGTAGCCAGCTGGTTTTGTCTGTTTGATGTTGTTCACTGTCAACATGAAAGCCAGATTATTGCCAATCCTGGCAGCAGCGGAGGTTGAAAATCCCTCGGGAGGAGAAAATGTAGGAGGAGTGGAAAAGACGAGCAGCGCGCTTTTCCTCTAATGTTCAACTTTTTTCAGCTTTAAAACGCCCACAGCGCTCCTCCAAAAACAACAGACTCCACCAGGGCTTAAACGCCAGGTGCGTTCATTAAAAGAGGAGCACGTTTAGCGCGTCCTTACATAGAGAATGAATTGCAGAAAGACGCTGGCAGCTCCAAAAACGCTTTTGGTTTGAATGTCCCCTTACGGTGCACTTTAGAGTTCACGTCAGGGTTATGGATGGCTTTGTGTGTGTGTGTGTGTTTACCTGTCTGCTGAAGTGTGAAGGTCACTGCCCACAACGCACTCTTCGTCGTCGTCGTCGTCTTCCTCGCCCCCTCTGCCCTGCATGGCCACCACCCTGTGCGCCGCCATCTCCTAAAGGGTGTTAGATCAATCCGTTGGTTCATTTCATCCCACATCTTAGTTAGAGAAGATCTGACTAGGACTGGGCAATATATCAATATCGATATTGTGATATGAGACTAGATATCATTTTAGATTTTGGATATGGTAACATGGCACACGTGTTGTTTTTTCCTGGTTTTAAAGGCTGCAATACAGCAAAGTACAGTACATGGGGGCACGGTGGCGCAGTGGTAGTGCTGTTGCCTCACAGCTCGAAGGTCCTGGGTTCGATTCCCGCCTGGATGCTGTGGGTGACTACTTTGGATCCCTGTAAGTGACTAATGTTACACGTTCCACGTGTTGATATAATAATATGTGTGGCCAAAACAGGACTGACTTGGTGCTGCCTTCTGCTGTCCTGCACTACCTAGCCAGGTAGTGAGATGCAGCTGTAGTTACCTCATCGTCGGGGTTGCAGGCGGGCGAGCTGCCGGAGGCACCCGGCTCCAGTTTGCGTTTCTTCCCTTTTAGCCTGCGAACGCCACGTTCGTGGACCCGAGGCACCGCTGTCCGCTGAGAGGGGCTGGGCGACAGGTCCAATCTGGAAAACAACACAAGCAGAGATGGATTACAAGCACTAGGCCCGGACTGTCTGCCACACTGACCTGCATTCAGCTTGCATGAACCTGCATCCAAACAGACAAAGAAGTAGAAGAAGATCCACCTAAAGCACCTCCGGAGGGGGTCAGAAATGCACTTGGGGCAAACGCAGTGCATCTCAAATCCACATAGGAGGTACGTAAACAGAACGCAGGCAGCACATTGCCAGGATACTTGCAGTAAAACGTGATTACTGACCGTTTTAAACGGAGGCATATACTGGGTTCCTAACTTCCTACACATTTTAAAATTAAAAAACTTTCATACTTTTTACAGACCTTGATTTGATTTGTTTGGAATATTTTTTTGGGCTGATTTACACAGACAGAGCTTGCCCCTGCTACCAAGGTCATATCATCGTATACCTGTAGATGAAGATTGTTCTTCACTTCGACAAATATCGCAATATTTTTCCAGGCAGACCCATATGCTCTTGACTGGATTTGATATTGGTCGGTATTTGATATAATG
The DNA here is from genome assembly GCF_964638095.1 of Poromitra crassiceps. Classification (NCBI taxonomy): domain Eukaryota; kingdom Metazoa; phylum Chordata; class Actinopteri; order Beryciformes; family Melamphaidae; genus Poromitra; species Poromitra crassiceps. Next base: position 3,681,967 of record NC_139651.1, on the reverse strand, counting down.
CACACTGACAGTGGTTGGGTAATCCCTCTAATTAAACAATATTCTTCATATCAACAAAAACCTAAATCAAAGTGGCTCTACAACAACATAAAAGCTAGAGATTAAGCGTCTACCGCACGTGAACCACAACATTTTCCATACTTTTGCAGACATTGCCACCCCCCCCCCCAATTCCCAAACGCTTCCATACCTCTGCTCCTCGCCCTCCAGTATCTTCCTGTAGGCTTTGATCTCCCTGCCCAGGCCCCTCTTCACGCCCAGCCGGCGCTCGTAGTCCTCGATCTGGCTCTGGTGCATCTTCTGGTGCTCCAGGATCTCCTACATGAGCACACACACGATACTGGTTGGGCATATCTAACCGTCAAGCCTGTGGCATCCGGGTAGTGTAGCGGTAGTTTCCCTGCCTACCAACACGAGGGTCGCAGGTACGCAACCCTGTGTTACCTCCGGCTTGGTCGGTTGGTTTGAAACTTGTGGTATGAAGGCCTACGTGCGTTACCTATAAAAAGTAGAGCGCGCACATCCACTCAAAATGCAGGTGCAGGACAAAAGCAATGAAACATATAAAAAGAAATAGAGTCCGCACACTGCTCGACTTGCTCCCAGTTGATTTATTTTTAACGTTTCGGTCAACAAGGACCTTCTTCAGAAAACTCTCTTTCTTTCTTACCTGCTCGCTGATGTTCCTCTGGAAATCAAGCTGATCTCTGAGCGTCTGCATCTGGTTCCCCAGATCCACCCTCCTCAGCAGCTCGGAGTTCAGCTGGTTCTTGGTGTCCGCCAGACCAGCCTCCAGCTGGGGACCACACACGCACACAGACACAGGAGTGGAAGCCATTATCTTTTTTGTTTCCCTGCAGAGACTTAACACATACCCCATCTAATATTCACAAATAATCCTGTGTATTCCAAATATGTTCAGGTGAACTTGCACAAACTGATCACAAAGGAACTGGGCATAAACAAATAAATAAAATCCATAATTGCTGCTAAACTGATAAAATACAGACACATTATAGCTAAATGTGAATGCTCTGATGGAGGTTATTGCCAAATGTAGGTTACTGTAACACAGTTAACCATTTTGTCTTTAGCCCTACTCCAAAACGCTCAATTGTAGCTTAGGTAGGTAGCTGAAAAACTGTTAGCTACAGTAGCAGGTTAATAAGTCTAGTCTACTAGCCTTAGACTTATCTTAGATTCTCAGGTTAGACTCGTCTAATAGAGAGCCGCAGGGATGACGTATTTTTGTAGCCAGAACGCGGAAGTCCCGGACTTCCTGGTTCTTCACTGTTTCTGTCTATGGGATTTTTTTATGGGTTTTTGCCGCGATGCTTCAAATACGGTCTCTGGGCAACGCAAGCTTAATCAAACGCGAACCAGTGTTCAGTCGGATAATCTTCACACGAGGACCACTTTCATGAGTTTTGTAGCGTAAATGCGAGCCCTAGAAGTAAAAAGCTCGAGCTAAGCTAATCCAGAATACACACTGTCGCATAGGCTTCCACGTCACGTCAGCACTCAACCTGGACTGTTGTTGATGTGTGCACTGATTACCCTGGGCTGAACCAGGTGAGGGAAAGAGAATTTCCGTGTTCGTCCTTTGAAGTGATGACGTTATTGACGTATATATCCCCATCGACTCAACAGTGTAGTCTCATTTAGCCGTTTGCTAGCTAGCCACCCTTTTAACGGCACGTAAAAGCTTCAAAACTCATAAAAGTGGTCTTCATGTGTGAAGATGATGTTACTAAACACTGGTTCGCGTTTGATTAAGCCAGCGTTGCCCAGAGAGATTATTAGAAGCATCGCGCCAAAAACCCATTCAAAACTCCCATAGGCGAAAACAGTGAAGAACCAGGAGTGTTAGCATCGATGATTTCCGGACTCGTTCCTGCGGCTCTCTATTAAGACTGCCCGTTACATAGCGATAGCAGCCCCTAGGCTCTGGAATAGCCTCCCCCTCCATATTAGATCAGCCCAGAGCCTTGTGGCTTTTTTGGCCTTCGTTTTTTGCCTTCGTTGGCATGTAAAACAGCTCTAAAGCCGATTGAATCTATTTAAAAAAGCCCTAAAGATCTTTGATAAAAAAAACAATCTTCGCCCAGATTTGTAACATTATAAAGAAGCATGATTTCCTTGATTTTGACAATTTTAAAACTTTTAGACAGGCCTGTTTTGTTTTTAAGTGTCTCCATGGTCTTGCCCCACCCCCTCTGGGAGAGTTTTTTAAACGGAGGTCCATGGAGGACATGAGTCATGACCACCAGGGCGTGTCTAAGAGGAAACTGCGAACTGGGCCACAGACGCACCACCTTTGGGAAGAACGTCCTGTCCACTGTGGGTAGAAAAATATGGAACAGTCTGCCGGCCGCAGTAAGGGAATGACCCCGTACCCTACTTTTAAAGTCAAAATCAAGGAATGGCTCAAAATGACACAACAGTGCACCCATAGTTAATAGCCTTCTCTTGGACTTTTTTATTTTTTTATCTTGTTTGTGTGTATTGCTTTTATTCTGTGTATGTATTGTTATCACTTGTGTATGTTCTTTGTTACCCCTTGTGCATTTTTATTATATTGTTTTTTATTCCCGTATTCCGTATTTATCCTGTAGTTTTTAGTTGTTTATGTTCCAAGGACTGCGGGTGAAAATTAGCGTCGGCTAACCCCAGCACTTTTACCGTTGTCACATATGGATGATTCTGTACGTGTTTAACCGTTTTATTAATGTGCATTGTCCTGTCCAAATAAACAATAAAAAAAAAAACCCTGCTCAAGGATGCACCTTTTCTCCCTGGCCTTCGACCTTTATTATTTTTATTTAACCAGGTCGGTCCCATTGAGATACAAAGACCTCTTTTTCAAGGGAAGCCTGGCCAAGATAGCAGCATAAAAGAAATAAAGTTACAACATTAAAACAAACAAATACCAATGCACAAACATGCAATAAAACAGGCAAAAGCAGTTACAACGTTCATAAAAAACATGTGCAAATACGAAAATAATCTACTTCTATGACCTTCATTAGATTTTTGAAAGTTCCAAGTGGAACAAGTTCCTTCAGTTTGACGTTGCTCTGAAGTGAGTTCCAGGCTGTAGGGGCAGAATACATGAAAGCATGTTTGCCAAGATCCGTGCGGATTTTGGGGACATTTAGCTGGTAGTAATCGGTTGAGCGTAAGCGGTAACTACTGTGGGCTCTAGAAATATAGCCACAGAGGTATGGTGGAATTAATCCAAGGATGGATTTATAGATAAACATGTACCAATGGGTGAGCTTCAGGCACGTGCACACATAGACATGAAAGGGGGCTTGAGCCCCTGCCTTTTTTTCAGTCTGTAAAAAGTGCCCTTTTATTTTAAATATAATATATTTTTCATTTTCATTCCAACAACACATGAACAAAACAAACAGCTCAGACACATGAAAAAATAAAATAAAAAGTGCCCTTTCCTGACCATGAATGCATTTCTAATGATGCTTTGTATGGAAATTGCCCTTTCCATGCCATCACTGAAGGCAGCATTCAAAGAGAAATGCCTTTTCCGAGCTCTCTTGGCCTTGATTGCACCATTTGTAATAGGCTTCTGCATGGAGCAGTGTTTTTCTAAACCGCCCCTGAAGGCACCAACCCAAAAACGCACATGGCCCGTCCCCACCCACTCCAGCAGTGCGCACTCCACTCAGCCAGAGCAACCATGCAGACAGACAGCAGCAGCACAGGCGCACACAGTCTGACAGATATATCAGTCAGTCAACGTGAATCAGGTATGTATGTTTGTCAAAGTCTCATCCTAAAATGAGATATTCCTCTAAATCTGGTTAAAATCTGAATATTTAAAATTAGTTATACCCCTGTCATCTGCATAAAAATGGAACTTAGCATTGGGAACATTACGGCCCAGCTCATCCACATAAATGGTGAACAAAATTGGACCCAGGACCGAGCCCTGGGGTACGCCAGATGATACATTTAAAATGCTGGATGAGCTGCCTTCAAAGCACACCGAGACCTGTCAGACAGGTAATTCACAAACCAGCCAGCTGCTTGCTCAGACAATCCAATATTAAGCAATCGTTTTCTCAATATGACCACTGTCATCACCACTGGTCCACTGTGTCAAAGGCCTTGGAAAGATCAACAAAAAGTGCTGCACAGTATTTTTTCTGATCCAGTGACTATTATATCATTTGTTACTTTTAGGGACGCTGCAATAGTGCTGTGTTTTTTCCTGAAGCCAGATTGATATGAGGAAAGAGTATTTGTAGTGTGCAGGAAATCCTTTAACTGGTCATTGACTAATCTTTCAAGGACCTTTGACAAGACGCACAAATTTGAAATGGAACTATAGTTTTAAGGGAGGTAGGGTCCCCCCCTTTTAGTAGGGGGAGGACATAGGCAGACTTCCAGATTTTGGGGATACAATTACTTCCAGATTTTGGGGATACAATTACCTCTAAGAGTGAGGTTAAAAATACATTGGAGGGGTTTGGCAATAAAATCAGCTAATTTAAGAAAATAAGGCTTCAAATTGCCTGGGCCTACAGGTTTAGTATGGTCCAGCAAAAGAAGGGCTCCGTGGACCTCTTCAACTGAGAATGGGGTAAAACAAAAAGGCTGACCAACAGACATGTGACCATCATTCAGAGCAAAAGGCAAGACAGTGGGGGCAGTAGAGGGCAATACAGGAGAGGCAGAAGACTTGGCGAACAGAGAACCAGAGGCAATAAAATGCTTATTAAAACACTCAAGGATAGTAGCCCTATCAGAGATGGTGTCATCATAAACAATACAGGGAGGAAGTTCGCTATGGGTTTCAGTGGCAGAAATAGATTTAATAACTTTCCAGAATTTCCTAGGATCATTTAAGTTTTCGGTTGTCGCGGACAGATAAAATTCAGACTTGGCCTTTTAATAAAAGTAAATCGGTTTCGCAGTTGTCTAAAGATTAGCCAATCGGCCTCTGTCCCCGTCTTCCTAGCCTTAGCCAAGTTTCGTTCATGAAGTAGATTGGACAATTCAGGCGTAAACCAAGGATTGTCCCTCCCCTTTACACCTCCTAATAGGAGCGTGCTTATCCACAAGATAAGAAAAATCATCATAAAATAACTTCCATGCAGCCTCCACATCATTGATTAAATCAATTATTTCCCAATCATAATAAAACAAGTCATGAAAAAAAACCTTGTTCAACAAAGGCCCTCACGTTACGTTTGACCATGAGACGGGGCCTCGTCTTAGCAACCTTGGTGTTTTGACTGCAGCAATCACGCAGTGATCACTTACATCATTCGCAAAAACACCTGTCATGGAGTACCAATGTGGGGCATTTGTTAGGAACAAATCAATTAAGGGTGATTTATCAGGAAATTTGAGATTGGGATGAGTAGGGCTCCCAATAATCTGTGTAAAAGTGAAACACATAAATCCTTAAAAGCATCAGAGGTTGATGTCAGCCAGTCCCAGTTTAAGTCGCCGGTCAGTATAATTTCTCTATACTGCAGTTGTGTCAGCAACTGTGTCAATGAGGGGAGTGCTTCAGCAACAGCTGAAGGAGGTCTATAGCACCCGACAACAGTGATACAGAACCCTTTAGACACTTTGAGAATTAGGGCCAGAAACTCAAACTGCTTACTAATTGATTTAGATAGCAGGACACTTGCAGGGAATTTGGTTTTTAACAAAAATGGCAACGCCTCCCCCCCCTTTTTGGGCGGTCCGTCCTATAAACATTATAACCATCTATAGAAATTGCTTTATCCGAAATGGATTTACTAAGCCAGGTTTCACATAAGACAATGACATCGGCATTATGTTGCAGGCTTGGCCTGGCCCCTTTAAGAAATACGTTGGTGGGCGTGAGGTGTGTGGGTGACGTAGGCAGTCTAGACTCTCCGTGCGGAAGATACACATGCGCATGTATGAAGCAGCTGAAAACAATATATGCTAAAGGTAGCTACAGCAGTAATAGCCAAGCAAGTGGGTCCAGTTCAACACTGTATGTACAGTAGAAGCCGTGTTCCTTGAACCTGATGGGAATAAAAGCCCTGTGTTTACAAGTCCACTCCTCGCCTCGTCTCCCCTCTCTAATCTGCAAGTGGAGGTTCGGACGTAAGCTACGTTACCGAGCTGATAACCCCTTTTGACACGAGCCAAGTCAGATACAAGTCAGCGTGTTCCCGACTACGGTCACGGAGCCGAGAGGCTGCCGAGCTAAAAAGGTAACAATGGGGGCTCTGTCCGGGAGCTTTCTCCACACAAGAGAAGAGGAAATACAAGGAGAAGTGGAAGCTAAGCTAGCTAACAAGGAAAAAGAAAAGGAGGGAAACGTTGTTCCAGCCCGGACCACAGACGGCCGCACACACAAAATGGCATCACCCGGAGGTAAAGTAAAAGCTAAAATGAAGCATGCCGAGTTGAATAATGTTAAAACGGACTATGATAGTACGGATTCAGCTAATGAAATGGAGGGCCCACATGCCAACAAAGATGATAGCACTCAGCCTTGTGCGGCTAGCACGGAGCTAACATTGGCCAGTGGAGCTGCGCTCACAGTGAAACCGGCACCGCAACCTAACGTAACATGGCCGCCGCCCACTTCCCCATCTTCAGTGCCAGTTAACCCCTTAGCTCCCATGGGCTGTAACTACTACATGGAAAACACAGCAGCCCATGCCTCAACCTCTCAGCAAAGTATACCACCTTTCACACCAGGCATGCCCCAGCCCATTAAACACAGTACTGGCCTGCGTGATGATCAGCAGCCTAGTGTGAGGAGAGCAAGGTCTACACCACGCGGTTGTTCATCCCATGAGGTGCATAATGATGACTTTATGAACAGTAGCGATGAAGAAATGTGGGGAAATGGTCGGAGAGAGAGAATCCCCACACTGCGGCCAGGTCAGTTTGATGGAACAGGCTCATGGAAGGACTTCCTCTACCAATTTGAAAGCTGTGCCAGGGGCAACCACTGGTCAGAGAGGACCATGGCCATTCAGCTTAGATTCAGCCTCACTGGTGCAGCGGGCGCCATCGTCCACAAAAATCCCAGATCTGATCGATGGAATTACCAACGAATTGTAGATGAGATAAATGCCGCTTACGGACCGTGTTCTGAGCATGCAGCGGCCATCGGCATCGAACTCAGGCAGACGGTGAGAAAGCAGGGCGAGGCTTTGCACACTTTAAGAGATGATATATATGAGAAAGTCTCCATCGTGTATGCTGATCGGGGGGAGCCAGAGCAGGACGCCATCAGTGTGGAGATCTTCACCAACGCTCTGGCTGATGCTGAGATGGTGCAAAAGCTACTGGAGGAACGGCCGCGCACCTTGGCCAGAGCCTACGAGATAGCACACAGATATGAAACAACCAGGAGGGCAGCCCGAGCAGTCACACGGCTGATGCAGCCGGGCCAACGTAGCTATGTGGAACGGAGAACCAGGGGAGCTGCGGCGTGTGAGAATGCTACCGTGCTGGAATGGGAGGAGCCAGTGGGGGTAGCTGTTGGGCACACCGACCCGCAAGAGAGGATGCCCAGGTTTCAGCAGCAGTGGCGAACAAAGAACAACAGAAACGTAAACATGAACCGGGGGGAAGTTGTCTGCCACAACTGCTCTGGTATGGGACATTTGCAGAGAGACTGCCCGTCTCCCCGTCGACCCAGTCAGCCGACTCAGAGTGTCAACACGTATTCAGCGCCTGACCTAGGAGCGGTGGTCACATGCACCAAAAGCCAGGAAGATATGTGCGTTCGAATACTGATAAATGGACTGGAAATGTGTGCTTTGCTGGACTCTGGTGCTAGGAGGAATGTCCTGCCCCTCCACCACTTCCACTCCCTTCCCCCTGAATCCAGACCTACAATACAGCCATCCGCTGCGCAGATTCTACAGGGCATCGGTCCTGGGGGTTTGGCAGTCCAAGGAGAAGTCATTCTACCAATGCAGATTGGAGGCAAAGTCACCAATGTGAACTTCATCATGGCCGACACAGCAGAGAGCACCGAGGTGATACTGGGGCACCCCTTCCTACGCCAGGCATATGCACACTTGGACTATGGCCGGCAGGAAATAACCCTCTTCGGTGAAAAAGTGCCTCGTTACAACCCCAGCCACCAGCCCGTCCGCCTTGTCAGGGTGGCCCGCACAACCGTGTTGGAGGCGGGATGTGAGTATATTGTGCCTGGCACTGCCCGCCCCCGCCATGCTGCTGATGGAGAGTTGATGTTAAGTCCAATCAAAGGTTTCATCGAAAAGCACCATGTCCTGGTAGCCCGCGCTGTAGTTCAGACACAGCAATCTGCCAGTGTCCCCATCAGAGTCTTCAACCCTGGTGCCACATCCGTCATCTTAAAGAGAGGGGCTGTGGCTGGTTTTCTTCAGCCAGCCACGGTGTTGGGGAAGGTGGAACCCCCGCCACCAGGTGCCCCAGCGGCACCTGGGCTCAATAACTCTGTTTCTGTTTCTGTGCCTAGCCACCTACAGGTCCTGTACACCGAGAGCTGCGACGGCCTGTCAGAAAACGAACGGGGTGGGCTGGTTCACCTACTACACTCCTACAGCGACGTCTTTTCTACGGGGCCCACTGACCTTGGACGCACTAACCTAGTGCAGCACGACATCCTCACCACGCCAGGTCCACCTGTAAAGCAGCAACCACGCAGAATGGCCGCAGACAAACAGAGCGCGGCGGATCAGCAGGTGCAGCAGGGCCTGGAGACGGGTGTGGCACAACCCAGCAACAGCAGCTGGGCTGCACCGATCGTAATGGTGAGGAAAAAGGACCAGAGTTCTCGGCTGTGCGTGGATTACAGACTCTTGAACGAACGGACTATAAAGGATGCGTATCCCCTGCCGCGCATCCAGGACACTCTGGATACGCTGTCCTCCGCCAAGTACTTCAGCACGCTGGACTTAACATCAGGGTACTGGCAGGTGGAGATGACGCCGCGAGCCCGAAAAGCCGCCGCCTTCTGTACCCGAAAAGGACTATTCGAATGGAACGTGATGCCGTTCGGACTGTGTAATGCGCCGGCCACGTTCCAACGGCTCATGGATCGCGTCCTGGCCGGGCTACAGTGGGAGACGTGCTTGGTATATCTAGACGACATCATAGTCCTGGGGCGGGACGGCACAGAAATGTTGGAGCGGCTCCACCAAGTGTTCGCCAGGCTACGCGCGGCTAACCTGAAGCTGAAACCCTCCAAGTGCTGCCTGTTCCGGGAGCGAGTGGTTTACCTGGGGCACATCGTATCCGCCAAAGGTGTCGCCACTGACCCCCAGAAAGTTCAAAAGGTCAGAGAGTGGCCCACACCCCAAAACGTCTCGGAGGTGCGGCAGTTCGTCGGGCTGGCGTCGTACTACCGGCGTTTTGTGGAAGATTTCGCCACTGTGGCCAAGCCGCTCCATGAACTCACCCAGAAGTATGCACGCTTTAATTGGACAGCCGAGTGCCAGGAGGCATTCGAGGGACTAAAGAGTCGACTGACAGCAGCACCTGTGCTAGGCTATCCCCTCGACAGTGGCGAGTTGTTCCTCGACACTGACGCCAGCGACTGGGGAATCGGAGCAGTCCTCTCCCAAGTGCAAAGGGGGGAGGAGAGGGTTCTAGCCTATGGAAGCAGGATATTGTCACCTACAGAACAAAACTACTGCACCACCCGACGAGAGCTTCTGGCAGCGGTGGAGTTCACCTCCCATTTCAGACAGTACCTGCTAGGGAGGGCATTCACCATCCGGACCGACCACAGCAGCCTGCGCTGGCTGACCAGGATGCGGGAGCCGGAGGGCCAGCTTGCCCGCTGGCTTGAGAAACTGGCAGAGTACGACTTCAAGGTGATCCATCGTCCAGGGAGGCACCATCAGAATGCGGACGCACTCTCAAGGAGGCCCTGCCGGAAGTTGTGTCCATGCACCGTGCCAGAGCCTAACCTCGGTGAGCCGCCTCAACATAAAGGAGTGCAGTGCGATCTGGATGAAAGTTCAAATGAGACAGAGTTTCATCCAGTGGGGGTAGTGGTGGCCGACAGTTGCTACATGAGCAGGCCAGCTGCTACGCCGGAGTTTCCTCTCGTGAGGGTACTGAGCACATCAAACGACGACAGCTGTGACCGCGCTCTGTCACATCCAAGCGTCCACATGGTGAGTGAGCCATCTCACACTAACCTCTTCTGTGGCTGGACACTAGAGCAGTTGAACAATGCTCAAGAGACTGACCCAGACATAGCGCCAGTGAAGAAGTGGATGGAGGAAGGGAGGGAGCGCCCCCCATGGGCCGATATAGCCCCCTGCAGCCCTGCCACCAAAACCTACTGGGCACAATGGAAAAGGCTCTACCAGAAAGATGGAGTCGTAGCGAGAAGATTTTACTGCACTGAAGGCCAGGTGTTCTACCCACAGATACTACTGCCTCACATCTACCGCCCCTCCGTGATGGAACAGATGCATGACGGCCCTGTGGGTGGCCACTTCGGGGTGGAGAGGACCCTGGCACGCCTTAAAACCAGGTACTTTTGGTACAACATGAAGGACGATGTCAACTTGTGGTGCCGCACCTGCACCAATTGTGCGGCAAAGGCTCGCCCTAAGCAAACCCCCCAAGCTGCTATGGGCACTGTGCGAGTCGGCGCACCTATGGAGAGGATCGCAGTCGACCTGATGGGACCCTTAAACGAGACAGAGAGGCACAGTCGTTTCGTTCTAGTGGTACAGGATTATTTCAGTAAATGGGTGGAGGCCTACCCAGTCCCAAATGAGCAAGCATCAACAGTGGCTGAAAAGATTGTCTCTGAGTGGGTGTGCAGATACGGAGCCCCACAAAGCCTGCACAGCGACCAGGGCTCCAACTTCGAGTCAGCCGTGTTTCAAGGAATGTGTGAACTGCTGGGGATTGATAAGACACGGACCACCCCCTTTCATCCCCAGTCGGACGGCCAAGTGGAGCGCTTCAACGCCACACTCCAGAAAATCTTGGCGACCACAGCTGATCGATGCCACTGGGACTGGGACGCGATGCTCCCGTACGCAGTCATGGCGTACCGCGCCACCAAACACAGCTCCACGGGCTTGAGCCCTAACATGATGCTCTTTGGGCGAGAAATCACTGAGCCAGTCGACCTGGTTGCTGGTTTGCCACCTGACACTGACAATGTTAACACACCCCCACAGTATGTCATGCAGCTCAGAGAACGGCTGGAGCTCTCTCACCAGCTGGCACGGGAGGCTCTGGGAAAATCAGTGGAGCGTGCCAAACGACAGTACGACAAGAACATCTGCCGAGTCCAACACAAAGTCGGCGATGCAGTGTGGCATCTGATTAAAGGAACTAAAAGAGTTAAAAGAAACCAAGTGCGAAAGTTCCTGCCTTCCTACGAAGGCCCCTACTTCGTCGTAGGCGTGTTGGACGACTTAGTATACCGGATTAAGAAGGGGCCGAGAGCCAAAGCCAAGGTAGTTCATCACGACAAGCTCAAGCCGTATCATTCCAGGACACCGCTGGACAATGGTTGGGTCTTCCAAGAAACCAACACATGGGCCCCAGTGGAGGTGCCACCCCCTTCGTTGGACTCAAGCTCTTCTGCACCGGGCCCGGCTTCATCGGCAACAGACCTCAGCTCTTCAGTCCTCGACACTGGTCCCCTCAGCCTGGGGGACACTCAACTAGCAGCTGAGGGCCTCTCTGAGGAGACCCTGCCGGGTCTCGACTCTTCGCCGCCAGCCTCGCCGGGCTGCACCCAGCTTCTAGTCAGCCCTACTCAGCCTCAACTGGATGAGGCTGGGACCCCCCATCCTGCCGGGGGACAAACCGGTGGTTTTTCCCCAAGTGCTACACCGCTACCTCAGAGACCCGGGAGGGTCCGCAAACCGCCGGACATGTTTGGTGAATGGTTGATTCACTGGGCAAAACTGAAGGAATAACCTAGCCTGACAGGGTGTAAGCCGAGCGCTGCCCTGCTCAGAGAGAAGAGTTCATAAAATAAAAAGAAGAGAGAAAAAAAAAAAGAGACTTCCAGAAAAATGCACTACTGTGAAAAAGAAATGTTAAAAAAAAAAGAAAGAAAGAAAAAAAAGTTGTATTTGTACTGTTCTGTGCACTTTATTAAGGTTTATTCTGGCCCACTTAGTCGACTGTGTTAATGAGTAATATGGATCTCACCAAGCTGCATTCTGTTGTTTGAATACTTTTGCATTTTTGAGTAACTGCTACATTCAGTACTGCGTCTAAGTCCTATTTAAGAGTAATGTCACATAACATTAGAGCTACTCGTATTTCACCCTCTTTCAGGATGCGTTCAGGTGTTACATGTAGGATGTGAATTCTCAGGGACATATTATGGACATTGCCTTTCTGCCTTAACCTACTTTCCACAGGAGGACCCCTTCAAGGACTGTGGGAACTGTGGGTGTTTGGGGAATGTTTGAGCGTAATGATGTTCTAATGCCATCCTAGATAGAATGTAACTGTGTGCTGAAGTAATGTTAAGGGGTAACTATTATTCAGAGTGGGGGTAGTGTTGCAGGCTTGGCCTGGCCCCTTTAAGAAATACGTTGGTGGGCGTGAGGTGTGTGGGTGACGTAGGCAGTCTAGACTCTCCGTGCGGAAGATACACATGCGCATGTATGAAGCAGCTGAAAACAATATATGCTAAAGGTAGCTACAGCAGTAATAGCCAAGCAAGTGGGTCCAGTTCAACACTGTATGTACAGTAGAAGCCGTGTTCCTTGAACCTGATGGGAATAAAAGCCCTGTGTTTACAAGTCCACTCCTCGCCTCGTCTCCCCTCTCTAATCTGCAAGTGGAGGTTCGGACGTAAGCTACGTTACCGAGCTGATAACCCCTTTTGACACGAGCCAAGTCAGATACAAGTCAGCGTGTTCCCGACTACGGTCACGGAGCCGAGAGGCTGCCGAGCTAAAAAGGTAACAATTAGTTGAGTTGGCCCAGATACGTAGCATATCGATCTTGGGGAGTACACTGCGAATATTCAGATGAATAAAACGCAGCCCAGCCCTGCTTTTAAAAATCAGTTGAGTTGAGCCTGCCTCCTGGCAACCTAATTGCTGTTATTTTGGTTTATTGCATCACTTGTATCTGTTGCACTTTGTATTGCACTTTGGTAGCAGTGTATTTTGTACTTGTCTTTTTTATATCTGTGACGCACTTGTCGGCTACTTGTCGTAAATGTGCTCTATAAATAAAGTTGACTTGACAGAAATATTAAGACAGACTTATTGTGAGGTAGCAAAGTCGGCCACCGTTCCGTTCATACATTTTACAGCTGGCCCTGGAGGTCAGCAACCTCGTCGTCCAGACTCCTCTTCTCCGCCAGTAGCTTAGTGTACTCCATATTCTTCAACGCCTCCTTCTTCTGGCTCCTAGTGAGGGGGGAAACCATCAACAAATAGTATTCACTACAGCAGGAGACTTGACCCCCCCCCCAGATTGTAGTACTAGGTAGATGTAGGTACACTGTATGTGTGCATGTATGTATATGTTTATTGTTTTCCAATAAACAAGGCGTTGTTTAATTGTCAGAATGTGTTGTATGAAATTTGGCATGATGTGCTCTCCATAGGTTACAAATCACAGCACATTTCAGCACTAAAAGAAGACTACTGATTCTACCTGATCAACCATGTAATCTTCTCTCAAGGTTCTACTTTACATCCATGTATTGGTGTTTCACAATGATTTGGAATTGCAACTGCAGAGTGATGAAATATTTTCTATGGAAAAGGACAAAACACACTCATGTAGTAGATGGTATGAAAATTATGGTATGAAAATGCACATTTACAAGTCAATTACAACTTTATCTATGTGGCACTTTTGGTGATAGTGGCCCCCGGGTCATTCAGTGTCCTGCGTGCCATGTTGGGAATACAGACGGGGCCATTTGGAGAGATTATAGGACAATTACAGACAGTAACGGGGTCAACATCAATATTGATCTTTTAAATGTGCTGTAGTCACTGCTCTGTGCAGTACGCCTACCTCCAAAAATGGTCTGTGTGATAGGGTGTTTGCAAATATACAAGATAATATATAGTGAAATATAAGGCAGGGCTGGCAAAACGATGTTATGATCTTGAACAGTTTGGCAGGAATGTGTGTATACAATATATCTGATAATTTGGAAACCTGAAGCTAAAGACTCTTCATGTCATCAAGACTTTGATGTACTGACCCAGCAATTAAAATAAGACAAATTTAGATTTTGAGTGCTAGAAACTAGCAAAGATTTGCCCTTGCACTTGGGCATAAGTCAAGATACCCTTATGTTCAAAAATTGACAAGTGTTGCAGTTCAGGAATACCTTTATGTAAAGTGATTGACTTGAAGTAAATTGATCTTATCCCGGTAGTATGAAGAGATAAAACTGGTAATCTAATGTTGCCATTGCTTGTCAGCAGTAGAAAACTATTTGTTTTAACTGTCTGGCTTTATATTCACTCTGGGGCTGATTTAAAAATCTTATTGGGGATGGGAGGGAGGGTTTTATTGGAGTTCTGTCATTTTCTTTGTGGATGTTCTGTGTGTTGGATTCAAATAAATAAAATAAAAAGTCAGACCTACCTGGTCTGAAGCTTCATGTGCTCCTCGCGGAGACCCCCATAATCGATCTCCAGGCGGTCCTTCTCCCCGGCTATGCCGTCCAGCGACTTCCTGACGTCGGCCAGCTCCACCTCGTACAGCCGCTGCATGTTGCCCATCTGCCGGCTCTTCCGCTCGTCGTTCTTCTCCAGCTGCTCCCGGATGGAGGACTTCTCGCTCTCCAGCTCCTGGACCCGCTGGATGTAGATGGCCAGGCGGTCGTTGAGGTGGCACAGCTCGTCCTTCTCCTCAGTCTCGGACTGAGAGGTGGGGCTGCGGCTGGACGGTGGAGGCATCGGGGTGCCGCGGCGGCTGGCCGAGCGGCCTCGGCGACTGCTGGAGCCTAGGGCCGGAGTGGAGGTGGCAGAGGCCATGCTGCTGGGCACCGCGGTTCTCCAATCAAGCAAACGTTTCAAAAGTAGGCTATAGTTACTACAAACAGTAGTCAGCTACCCACCCCGATCAATGAATCTAACACACAGAAATGCAAATCAAAGCCACAGCTGCAATCAAGTTTAAATTGATTTAGTCTGGGCACCTTTCACCCCGCTTTTTGTCATGGGGGCGTAAACCACGGAACCAGAATGAACACCGGAAGGAAGTGCGCCAAAAAACGTCTTTGTTGCCGTTAGCTTGAAGTCTCTTTCCTCGATTAATTGTCTGATAGTGTAACGGAGGGTTTGGTTCTAAGGATTCAGTTTATGGGGCATCGGTCAGGATGCAGAAATATGAGTCCAGAAACAGCTTGGTCCATGTGAAACATTTATTTCGTCCAGCAAACAATAGTTGAGAAATCAGGGGGAAAACACACATGAAAAGAAACACAGGAGCTGCCCTTTAAATGCTGGAAGACACAAACAAAACAAAGGATTAGGAAAAGAAACAAGTCAGATTTAGCCATGTAAACTTAGGGCTTTAAAGTTGTCCATCGACTAAAATACACAAATAAAGAAATAAGGATATAGGATAAGAAATAATAAGGATCTAAAACTAATAGAGTAAAACAGAGTTATCTTACCAGTGTGGTCAGTGCATCGCATGCATTGGTGTGGAAGGAATGAAGGAAACTGAGGAGTGCAGACTTAAATAGGAGGGAGGGAACTCAGGTGAAATGAAAGGGGACAATCAGTGAGGGAACCAACAGGTGAACAAAATAACTAATTAGTGAGGAGTAAAGCTAGGGAAAGAAGTGAGGTAAAGGAAGTGAACTGGGTGAGGAGAGGAAATGGAAAAACTAAAAGGAAACTTCAGAACACAAAGCTTCTGTATTGGCTTAAAAGATGTGAGATTGTGAATCCGCAATGTTTCGACAAGAACTTCTTCAAAAACTTTGTTCGGTACGTCCATCTTTTGTTTTGTTGTTTGCCGTTCTGATACATTGTGTCTAATTGTCAAGTTAACGTAAAAGTTGACGAGCTATATCCGCTGTTACTTCCTGTCTAGGGCAGGCTCTAGGCCGGAACCATGCAGGGTGACAAAATCAATTGTGAACGGAGGCCAGGCTCTTTCTCGCCGAGAAGAGCCTGGTGACGCGAGGTTAAAATTGATTTGACGAGTTGACGCACTGCCACTGAGAGGATGGACCGCCAAGCCGCCCAGAATGAAACAGACAACTTTCGGAGTGAACGTTCAAAGTAAAAGCAATGTTGAATAGCTACAACTAGTGTCCTCTAGTAAGAGAGTGGCGTCAGCGGCGGACCAAAATGCGAGACTCATTAGCCAATAAACAGCCAGGAATGGGTCTCGCGCTACTTTTGCTCAGAGATGGGGACTTGAGACATGAGCCGTTTTCCCACATGCGTACCGGAAAATTACCTGTAAGTCAATATCGGACATTTCCCTGAATTTCCCTTCACACCTTCACGCTCGCATGTGGGAATCTAGCAGCGGAATTGCCTGTATGTTGGGGGGCGGGGGGAGGGGGGAGCTTATTTGGGGGGTCGGCAAAACTCTGATGGTGAAATAAGTTCGCTTGTCACACAATAAATCACACTCGTTTGACTTAAGAGCAGCGTCAAGCCAGCGTAATAAACACAGCCGATTTACCCCCTCCCCTCTGCTCGAGAGAGGCCAGTCCTTCACTCAGTCCTCCGCACTTCGCAGCAGCCACACAGGACAGACACAGCGAGAATGGCAGAGGCTTGCAAGCTGCCCAACGCTTGTATGTATGTAGAGAAAGCAAATGCACGAAGCGAAATGTGGAAGTAGTTTGCTTTGATGTGTGCGAATGATTAGATGATGCACGCTGGAAGTGAATGTTAAGCAACGTGTGTACACCTCGCCCATGATTGAAGGACCGGTGTCGTGGAAAATGACTGGACCCGTTTCTCACTTGTATCCGCTATCGCGCATACCGCTCTTCTGACTGGCTCGAAACTGGTGAAATGTCCACGACGACGGGGTCGCGCTTATACCGGTACAACAACTTTCCCACATGAAGGCATTAGACCACGTTCCGGTCATTTAGCGGTACAAAGCGCATGTGGGAAAACGGCTTTGGTGACTTGGACTTGAGTCGACTTGAGTCCCTGTTTTGATCACTTGTGACTTGACTTGACAAAAACTGAATGACTTGAGACTTGACTTGGACTTGGAAGTTAAAGACTCGGGACTTGACTTGACTTGAGACGTGATGACTTGGAGGACTTGTTTGTGTTCATCAGTTTAAATATTAAATAATAAATATTAACTTGTTCAACGTGTTCAAGTGTCTGTGTAAAGTTATCCTGTATGCAAGTGCCCATGAGAGCCCATTCTCATTCAAATATCTTGAGGTGAGAGGTCAAGGGACGTCTTTGAGAAGGGCAATGCAATTTTTTTCCCTCGCCAAAATTTTGCCTATAACTAAGTTTCTTTTCTTTCTTTTTTCTTCTTTTTCTTTGTTTCTTTGTTTCTTTGTTTCTTTTTCTTTCTTTCTTTCATTCTTTCTTTCTTTCTTTCTTTCTTTCTTTTCTTCTTTCTTACACTTTCATGTACAGCATGATAGAAGCAGAGCTAACAGACTTAGCCTTGTTGTTCAGTGCAGTGAGCCTCCTTATCTGTCACATCTGTCATGTCACTGTGGGAAAATTGTCAGTCAGCAAGTTAATGAATTGTTAATTGTAAACTAATAAATGAAATGTGTTGACATCAGACGATATGAGGATCTGATTCTTATCTCTGATCACAAGATCCTTGTGCTGATGGCATGGTGGCTCAGTGGTTTACACTGTTGCCTCACAGCAAGAAGGTCCTGGGTTCGAACCCCGGTCCATCCCAGGTCATTTCTGTGTGGAGTTTGCATGTTCTCCCCGTGCTTGTGTGGGTTTCCTCCCACCATCAAAGACATGTATGTTAGGGTTAAGACTCCTGTCAGTGCCCCTGACCAAGACAATGGTAAAAGAACTGGAGTTGGTACCCGGGCGCTGCACTGCGGCTGCCCACTGCTCCTAGTTCTAGGAAGGTTCCTAGTAGAGGAAGGGTCAAATCCAGAGGATGAATTTCTCCATGGGGATAAATAAAGGATAACTTAACTTAAGCACCAACATACTAATACTAATAATACTAATTATTATTTTGCATAGCCAGCATGAAGGAGTTCATACAGTATCTAATCTCATGTCAGGGTGAAGTAGGAGGCTAGTAGTAGTTTCAGATTCCATTTAGATTCCATATTTGTACTTTTTTTATTACATTTAGATAACATTTCTATGGTGCAATTACTTTTGAGTTACATCTTCACCCAGAATATTTTCATCTCTTAGCATTTAATTTTATTCTCATCTGAACGTCCATGGCAAATTTGTTCAACTTGAAAAACAAACTTCCTGTGGTGTAAAGTTCACAGCTGGTGACATCGTCATCAGGTTCGGTGGATTTACTCTTTGGATTCACTCTTTGGACTTCCTTCTCCGTCTTCATATCAGATGCTTTAAGGTTCAAACGTTCACATCTTTATTATCCCTGCCAGCAGTAACCATATAACCATCAGACAAAGCCAAATACTGTAGGTAGCACTTTACAAATTAGCATGACGGTTGTTACCAATGGATGCATTTGGTCCGGTCTTCTAGTTAGAGGTTAAAAAGGCAGCAGTTTTGGCACCACCTGGGGGTCTACCTGTGCACATCCCTGTGCGAGTGCAAGCTGGAATTGGCATTGTCATGATTGGATGACTCACTCATGCTCCTCCTTATGGCATTGTCATGATTGGATGACTGGCTGTCAGTCACACTCCTCTCACTGGATTTTTTTTCTCCATGGAGAAGGCACTTACATTAGTAGTTATTTAAGCATACAGTTATTTGACTTTTGTTTGGTTTGATTTCATTTATTTAATTATAATACAAATTAATTCATTTGTCATGCTTTTTGAACAGGTTAGATAAATTGGTCAATAATATCACCACAGTATTAGACAGGTAGGCGACTAATACTGTGCCTTGTCTTTTCTCTTTATAAAGGAAGGTAAGACTGTAGTATCTTGGGCAGGGGGGGGGGGTGACTTGAGACTTGGGACTTGACTTGCCTTAACTAAGGACTCGACTTGACTTGATATAACTTGTGACTTGACTTGACTTGACTTGCAAAAAACAAAATGACTTTGGACTTGCTTGAGACTTGGACCAAATGACTTGGGACTTACTTGAGACTTGGACCAAAGTGACTTGGTCCCATGTCTGCTTTTGCATGCTAAAATAAAGCTGATAATGTACAATTTGATTCAAGGGATGAAAAACCCTTTCAAAGTACAACACAAACTGTCTATTTTGCTGCAACTCGACAGTGCTGCTTTTTTTACTCGAGAGTTCCACTTCCTGGAAAAAAACTGGTCCATTGGAGTGAATGGAGATGTCGGAACTCTTCTATTATAGCGCTCTGGCTACAACCAGAGCAATCTAGTACAAACTGAACATAATATAATCTGAATATATAAACAGTAACAGAAATGCATGTATTTTCAGAAAACCATTAATTTATGCTGCCAGTCAATTAAATTAGGCAATACTAATAAAAATGTAACCTAGTTTAAATCCATATTTAAATACACATTTATTTTGAAGGTAAAACTTTTGGTATTTTCCTGTCTACGTCTGTTCGGCTTGACTTTTAGTTTGGATCAGCTGGGATTCTTTAGCGATCAGCTGATGATGACTGGCCAAAACCCCATAGCTGTCACTTCACAAGACCACATTTAAAGGAGAAGCTATTATTTTTTCGTTTTATCCTCGTATAATAATACAATCCCCCGCTATTAACACAATCTGGGTCAGTCAGCAGCCTATTGATGATTTTCACTTCCCACCCAATTTGTGTCTAAAAGGCAGGAAGTAACACAGGTGGAAGCAAAACATTAACGATTGTCAAAATATATTTCTCTACCATGGATATAAATATAGCCTACATCTAAGTGTATGGGCATTGTGTGGTAATATTAACATTTTTCCATTATATTATTATTCTACATAATGTATGTATAAAACATGCCATATTTTTTTTTATTCGATATGGTTCCATATAGGATGTAGCAGTACATAACACAATGCAAACAATTCTTGGATTTTTTTTAATTATCAGTATGGTGCAGTTTATAATCTTTATATCCATGCGATCCATGCGAAGTGTAAATTTAAGTTAGAAACTCGTAATTATTTTAAACTAACTAGGCTATATTCATTTCCTAATTCCAAGTCAAATGTACGGAGTCATCAAGATGATGATTTGGACCTGTGATGATTTGCCAGGTCGCCCTTGTAAATAAGAAATTGTTCTTAATGACTTTAGAATTTGCAATGACTTGCCTGGTTAAATAAAGGTTGACTTTTAACAAAATATGACTGAATGTGAGTGTGAATGGTTGATGAGAGTTTGAACAGCAGGGGGCGCCAGACCTCCGTCACAGTCACAGTCACACACACACACACACACACACACACACACACACACACACACAGAGGGATATAGTTTAAATAAACAGCCAAACATTTTGTGTTTAAACCATATTAATTGCAATCAATGGGAGAGGCCATTAATATGGTTAAGGTTCGCATAGGGCCTGACCAGAAGGGGAGGGACTTTGGCTCTCTCTCTTTATCCCATTTAATAGCCATGGTACAAGGTTTATTCTCACCAAATGCAAGCACAACTCGAACCAAAATTGAACTTAGGTGCAGCAGGCCCAATGCAAACTTTGTAGAAAGGAAGAAAGGCCAGCACTCACAATGTCCTCAGGAGATTGTTTTTTTTGTCTATCATATTTGAAACTGCCTTGTTTTCTCAGCTGTGAAATAAAAATGATAATTTCTATACTTGATTTAACATTTCACTCAGACAGACGGACAGACAGACAGACAGACAACCCCGAAAACATCATGCCTCCAGCCAGGGCTGTCGCCAGCGAAGGCATACAAAAAATGGGTTAACAAAATGTATTAAGTGATCAAACGGTCTTTATTCCTTTGTATCGTTATCTAGAGTGCTTTAATGTTTTGTTATAATATCTCATGTTCCTTCAATCAAGCTGCAGTTCCACAAGCGGTATGAATGTAAACACCCCAAATATGCAGTATAGTCATCAGTAGCCAGGGAGAAACATTGAACGTCAGTATGCATGTTACTGAGTGGCGTGTCGCTATAAAACATCCAAGATTGCACTTAAACACATGCAAATAAAACCAGGAGGGTGGCAGTGAAAATGCCACCTGATCAACATTAATGAGTGCTTTTATGTCTTGTTTTATATTCTAAGGTCTTAAACAGGAGTTACATCATGAATAAGGAAGTAGGAAAATAAAAGTCTCACAAAATCTACATACACTCAATATACAATATTGCACTTAAAACACAGTATATACAAGACATATTTTACAATGCAGCACATCGGTATGATGATAACCAAGACAAAGTTAAAAAGGAATTAGACCCATCCTTCAAAATCAACCCTCTCACTGGCTCCTCTAGTGACTTCAGCGTTGTATCGCATCTGTAAATTGTTCAATTAGATTATTCTTAACTTGTAAAATCGCAATTAATCTCAGAAAACCTCCATTATTGTCAAGGTTTGGAATCACAAAGTGGTGTTCATAAATATGTGGATATGGCAAAAAAATTAATTCATGCATTCACAAACCCCACCCCCCCACACGGGCTCTCTGGCACAGTAGCACCCAATGTACTCTCCACCCCCCCCCCCCCCATCATCAGTGACATGTGACTACAATCACATCCCCATGCCTTCACACGTGTGAATGGTCATTAAGGATTTAAATCCAAAATTCATACTATTTATGTACATGCATAACCTAACATCGTCATAAATTAAACACAAGATACCAACACATTCTCACTCCAAACTCGTCAGTCAGGACCTCTAGCCGTCACTTCATAACGTTTGGGGTACCCTTTTATAACGTCTGGGGTACCACCCCTTTCTCCTCATTTCTTTTTTCAGTCAGGAACTCTTGCCGACTGAACATCAGTATTTTACAAGTTGGGAGTGAGAACGGTTTGACTGGTTGTCTCTTTACATTAGGGTTCGACCGATAAGGGTTTTTGAAGGCCAATACGATACCAAACTGGTATATTTGAGCTGATCGTTGAGTTAAACTGGGCCATTTCCATGCCAAACAAATCACAAGAAGTCAGTGTTTCTACCAGAATTGTGTTCTTGTCAGGGTGGAAAAGTCTCTGAAGCAGCATTTTTTTTAGACCATCATGAAACACTAAAACTCTCCATTGAAACCCAGACGAATGAGATTCTTTTAGTGCCAGCAGTCTTCAAATGAAGAATTAATTTACAAAATAAAATAAAATAAAATAAAATAAAATAAAATAAAATAAAGTAAAGTAAAGTAAAGTAAAATAAAGTAAAGTAAAGTAAAAAATAAAAAAAATAAAAAAATCAAGAAAATAACATTTCCGGTATTTCCGGCTTGGTCAGACGTTCCTACAGACACAATTAGCCATGTCTGCGGGTGGGAGGCCGGTGGGGTATGAGTCCTGGTCGCTGTTCTAGCGCCTCCTATGGTCTGTTTGGGAGGAAGGGGTCTACATCCTGCCAGTGAAACACCTCATTGTCAGCTGAAAGTCCTCACTGTCAGCTGAAAAGCAGGGGCTGGCGACTGCAGATGGATCGGAGGAAGCATGTGCTAGTCTACAACTCTCCCCAGATTGGCAGAGGGGGTGGAGCAATGCCAGGGACAGCAGGGGGGAATTGACTAAATAATGTCTTAGACTGTTTTCAATAATGAAGACTACTTCACTAGTCAATGATTGTTTATCCATCCCATTCACTAATCCATGGTTCCTTTCCATTCATCTCTCTCTCCCCTGCAGCAACGCCCTCAGGTTACATCAGCCATTCATAAATATGCACGCCCTCTTTATCCCTGTCCAATCAATGTCTCCCACGCTTTCCCTCTCTTCGGCTGTTGCCAATCACCTAAATGAAGTTCTATTTAAGACTCTTGCAAGTTGTAACTCACCCTGTTTGTTCACCCATATAGCTGCTGTTCCTGCGTTGCTGCTGCTTCGCCCCTCCTCCTCCCCTGAACACCACCAATGTCATGACTCCAGTAGAACTCCCTATGGGGGTTCTCTATCCTATAAATCACTGACGTCCTCCTTTTGTCTCAGAGGAGCGTCATCATTCCATGGAGTCATTCGCCAAATCTAAGTGTTGTTTTATCATTAAAGTTTATCGTACTTTCCTTCTAGTCTCTCATGATTGAAATACAATTGTGGAGAAGAGAAAAGAAAAATCAGAAAGAACTTGATAAAAAAAAAAAATAATAATATTTCATTGCAGGTTTTACTGAGTTTTTATGGAGCTGCTGATAGGATGAACCTCCATCGACATCACTGGCCAATAGCCGGTATCTAATTGAAGGCCAATATTGCAAACCAGTATATCGATCTAACCCTAGATTACATAGTTTATGCCAAGACAGCATTGGGATACATTCTAAGACAAGCAACATCAACAGGTTCTGTATCTTGGCCTCCACCACTGGAACCCAAAACAAACCGGGGGGCTGTAAGAAAATCCCAGACTCCATTCGATCCACATAGTGAACACTTCGTCGTCGTAAGAGAGGGTCAGGTCCGAATTAGCAAAAAAAAATCCCCTCGTCCTTTCAGTCTTTAACAGGCTCCACTCGTTCCAATTTGACAGATCACAATTTCCATTTGAGGAAATAAGATTTGGGATTAGATTGAATTCTGTCCGGTCTATTATTATGTGCAGTGTTTGAAATCAGATCAGCTGCTTGCAGATGATCTCCCAGCTCCTGTCGCCCCTCCGCTGGCTCCTTCCTGGCCGCTCACAAGATAGAAGCGTGGTGATATAGCCACCCGCCACCACTAGGTGGAGTCAGTGTCCTGTGAACACGACTCGCAGCACCTCTGCTTGTACATGTCCACGTAGCAAAGCTTTAGTCTCTTCACCACGTTGCAGTACTGGGTGGTGTCCTTGCATTCACCTGCATGGGGGGGAGAGGAAACACGCAGTCAGGTCCCGGGATCCTCCTTAGTGGCACTGGCAGGCTGTGGCACCTCATGGCAGCCTGTGGATTTTAAACCGAAATTCCCATACTAAAATCTCAGTGCCTTTTCCCCCTACGAACCGGAAATGCTACTTCTGGACTAATTCCTGCACTACTCTATTAAGTGGCCTACATGCTCAATTATCTTTACGTAACACAATTTCACTCTTGCAATATTAAAACAGAGGATTAGTAAAGGGAGTATTTTTGTCCCTTTTTACGGGCGAAATCATAATCTCCTTGGTGGAAGTAATTATATAAAATGAAGGAAATGAAACATTTCCGCAGCCAGCCATGCATGCCACTACCTGCCACTGAGGTGCCACAGCCTGCCAGTGCCACGAGAAGCATCCTGGTGTCTCTTGAGAAAAAAAATGGGGCAAAATGTCAAACAATCTGTTTAATTACTACGAAGCCATCAGTTTCACTTGGAGGAGTCGCTTTGTGTGTGTGTGTGTGTGTGTGTGTGTGTGTGTGAGAGAGAGAGAGAGAGAGAGAGAGAGAGAGAGAGAGAGAGAGAGAGAGAGAGAGAGAGAGAGAGAGAGAGAGAGCTTGATGTCAACATGGATTTATACATAAATTATTCAAAAGCACATCACTTCTTGCGGTTACTGCTTTACCACTCAGAGAGGGTTGCCAGGTATAGCTGGCTTTAAAGTAATTCCACTGTTGCTCTGTTTTCTCTCTTAGTATGCAGGAGACATTTCTTTCTCGTCGATGGAGGTTTTACTGGTTACTGTTTCTTGACTAATAAATATGTCAGACCCGCTGGACGCTTTAGCGTGTTGATTATTTTAGTATCATTTGTAAAGGGATAGTTCTGATTTTTTGACGTGGGGGTTGTATGAGGTACCTATCGATCGTCAGTAGATTGCATCCAGCGCGCTCCCAGTTAGGAGCAGCGGAGCAGCTCTGACAGGGAAACAGAGCTCTCTGCATCTGTGACTGGGGGGTCACGATCAAAAACCTAAAAGAAGGCTCAACTAAACAAATCAATGTCAGTGTACATGTACGCTATATTCTGACCATTTTCAGCGCTTTACCTTGCCGTCAAACAGCCCTTTTATTTGGCACTAACTGTAGAGCTACCGTATTCCTACGCATAAAGCGAACACTGTACCGAACACACGCCCGCACACACACACTTACTCCCACAGGGGGTGGTGTTGCAGTGCTGCCAGGTGGGGGGGCGTTTCAGCCAGGCACAGTGGTGCTCAGCCAGAGTGGTGCTGGTCCTGCGCTGAGCGCAGTCCACCCGGCGCGACTGAAAGCCACTCCCGCAGGCCACCGTGCACGCCCGCCATGCAGCCGCACGCCACTGCACGTCACACAGCGCTGACGAGCAGTTACGCACCGCCACCGGCCTGAGAGGAGAGGATGGAAGAGCAGTTCATTAAGCGAGATCTTTTTGGCGTTTGTCTTTATTTTGGCTGCATCTTGTGTGTGTGTTCAGTTCAGTTCAGTTCAGTACTTTATTGTCCCACTGGGGGAAATTCATCTTGCCACAGAGCACAAAGAAGACATACAACAACAGTGCAACATAGCAACACAAGACAGTACAGTGATACAATAAAAAGTTGGATGGATAAAAAATAAAAGGTAAGATAGAATAGGATCAAGTGTAGCAGCGCCAGTGTAGGCTGGAAGTGCAAAAGTGCAAGGTACAATTACCTATCCTGCGAGTTGAGCAGGGGCGGACTGCATAATCGGGCACGTCGGGCAAATGCCCGGTGGCCTGGCCTGGCCTGGCCTGCAAAAAAAAAAAAAAAAAAAATTTGCAGGCCAGGCCAGGCCACTCACTGAACAGCAGGCCAGGCGCCGCCTACTGGTTTACTAGTGGTTTTATTACTTTATTCAGGTTTAAAGTGGGTGCATCTCATTGTAAAATTGGACTTGGCCCAAATTGGGCTTCAAACGGCCCAAATTGGGCTTCAAACGGCCCAAATCGGGCTTCAAACGGCCCAAATCTGGCTTTAAACGACCCAAATTGGGCTTCAAACGGCCCAAATCTGGCTTCAAACGGCCCAAATTGAGCTTCAAACGGCCCAAATTTTTCGCCGCCGCCCTTCGGACACCGGCACGCGCATCGGCCCGTATCGGCCTGGCCTGCTTGGTATCTAATGCCCGGCCTGAATTATGATCCTAGTCCGCCCCTGGAGTTGAGTATACGTATTGCACTTGGGACAAAGGAAAATTTAAATCTATTGCACTTTACTCTGGGGACTCTGTACCTCTGTCCTGAATCTTGTCCAGACTTTTTTTGTTTTGGACATTTAGGTTGCCATACCAGGATCCTAATGAAAAGGTTAAAACTGATTCGACAAGGGATCTGTAAAATAACACCATCAGTTTACGGTCAACGTTAAATATATTGAGTCTTCGTAAGAAGCGGAGCCTTTGTTGTCTTTTCTTGCAGATTGCTGTGGTGTTCAGCTCAAAGTTGAGTTTATTATCGATAATTGTGTGTGTGCGTGTGTGTGTGTGTGCGTGCGTGTGTGTGTACCTGTTTCTAAAGTCACAGCCCTGCTGTGAGGAGCCATTGGCGTGCTGGCAGGTGACAGATCTCTTCTGCACAGTGGTGGCGGGGCCTGAACACCTCCCCGCGCACTGAAATGGAGTCGCACACAAAAAGAATAAGAAGAAAAATTAATGCATCGGTACAGTTCGTTCGTTAATGATTATTTCTGCGGCATGCCAAACATCTGGCCCATCTGTGTGCGGTGCAAAAACAAGCTTTTAGTGGACGTGCTGCACGCAGGCTGTCGAGACACGAGGGCGTGTGGGAAAAACCACTGAAGCGATCTTAGTCAATACCAGAGCAATTTAGAGAGAGAGTGGCGTCAGCGGAGGACCAAAATGCATGACTTATTAGCCAATGAACAGCCAGGAAGGGGTCTCGTGCTACTTTTGAATGCTAAAATAAAGCTGATAATGTACAATTTGATTCTAAAAAACAAACAAAAAAACTTTCAAACTAAGTACAACCCAAACTGTCCATTTTGCTGCAACTCAACAGTGCTGCTTAATCCGGGAACCTTACTTCCTGGAACTCTTGAGAGTAAAAAACTGGTCCATTGGAGTGAATGGAGATGTCGCGACTCTTCTATATACACGGCTCTGGTCAATACTGCACCAATTTCAAAATAATCTGCTCACATGAATTCTCCTTTAAAAAAAACAGATGTGTTTGGTGAATCCAACAAAGTGTTTTCCAGAAGGCAAGCCAATATGGCAGAATCTCAACTGAGATTAGCTCTGGAGCAGGACAGCTTCGCTACGAGTTGTCAATCAACTACACGCTGATCGCTATTGGCTCAGTGGGTAGTGGAGGGCGGGGACAGGCGGTTAACCCTAAATGCATTGGTCTTCTTGGTTTCCTTAAAACTTACCAAGAGCAGCTTTAAAGACAACTAAGATTTGAAGACTACTAGATTAAAAGACTGGATATTTTGTGCAATGCATAAAAAGTACTTAAAGCGTGCAATATAATTAATATAATCAGACCATGCTATTTAATAGCCTACACACAATTTGAATAATTTCTCAGCTGCATAATTAAGTCATACTCATGACTCATTCATCATACAATGTATTATAATGTGCCGATCTGATTGAAATGACAGAATAATCAAGTGTTAGCAGTTACCTTTCCCCAGGAGCTGGTCACCCAGGTGGGACAGTGAATGGAGGTGCACTGCTGCCTGTTGGCCGGCCGGCTGCCCCTCTCACAGGCAGGGGGTGCTAGAGTCCTGGCTGTTCCCTGGGTGTCCAGCTGCTGACAGGACACCTGCCTCTGCTTCCAGCCACCCCCGCACGACCCAGAGCACTTGGACCACACCGACACCACCCAGCTGGCAAAGTGTATAGTCATATTTAATCAGCTGGAATGATATGGCACTTTTCAAAACACAGCGACAAAGCGAGTAGATCAAAACAGAAACAGATGAAATCGACAGCAAAAAACAATGAAAGCAAGGTAACAAATATAGAAATAAAAATATATAGAAACAAAATGTAAAAAATGTGGAAACTCTGGTATGACTCTCTTTTATAATGTACTTTTGTTCTTTTATTGTGCCTTATGTGTTTTTTGTAATTGTGTATGTGTCATCTATGGACCAAGCGTCTACCAATAAAGGTTTGATTGATTGATTGATTGTAAGCCACAAACTAGTCATAAAAGATCATGACATGGAAGCAGCAAGTGCATCAAATGAGTTTTAAGTGCTGATTTAAACGATGGACATTTTGCAGCCTTCGCTCGTCAGGTAGCCTCGAAGTGCAAGTGGTCATTAATATTTATAAATAAATAAATAAATAAATAAATAAATAAATAAATAGATAAAATAAAATAAAATAAAATAAAATAAAATAAAATAAAATAAAAATAAAAATAAAAAGAGAGAGAGAGATCAACACTCTTTATTGAAACGCGTGTAGTTTTATTGATACTGAAGCCCCAATGTCCATCAGCTGCAGCGCGGCTGCTGGAAAAGCCTCTCCTCCACGTTAGACGGGCTGTGCTGTGCGCTACGGAACAAATACACACCCGTTCTATTTGTGTCGGATCCGCGTGTGTCTGACAAGATGACATGGGGTGTGGGTGTGTTCAGGCAGCCACACGGAGCCGTGCTGCAGCTGGTGGACATACTGTGGGCCAAACCTTTTTGAATGGGGGCCAGATTAGATATTGTGAAAATGCCGGGGGGCCAGGTGCTTCTCACATCAGGGTTATAAATAAAATAAAGAAATCACATACAATTGTACTTTTTTGACCATAAGAAAACATTCGTTCCGCATGTGCTGTACCTACCCGGTGCTTGTACAAACTGTATCATAGTGCTGTCATCGTTAGGTGAAGGGAATTAGCTAATTGAACTTGCTTGATTAACCAATAGCCTACTGTGTGGAGGGCCACATAGTATATTTTGAGAGACAAGCCGAGGGCCACTTAA
>NC_139651.1:3637893-3647893 GCF_964638095.1 Poromitra crassiceps | reverse complement strand
TTCAGGAGCGCATCGACAGCTTCCAGCGTGAACTCAGGACACGCACTCAAGCCCCACAGAGACATGCAGTCAGCCACACCCAGACAGCCATGTCACAGGAGATGGATGCACCACAGCCAGTGCAGGTCAGTCCCACCTCACGTCTCTCTTCTGTCCCAGCTGCAGCAGCATTCAGTGCAGCACCAGTCACAGCCTTCGCTCCACAGCTTTCGCCCACAGCAGCCCACTTTATCCCGGCTCCGACTGCTGCCCTCACCCCTCAGCTTCCCCAGTTGCCGACATCCACCCATCCAGCACCAGTGGCCACCGCTCAGTTCACACCGTCGCCAGCACTCCTTTCAGCTACTCAGCCAGTTCCGGCCCCCACTCCAGCTGTTGAAGTGGATGGCATGCGTACTCTGCTCAGTCTCTTGGATCGCATGATGGCACAGCAGAATGTGCAGGTGGCAGCACATGCACCAGCCCCACCAAGACCGTTTACTCCGGGGCCTTTTCAAGCGAGGAACTGCCAGGTCTGCGGTGGTACCAACCATTCCACACTCATGCACTGCAGGAGAGATAATCTGTGCCTTTCATGCTTCAGCCCTGGTCATTAGAAAAGAGACTGCAACAGGCGTGGCCAGAGACAGACAGGTCAGGCTGACGCCAGTCACGATCAGCCTGCGGAAAACTAGAACACCCACACTCGGAGAGGGGCAGTGTGGGAGGTGGACAGAAAACCCTCAGTGAAGATGAGTCAAATCTTGAGCTTCTCTACGTCAACACCTGTTCAGCGATGCCAGAATGCCAAGTAGTGGTACAGGGATCAGCAGAGGTGCCAGCTTTCAGTGAATTGTTCTACACTCAGATTGTGGTGAATGACAAGGTTGAGCTGAAGGGCATGATGGATTCAGGATCCATGGCTTGCACGCTGAATGAGGAGGCAGAATGTGTGCTCCGAGAAGCAGGAGCTCTAGTGGGAGAACCTCAGTCATCAGAGCGAATTGTGCTGGTTGGCTGTGGAGGGAAACAGACCCACCCCAAATGCATATATGACTTGACACTGACCATCTACGGAGTGAGATGCATTGTCCCTGTTCTAGTGGTACCAGGTCAGCGCGATGACCTCATCATTGGCTCGAACGTCCTTAAACACCTGATGCGTGTCATGAAAGGCAGTGACTCCTATTGGAAACTCATATCGGCGGCGTGCAAGCACACACCTCTTGATCGTGAGCATTTCTTGGATATGATGTCATGCACCACCAGATGGAGGGGAGACGAGGTTCCCAATGGAATCGGCACCGTGAAATTGCCCCGTGCTGTTACACTGCTCCCTCAACGTGAATACCTGGTGTGGGGCAGGCTGCCCAGCGGTGTACCAGTGTCTCCAGGCAGCACAGTCATCGTGGAGCCTTGCACCTCGAGGGCCAGGCCAAGAGACATACTCGTTGGGAGGGTCATCACGCCTATGTGGGGGGATCGGTGGGTGCCTGTGAAGATGACTAACCTCTCATCCAAGCCAATCACACTGAAGCGCAACTCCAAGGTCGCTGATGTGTCACCTTGCCTTGCAGTGGAAGACCTAGACATCCAGCAGGGCTCCTGTGCGAGAGAGTCGAGGAAGCCGGAGCAGGAGATCGGGCTGGATGCCACGGATGCTGGCCTCAGAGACAGGCTCTCCACACTGGGTTTGAGTGCCCTCGACATTGACTCATGCCATGCCAGCTTCTGTTCTAAGAAAGAACTTGTTGAACTCGTCGAAGAGTACCAAGACATTTTCTCCAGGCACTCACTTGACTGTGGCAAGGCTGAGGAATTTATGCACCGCATCCGCCTGACAGATGACCGCCCGTTCCGCATGCCGTACAGGAGAGTCCCCCCTGCCCACTACGAACGTCTCCGAAAAGTGCTGACAGAGATGGAGGAGGTGGGGATCATCCGCAAATCCATCAGCGAGTATGCATCTCCTCTCGTCATGGTATGGAAGAAGGATGGCGGGATGAGGATTTGTACAGATTTCAGATGGCTGAATGCTCGGACTCTTAAGGATGCCCATCCGCTCCCTCACCAAGCGGACTGCCTTGCAGCTCTCGGAGGCAATGCCTTCTTCAGCACGATGGACCTAACCTCAGGGTTTTACAACATCCCCATGTGCGAGGAGGACAAAAAGTACACTGCCTTCACGACACCTGTTGGCCTGTACGAGTACAACAGAATGCCTCAAGGGCTCTGCAACAGTCCAGCTTCCTTCATGCGGATGATGTTGAACATCTTCGGCAACCTCAACTTCACCAGTCTGCTCTGCTACCTGGACGACCTTCTCGTCTTTGCTCCCACTGAAGAGGAAGCCCTTAGCAGGCTACGGGTGGTCTTCCAGAAGCTCAGGGGCAGTAATCTCAAGTTGAGCCCAAAGAAATGTCATCTCCTGCGGAAATCAGTCAAGTTCCTTGGTCACGTGATCGACCAGAGTGGTGTTGCTGTGGATCCGGGCAAGGTGGATGTGATTTCTAACATGCCGAGAGAAGCCCTGATGGAAGAGGATGGTTCCACCCCCTCTGTCAAGAGGATCAAGTCCTTCTTGGGCATGGTGTTTTTCTATCAGAGCTTCATCCCTGGATGCTCGGCCATTGCCAAGCCCCTGTTCGCTCTGACAGGGGGCCAGAAGAGGAAGGGACGGGGTGGAAGGAGTGCTGGCATGTTCAGGAAGTTGACTGCTGTGGATTGGAGCCCCGCGTGTGAGGAAGCCTTTCATAGGCTCAAGAGGGAGCTTCTCAACTGTGCTGTGCTGGCTCATCCGGATTTTTCAAGGCCCTTCATCTTGTCTGTAGATGCATCTCTGGACGGAGTAGGGGCAGTGTTGTCGCAACTGCCTGCTGGGGAGGATAAGGCACGCCCCATCGCCTTTGCCAGTAAGGCCCTCAGCAAGTCACAGCAGAGATACCCCGCCTATCGTCTTGAGTTCATGGCATTGAAGTGGAGTGTCTCAGAGAAGTTCAGTCACTGGCTGAAAGGGCATGACTTCACGGTGTGGACGGACAACAATCCACTCACCCACATACTGACCAAGCCCAAGCTCGACGCTTATGAACAAAGATGGGTGGACAAGTTGTCGGCCTACAACTTCGACTTGAAGTACATCCCAGGTCCAAGAAACATTGTGGCAGATGCACTCAGCCGTGACCCCTTCACCTCTTCCATCAGCAAACGTCTCATTCAGGAGCCCTACAGTACTTTGGTGCATGAAGCAGAGGGTGCAGAAGCTGACAGAGTGCAAGATACTTTCAGGCTTGGCATCCAGCATCTTCAAGTGGTCCAGATGTCAGAGCCTGCTCCAGACACGACTGGTTCCTGCAGCTCATCTGAAGTCAAGGCTGCCTTGCTGCATCACAGTGACTGGGCGACTGCTGCGGAGAATAGGGCTACTTGCCTAGTCCACCATGTTCAGCAACTGCAACCTGCTGGTCAAGATACTCTGCCTTCACTCACCTTGCGTGAGCTGGAGGACCACCAACGTCAAGATCCCGCCATCGCCTGTGTTCTGCCGTTCGTTGTGCGCAGGAGACGTCCTTCCAGACGGGAGAGAGGGGGTCTGGGAGCCGGATCGCTGGCTGTGCTGAAGCACTGGGAAAAGCTCAAGGTCCGAGACGGTGTCTTGTACAGGGAGACAAGAGACTCTGTGAGCAAGATAAAGAGGCTTCAGTTGGTGCTGCCATCGAGTCTGCTGAACAAGGCGTTGGAGGGAGTCCATGATTTGGCGGGGCACCAAGGCCAGGTCAGAACCCTCCACCTAGCAAGGCAGCGGTTTTTTCTGGCCTAACATGGAGAGGGATGTGAAGGAGTACGTCCGGTGCTGTGAGAGATGTGTGCTTGCCAAGACTCCGGAGCCTGCTGCACGAGCCCCATTGGAGAGCATAAAGACCTCAGCTCCCATGGAGCTCGTTTGCATCGACTTCTGGTCGGCAGAAGACAAGAACAAGAGCTCTGTTGATGTGCTTGTGGCAACCGACCACTTCACGAAGATGGCACATGCCTTCCCGTGCAGGAACCAGACAGCCAAACAGATAGCCAGGAAGCTGTGGGACTGTGTCTTCTGTGTGTACGGTTTCCCTGAGCGCATTCACTCAGACCAGGGTGCCAACTTTGAGAGTGAACTGGTGTCCGAGTTGCTGCTGCTGTCTGGGGTGGCCAAGTCTCATACCACCGCATATCACCCCATGGGCAACGGGGGCACGGAGCGGTTCAACCGGACCCTTGGCAATATGTTGCGAGCACTCCCTCTTAGAGCCAAGCAAGAATGGCCGCAGCAGATCCAGACGCTGACCTTTGCCTACAACGCAACTGTCCATGAGACCACTGGCTATGCGCCGTTCCACCTGATGTTTGGCCGTGTCCCGAGGCTTCCGGTGGACGTTGTGTTCGAGTCTGCCCTGCATGATCCCGTGGTGGCAGATTTCAGCAGTTACTCAAAGACCCTCCAGACTTACCTGTCTGAGGCTGCCCGAATCGCTCAACAGCACACCGCCAAAGAGCAAGCACACCAGGCCCGTCAGTACAATAAGAAGGTCAAGGGCGTCTCTCTACATGTTGGGGATCGTGTGCTGCTAGCCAACAAGGGGGAACGGGGCAAGAAGAAACTTGCTGACAAGTGGGAGCCGGTGGTGTATACCGTTGTCGAGAGAAACCCAAAGACTCATATCTACAAGATCAGTGACGTCTCAGGCCGACATAAGGTCGTGCACAGGAACCTACTGTTGGATGTCAGTTTCCTCCCTGTTCGGGATCTGCTGGAGAGTCAGTCTTTGGACATCTCATCTGATGCTGGTGATCTCAGTGGCTTGGGCGAAGAGTCCTCTCAGGAGCGCACGTCCATGTGGGTCTTGTCTGACTCAGGCCGTGAGGATGATGGAGAGACTGTGGCAGGGGAGCATGTCTCGCAGCTCTCCGATGACGTCAATGACTCACAGACAAACACGGCCTCCACTCCAACCAGTTGTCGGGTTGACTCTGAAGAGACACAGACTGCTCCTGTCATCGACCCTGATCTACCACAAGCCTCTGGTCACCGACATGACAGTCCACAGACTGACCTACCACAAGCCTCTGGTCACCGACATGACAGTCCACAGACTGATCTACCACAAGCCTCTGGTCACCGACATGACAGTCCACAGACTGACCTACCACAAGCCTCTGGTCACCGACATCACAGTCCACAGACTGACCTACCACAAGCCTCTGGTCACCGACATGACAGTCCACAGACTGACCTACCACAAGCCTCTGGTCACCGACATGACAGTCCACAGACCGACCTACCTCAAGCCTCTGGTCACCGACATGACAGTCCACAGACCGACCTACCTCAAGCCTCTGGTCACCGACATGACAGTCCACAGACCGACCTACCTCAAGCCTCTGGTCACCGACATGACAGGCCACAGTCGGACTTGCCCAGACGTGACGCTGTCCGAGTCCCAGTTCTGGATGGGGTGGTCACGAGGGCGGGGAGGGTGATCAAGCCAGCCACCAGGCTTATAGAGAATATGGTACAGAAACCCTTTACATGGGGTCTGTTGTCGCCGCGCAGGGCGTGGCGTAGCGTGAAGCTTTAAAGTCACTTCATAGGATGCTTTGGATGTATATTGGGGTAAGACACGGTGTCGCATACGAGTACCGAGGGGCCAGGTGTAATGGGGTGTAGGCTGCACCCCTGTGTTCTTGAAGGGTTGAGGGCATGATCAACCTTTAATACCTTTTAATCCGTTTTACGGATAGTTTTTCAACTGAACTCAAGGATTTGATCTTTGTGTTAACTGGTCCAGAAGGGCAGAATTGGGTGGTGTCTTCCGCACGTCCGTGATGTTGAAGTGAAGAAGCTTTGTGGCGGGTGATTTTGGGGAAATTCAGGGAGGGTGAATGTAACAGGTTAATATGGTCCCGCTTATGAATTTCACCAAAACACCCCATTTCCTTTGTAAATCTCCTACTTGTGTGCTCTAGAGTGTAGTGGTTCCAAACGCACCCATCGCAGCACGTCATTACGTGCGCATGCGCGCAGCTCCCATCACAGTCTCCTAGAATGTCAGCGAGGTGAGTTGTGCTGTGTAAATCTCAGCCGGATAATGCTTTTAAAAGTCGTAATTCGTGTTCTGAACGTGATCCACTGGTTGCTACTTGTTCTGTAAAATATTCCACTCATCCTGTGTAAATTCTGTGTAGATCTGAGATCGCTAACCCACGTTTTTATGTGGTTGTCTGGGAGAATTAGCAGGCTAATGTAGAGAGCTAAGACCGCCAATTTGCTAGCATAAACTTCCGTGTTTCACGTCTGACTACTTCTGTTCTTCTTATCAGGGGAGTGAGACCGCGCATATGTACACAAACCCTAATGCTGTGCATTGGCTCTGCTCTGTGTCACACAGGTATGGAGATGTTTTGAGTTTATTTCTTTGGAAACGTTTTTGTATCATTTGCTGTGCAATGAAAGGCTGTAGGCCTGATAGCCTTGTAGCTACTCCACACCAGTTAGCTATATAAGTTGAGCCTAGCTGGTGTGGCTGCTAGAGTAACACAACAGAGTTGCCTGGTAATATAATTTGTGAATCTAAATTTGTTGAATGTTAATAATGTTGTGGTTATAATGTGTTTTATTTTTATAGTTGTTAAATAATTGAAACATGGGTCATTTAGTAATTTTGTTTAGTAATTTTATATGCAATGGATTTTATTTTATTAGATTTAGTAATTAGGATATAGTCTATAATTATTGTGTATTTTAGAAACATCACAGTCTCCTAGAATGTCAGCGAGGGGAGTGAGACCGCGCATATGTACACAAACCCTAATGCTGTGCATTGGCTCTGCTCTGTGTCACACAGTAAACAACAACTTGAGACCCAGTACTGCCTCTTGCCTCCTGAGTGTCACCACACACACAACCCAGAACACAACGCAGTCGTAACGCACGGGTTACAAATGCAGTATCACACCGGGGGAAGGTAATAACACACCGTTCTGCCGATTAGCTACAGGAATGTTTTATTTGAATTGATTGTATTTTAAACTTAATTGATCCCGGTGTAATCCGACTGCGCTTCACGCTCTTTCCTCTCACACAGTTCCACGCGTCCACACTGGGAGCGACCTAACTAGCCTATATTAGACTATTTCCTCAGCTGCTCCGGGCGGGGGATTCAAACTTGCAACCTTTCCGCGGTCTCGCACTTACTGGTCAAGGCGATACCGGCCATAACCACCGGTTTGGCCAGTTCTTGCACGATTTGTGCCAGTACTTTCCCCCTCCTCTCTCTCCTGTTACCGAGTGTTTGTCTCAGGTCTCAGCTTACCGCTTTTATTCACTCTGCCTGATGGGCTGTTGAATGTCTGAGGTTTAGCAGTGTCTCTCTCTCTCTCTCTCTCTCTCTGTCTCTCTCTGTCTCTCTCTCTCTCTGTCTCTCTCTCTCTCTCTGTCTCTCTCTCTCTCTGTCTGTCTCTCTCTCTCTGTCTCCCTCTCTGTCTCTCTCTGTCTCTCTCTGTCTGTCTGTCTCTCTCTCTCTCTGTCTCTCTCTCTCTGTCTCTCTCTGTCTCTCTCTGTCTGTCTGTCTGTCTCTCTCTCTCTCTCTCTCTCTGTCTCTCTCTGTCTCTCTCTCTCTCTGTGTCTCTCTCTCTCTCTCTGTCTCTCTCTCTCTCTGTCTGTCTCTCTCTCTCTGTCTCCCTCTCTGTCTCTCTCTGTCTCTCTCTGTCTGTCTCTCTCTCTCTCTGTCTCTCTCTGTCTCTCTCTCTCTGTCTCTCTCTGTCTCTCTCTGTCTCTCTCTGTCTGTCTGTGTCTCTCTCTCTCTCTCTCTCTCTCTGTCTCTCTCTCTGTCTGTCTCTCTCTCTCTCTGTCTGTCTGTCTGTCTGTCTGTCTGTCTCTCTCTCTCTCTCTGTGTCTCTGTCTCTCTCTCTCTCTCTCTCTCTCTCTCTCTGTCTCTCTCTGTGTCTCTCTCTCACTTTCCACCTCCCTTCCTCAGAGGCCAGGCAGCCGCGCTCTGGTTCAGCACACAAGCAGGACAGACAGCGAGCTAGTCTCTCTAACTAGGAGGAAGGGGGTATAGTTCCAAGAGGCTTGGCACTGCTTGAAACAGAGGGACTTAAGTTTACTGCCATGCAAAGCTCTGACTGTCCTAACTTCTATTATCCCCGCTTTAGGTCTTTATGCCTCTCGTCTGGTTCCCCCTCTCTCTCTTGTACTTCCTGCTCTGTGACCCCGCCCCACTTTCCTACATTCAATACATTAAAAGGGACAATCAG
Organism: Poromitra crassiceps; assembly: GCF_964638095.1. Classification (NCBI taxonomy): domain Eukaryota; kingdom Metazoa; phylum Chordata; class Actinopteri; order Beryciformes; family Melamphaidae; genus Poromitra; species Poromitra crassiceps. The sequence goes on along the minus strand of NC_139651.1, from coordinate 3,639,622 downwards.
TCATCCATTAATCATGGCTGATATTAGCCATTACTCTGCTGTCTAAAGCACAAACCCTATAGTGTATGACAGATATTAACCCTATAGTCACTATAGGGTTTGATATAGGGTTAAATATGTGTCATACACGATAGTATAGTAACTTCTAGGGATGTCACAATATATCGTCCCACGATATATCGCGATATCAAAACGTGACAATATGCATCGTTGAGATGAAATCTCATATCGCGAGAAAAAGAAGCTGAACATGGTGGCACTGATCTGCATCTGATTGCATGCTCGCTCTCCTTTCCATTGCTTTGTTTGAACAGACGAGGGACGTTACAGACACGGAGGATGAAAATGGTGAAATGACTCAAATTAGCGTGGAGGATGCCCCCTCAACTTACAAATCGATCGCAAAAAAATGTGTATCGTGACACCCCTAGTAACTACTAATAACTATGTTCCATACAATATTCCATGAGACCAGAGAATATACGAGTGAAGATCAACAAATGTATTTTCTGGACAATGTGTGCTAGCGATGAGCACCACACACATTTGAATACTTAATTACCCACAAAGGAAGTTGAAATTGATTTGTGACCTTGGAATGCTTCTCTATTGATTTTGTGGTGGTGCTTTTCACAGTCAATTGGGTAGAAAGTGAGGTGGTTGAATGGCAGGAGCTGGTGGAGATCTCACACTGAGAACACTTCCTGAGGAGAGCTACTGTGAGATAGAACCAAGGGGCAACCTCCGATTCTGAAAAAAGAAGACAACATGGAAGTGTCTTGCTAATTCTTGCTAATGGCTTGCTAAATGGCCAATGGGAAAATGACCCCACTTCTCACTTGATTGATGACTTCAGTAGCTAAACACTTTCCTAATGAGGTGATGGTCTCAATCACTAGTTTCAAGTCTTCTTCAACACAGCATGATGTTCATTTTGTAAGTTATGGTTTTATTTAGAGTCAAATGGACAATAAAGCAGATTATGCTTTGGGGAGTGATTGACAGGTTGCTTGTCCAGTGATCGCGCAGCTCTCCGATCAACAGACCAATGATCACGGACCATCTTGTTCCAAGATGGCGAACAAAATGCCAAACTCCTTCAACATGCGAGTGCACAAACCAATGAGTGATGGTACGGTAACTACGTCCATATTTGTATACTGTCTATGCAACCTTGCGATTGCCGTTAGTTATCTTCCTACTTCTTATCCCTGTATATTGATGTAACCGCTACGCTGCATACAGACACTAAGACAAATTCCTCGTATGTAACTTGCATACTGTGGCAATAAAAGTGATTCTGATTCTGATTCTGATTCTGATTCTGATTCTGATATAACTTCATGGAACTTAACCATGCCACACTTCAGACCAAGATCCACTGCACGGGTGGCAGAGGAATGAAACGCTTCTCCAGTGTCCTCCCCAAACAGAACCATGACATTCTTCACCAAAAGGACATGTGGATATGGTTGTTTTTCTGCACAAGAACTCGGCTCCAACATAGCGAGCTATAGGGCTGTTTTAACCCGTCTCTTTTAAATCGGATCAGCTAAATTAGATTTGAAGGACTACATTAGCCTGGAATCCTGTAAGGCGATGTCAGTAAACAATGTCATCTTCTTAGAATGTGGTGTAGATGGAGGTGGTAAAGAGGTTGAAGTGAAGAGGTTCAGCCATTGTTGGTGAGTCTAGCTTTATCTAGATGGAGCGGCTCAATTTTTATACA
>NC_139651.1:3592893-3635393 GCF_964638095.1 Poromitra crassiceps | reverse complement strand
CCCTTTGCGACGCTCTCCGCCGCCGTCGTCGCCCTCGTCCTCACATTCAACCTATCGGATGGATGACACCATATACTTCCTGTACTTCATGTACTTTCATTGGCTGTTGGACTGAAAGGACCTGGTTGGGACTCTCCTTCCTCATACAGAAATAGACCAAATGAAGGACTTCACCATCGGAGGGTATTTGAGGGCAAAGTCCGGCTGCTTGTGGATCATTTTGACATTGATCATCAAGGGATCACTTTACTGTTGAGATTTGTTTTCTTTACTGACTGAGCATTTATCACACTGAGGCCATTTGCCCTTCAGCATTCCTAAAGCGGCCCGTTGGCTTTCTTCATTGAAAGAAAGTTATTTTCGGGAGGTACGGTGGTGCAGTGGTAAGCACTATCGCCTCACAGCTCGAAGGTCGTGGGTTCGATTCCCACCTGGGACGAGGTGAACGCTGAAGGAATGCGTGCCCGTCCGCATGTCCTCGAGTGGTCGGCAAAAGGGCCTTTCTGTGTGGAGTTTGCATGTTCTCCCCGTGCCTCCCGGGGGTTTCCTTCACATAGGAACCCCCTTCACAAAAACATGCAATATCCTGGTTGCTAATGTGGTTCCTCCTCTGGTCGTTAAGGGCGCCTGTTCAGAGGGAGGGGAACTGGTTGGAATAGCGTGAACCTCCCACGTGCTATGTCCTACCGGTGAAGCTTCCTCTGTCAGGTGAAAAGAAGCGGCTGGCTGACTGCCCATGTCTCAGAGGAAGCATGGAGCCAGTCTCGGCTCTCCCCAGATCGGCAGAGGGTGGAGTAGCAACCAGGATTGAGAAATCAAGTGAGCACTAATGGGGGATAAAATGGGATAAAAAAATTGGGAAAAAAAATATATAAAAAAAAAGAAAAAAGAAAGAAAGTTATTTTCGAGAAAACGGATGATGACCCTTTCACACCAAATGCAATCTGGGAACCCCAGAGTCTAATTTTATTTGAAATATAGACTCTGGGACAGCCCTACCGTTTTTCCCAGCTTCCTGTACAGTGCGCCTCTCCTGCCACCGTCACTTCCTTTTCCGTGTCCGTGCTCCAATGTTTACAGTCTGAATAGCAACTTGCGCCGCGACTTTACAGTCATTTTCCACTGTTGTTGTGAGACGAGTTGACGTCTTCTATGCAGTGTGTTTATGCGTTAACGTTATTAGCGAATAGCCGAAATGGACGCGTAAAGGAAGTGACGGTGGCTTTTCTGTCACTTCCACTTTCCTTTTCGGCTATTCACTAAGCTGGGGAAAACGGTAGGGCTGTCCCAGAGTGTATTTTTCAAATCAAAAATAGACTCTGGGTTCTCAGATTGCACCAAATGTGATGTGTTTGGAGAAAATGACAAACTAAATGTTGAAATGTCAAAGCATTCTGAAACATAATTTCTGACTAGGTTCTGAATGTGATTCTCTGGGAGTAGATGGAACATATCGACAGGGCAAATAAATGATTGATGCAGGCAGGAGGCAGTAAAGAAACAGATGGAAAGGCAAATGGACGACTGTTTAGTTGACTTCTGGGTAAATGTACGTAAACGTCGGCGGCGGCGTGGGGCGAACGTGACCCGTGTCTGGTATCGATTAGCGAGATAAATCCACAGCGGTGGATGATGCCAACTTCTACATTTCCTGCCACTTCTCGACGTGTATGAGTACAGAAATAGAAACCATACCGTGTGGAAATATTAAAACCACGCTCGACGGGTTGATGACTACCCCTCTCAGTAATACATCGCCGATGCTGCTGAGCAGGACGCCGGGACGCTTTGATACGTTCTTCTGTCAAGATCAGACCGCACGCTTCTTCCACACACTGCCATGTTGCTTTCTCTTCACATGGGTTAGACTGACAGACGGACTACACATGTCCCAACACCACCACACTTCACAGTTGAATGGAAGGTTCCCTTCTGAGATGTGAGCACCATGGGATCTATCATCTGCGTTTCACCCTCTGTCATTTACGCTTCTTTCCCAGCTTGTCGTTTTCTCAGCGATGATGTGCAAAAGTGCAAACATGATGACATGCTGGTATATAAAGTCGGTTCAAACATGACGATATAGGGCTCTATTTTGCCCCTGGCCTTAGGCGCTAAACTGGCCTTAAACGCAAAAAAACACGCTTTACGCCTGTCTACCGCTGACTCGGGAAGATACCGTCATGTTTTTACGCCCTCCGAAATGCGCTTTACGCTGAAGAGGCGTGGCGCAGTGCCAGAATAGGGCAGAATGGGCAGAATGTTTCGGCCTTAAATACCAGCCTAAAGCGATCTTCCCAACAGGCGTTAATTTTGCGGTTAACACTTTTCAAAACCAGGCCTTATTCAGTGCGCCGGGGTCGGGGATGCACCCACGGCGTTATCCTATTTTGCGGACATGCCTTTCCAAAGCAACTCTCAGTTGTGTCTGCATGCTCGTCTGATACAGACTTCTCCCCCTCTCTCTCTCACTCTCTCACTTGCACTCTCTTTCTCACTCACTCTCTCTCTAGTCAGGTCACCTGCAGGGCTGCTCTTACACTTCATGAAAGATTCAGCGTGATCCCATGTAAAATGGAATAGCTGTGGCCAAAGACAATTCTGCTTACACACACACACACACACACACACACACACACACACACACACACACACACACACACACTCACACTCACACTCACACTCACACTCACACTCACACACTCACACACACACACACTCACACACACACACACACACACACACACACACACACACACACACACACACACACACACACACACACACAATGCCAGGTGAGCAGTATGGAAGCATTTTATGTATTTTTCAATTTCATTCCAATTCCTTGTGTGCATACTTGGCCAATAAAGCGGATTGTGATTGTGAAATGTACTGTACGAGTGTGAAGCAATATGTTGCTGCGAACAAAACTCTGTCAAACTCTCCCCGCGGATAAATGAATAAGGTTAAAAATCATATCACTTGAAACGCGTAACCTTTACTTCATACAGTAGACTGCTCTCTTCATGACCACAAAGAGCACAACAAACCAAAGAGTATCCGAATGCCAGGATGGATCACTCCCAAGTCGTTTCCTGATAAGTGACTGCCAAAATACAAACCTGGGCTCTCGTTTCAACAGACGAGTGGAGATCTAAATGATCCCTACTATCAAAGCTCAGTATCCTGCCATAGTAAACCACTTAAGGATCAGATATCTGGATAGCATGTGGTCTTTCCACGCCATGACTCCTCAGCTAAATGTGGCTTTCAGCATCTCAACGCTGGAGGGAGAGCCAACTGGGAGAACTAGAGTCCGTATCAAACAGCTTCAAAGGTCTACAGATAAGATTGGATTCATTGCAGTGGGTGGCACAGGAATGCACAGCACTATGTCAGCTCGTACAGACTCAAACCCAGTTGTGTCTATCGTGACCATGCAACAACTCTCAAATCGCCGGGGAAACCCTTCTTCCACTCTTTGTTTCTGGAGGATCTGACTGAGAAGGACCTCCGTGACCACCTCATGAACCTTCTATAATATGAAGGGTGAGCAGGATCTCCAGGGCTGCCCAAAGTCTAGTGACCTCTGATAAAGAAGAACGTCATCCGACCAGTGACGACAACATCTGAAGTTGGTCCAATGATGGTCCCCGGGCGCTGGAAAGAAATAGCGACCACTGCTCCTGGCCTGCCCCCTGGAGGAAAGGGCAAGCCTGGATGGGTCAAATGCAGAGGACATATTTCACCGGCCACCGTCAGCATGAGTGTGTGTTTGTGGCCGCATACATGTGTTGTTGTGTGTTCGTGTGACAATAAAAGACGGGCTGCCATCTGAAATCGTGTTTTTTTAACCCTCCTTCCTGTACTGTATATTGTTTGTGTAGAATCTCGTTAAGAAGGACCTCCATGGCTGCCCAGTACCATCACTGACCAGCCTTCCTTCACTACGCTTCTGTAGAATCAATTGAGAAGGACCTCTTTCCGGGAACGTCGTATAACTTCTGCAAAGGACCTCCATGACCACCCAGCGCCATGTGACCACCGGCAGTAACCTAACCCTCTACACACCCTGTTTCTTCCACGTTACTGCCGGTAAGCCTACCTCCAGTACAGTACTTCTGTAGAATCCAGTTGAGAAGGAGCTTGACGACCACTAAACACCTCGTGAACCACTGGGAACCCTGCTACAACTACCACTACAGGCGCTGATTTCATTGATGAGTTCCTCCAATGGTTCCTCCCTCTCTCTGTGGTTGAAGGTGTGCTAATCAGACAAATCAGCTGGTGTAGTGTTTGTTTGAAATGAAAACCTGCAGGCTCTACCATGGGACAGGACTGGACACCACTGGTTTAGAGGGAATCTGACCATGCTTCCTTCCAAAATCACTCCAGGCTGAAACAACAGATCCTCAAAACTGTGAACAACCACTGTGTCCCCCTCTTCACCCTCGACATAGTTTTTGCTGCTCTGTTCATTAGCCCAGAGGTTCTCAAATGTTTTTCAGCCAAGGACCCCTTACAAGATAGAAAATATACCGGGGACCCCCTCATTCTGATTTGTGATTTTTTATTTTTTATTTTATTTTATTTTATTTTATTTTATTTTTATTTGGGCTAAGCTTAATTGTTTCCACGGTAACGTGCTTGACTTTTAATTTGATAGGTTTGTTATTAGAATGTAATCCATGAACCATTTTAGATTTAAAGCATAAACTATTTTCGTTGAACTATGAAGATTTTGCAAAAAAAAAATTTTTTTTTTTTTTTTATTACATTACATTTACATTACGTCATTTAGCAGACACTTTTGTTTTATCCAAAGCGACTTACAATATCACAATTTGTCAACAGTACAGAAAACCACTATGCAACACAATCAATGACAGCCAAGATATTTTGATAGACTAGCACCATGTAGGAAGTAGTTTGAGAAGGAATAAGTAACATGTAGCATTTTATTTTTTAATTATTAAAAAAAAAAAAAAAAAAAAAATTACTTGAAAACTTTTCGCGGACCCCCTGGCAAAGTGCCATGGACCCCCATTTGAGAACCACTGCATTAGCCCACCACAAAAATGTCCATTGACATTACCTGTGTTTTAGAGTCCCAAATATATGCCCAATGCGATCCAACCAAGTTTAAATCAAGAGGCATTTGGTGCTCGAGAGTAGAGGACAATATGTAAACAAAACTATGACCTGGGCATTTCATATTCAGGCTACAAAAATAAGATACTGGAAGACTCAATCAAGTCTGTAACATACATCCATTGCAGGAGGATGACCCTCCAGGTCTTCATCTATGATGTGCCTTGGTAAAATAGCTTTGATTACCAGTGTGTGTTGTCTGGTTGAATTTCACCCCAACGGCACACTAGACTATACTCATTGTAAATCTTGACATTGCTGTGTTGTGACCTACCGGTGACAGGGCAGTCCAGAGTGATGTTGGCCCCCGGGCGAACGCTGACCCGGCCGCCCACCACGGCCCTCAGGCCGCGGCCCAAGATCAGACCCTGGTCGGAGACATTCCTCCATGACACAGCGATGGCCGGGGGCTCTGAGGGTTCACATACAGACAAACATATATCAGCCGCTAATGCGTGGACAAATGAACGTGTCAGTGTCTTCTCCTCTGGGGTGTTACTGTCAGAAACTCACTCATTTGAGTCAGCTTTGGCCGTGCAGTGTGCGCCTCAAAGCGTGACTGTGATGTGTCTTAAATCTTATTCTAGACCGATACTGATACTGGTTCTTGGTGCATATTATATGAGAAAACACATTGAAACGGCACGATATGAAAAGGAACATAATAATGATGCGAAAACATCCAATATTCTACATTTTACACATTTTACACTCACAAGATATCAACAGACACTACTGTAGCAACTACAGATGTAACGGTATGACGTGAGCAAAATTATCACAGCTATCGTATTATCACGGTATTCGTAAAAAAAATTGCTGAAAATGTAAAAAAAAAAGTACTGAGAGACTCACTGAAATCCTTTTACAACGTTTTCTATTGAAAACTCAGACCCAAAAAGGATTGATACACTCACTGAAATAATTTCTCCAAGGCTGCGCGTTTGCATCTGGGAGACTGTTGCCAACTTTGGTTGATGATGGACAGTATTTACCATGTTTTTCAAAGCACTGTAATCATGATAACACGGTAATCACGGTACCACGGTTTTAATGGTAATGAAAAATGGGACGGTTATCGTAAGGAATTGTATCACGGTTATCATTAAAACTGGTTATCGTTACATCCCTAGTAGTAGTAGCAACAGATGTGTACACTGATGCACTGTGGGAAAAGACAGAATACGCACCAGCGACTAGTAGTCGAGATGTCTCGGAGTCGGAGCCATGTGTGTTGGTGGCTGTGCACCTGTACTGGCCTCTGTCAGCTGCTCTGGGCTGCGAGATGTGGAGTCGTCCAGAGCTATCCCAGGACACCCTGCAGACAGAGACACACAGCAAACGTTTGTTTTCTTCCCAGCGGTTTGCAACTGGTGGATCAGGGTCCAAACAGCAGGTCGCCAAACTTTCAGAAAGGGCCGGCTATGGTAGAGCCAAGAACAGCTTATGGGACTACCGTCTACACTTTTGGATGATGTCATATTGAGGCCATTTACACCTGGCATTAACATGCGTTTTCTGCCATCAGATTGTGCCTGACCACTTGAAAGTACAGGTGTAAACGGCCCCGAGACACATTGAAGACGGATTGCGATCTGATCGGCCAAACCACCTCCGGAGGTGGTCAGGGACGCATTGTGTACACATTGAACACAAGTGGCACGGTGGCTCAGTGGTAGAGCTGTCGCCTCACAGTCAGAAGGTCCTGAGTTCGATTCTCGGCTGGGACACTGTGGGCGCTGTGGTTGTGTTTCCCCCCATATCTTCAGTGCCTACTGCCCAGGTGGGGTATCTCGTCGTAAGGGCCTTTCTGATTGTGCGGAGTTTGCATGTTCTCCCCGTGCTCCCCCAGGGGGTTCCTCCGTATATAACCCCCCCCACTAAAAACATGCAGAAGATCAGATCGTCATCGTCATCCGACCATTGACGACAACATCCGAAGTTGGTCCCCGGGCGCTGTACGAGAAAGCGACCACTGCTCCTGGCCTGCCCCCCGGAGGAAAGGACATGCCTGGATGGGTTAAATGCAGAGGACACTTTTCACCGGCCACCATCAGCATGAGTGTGTTGTGGCCGCATGCATGTGTTGTGGTGTTCGTGTGACAATAAAAGACGGGGCTTGTCCCGTTACGAGAGAGTAAATGCAATGTGTCCTCTCAATCTGCATACAGCAACTGTATGCGGATTGAGAGGAATACCCATTTTGGGCGATCAGATTGCAATCAGATTGCAATCTGATCACCAAAAACGCATGTTGAATGAAATCAGGCTAATGTGGTCAAGCACTATCTGATTGCAATCTGATGACAGAAAAATGCATGTTAATGCCAAGTGTAAATGGCCTCATTGTGTAGATGAGGAAACATTTGGATCCTGCAGGCATGCTGGTAGAACAGGGGTCTAAGGCACACGCCATGGAACTACCCTGCTGGGTTAGAATCTGGCCCAGGACCTTTGCTAAAATGTCACCACCGCCCTTCTCTCTTTCTCTCGCAGAATGTTCCTGTCTCTCTCCACTTTAAAGGAACAGCTCACCCTAAAATCCAAAATACATATTTTCCCTCTCACCTGTAGTGCTATTTATCCATCTCGATTGTTTTGGGATAGTTGCCTGGGTTTTGGAGATGATGTGATGTACGCAAGTTCAACTAATTTCTTTCTCTACTGTATGTGTATTAATGTAATGTCTATTGAGTGGCGTATATGAATCACCGTGTCTCCATTCACGCCTGGGTGCAGCAGCAGGCAGGTACAGGGAGGGGGCGCTCAAGCACCTGCCCCTTTGCTCCTTGATGTCTTAAGTGCCCTTTTTGTCCTTGACTGATATGACTGTCTTTCAGAGGCTGGACACAGTAGTGAGGCTATTTTTAGAGGCTGTACACAGTAGTGAGGCTTCTTTCAGAGGCTGTACACAGTAGTGAGGCTTCTTTCAGAGGCTGTACACAGTAGTGAGGCTTCTTTCAGAGGCTGTACACAGTAGTGAGGCTTCTTTCAGAGGCTGTACACAGTAGTGAGGCTTCTTTCAGAGGCTGTACACAGTAGTGAGGTTCTGGGCTGCAGCTGGGTCTGGGTCTGAGGCTGCAGTAGAGCTATAGGGTCGGGATCAGAACTGAGCCCGGTCTGTTAATAAAGCCATGCAGCACTTTATGGATCTCCGCAGAGCAATAATCTCTTTCACTGTTTCCTCCCAAACGTGTGGAAGCAGGAGCATGAAGAAATGCACGTTGGGTGAATCCCACCTGCCAGCACCTCGGACTGCTCATGACATCCAGCACCTCAGACCGACCGCTCAGGACATCAGAGACTGCTGCTTGGCCCGAATGCTGCATTTCCCCCAGGCACAGGTCTCTGAGACCCGTCTCTTCACATCGCTTAAAGGTCCCATATCATGCTATTTTTAACTATATAAAACAGGTCTCATGGGTCTTTAAAACAAGGTTATGAATTCTGTTGCGGGGGGGGGGGGGGGGGGGGGGGGACTCAAATCCAGCCTCTGTGGGACTACGTGTTCTTAAGTAGGTGCTGTTCAGATCAGAACAGATCAGTTAAGTTAAGTTAAGTTAAGTTAAGTTAAGTTAAGATAAGATAAGATAAGATAAGATAAGATAAGATCAGATCCGATCCGATCCAATCCGATCAGATGATCTGTTGGGATAGATCCATCGTTGGTGCAGTTGATTGGTTTCTGGACATGTTTCCATGCTACACAGCAGCTTTGCTACAGACAAGGTTTGCTCTTCCACATTGAGTTGGGGCGGCGCTGTAAGCGAGCAAAATGAAATGAGTGTTACTTTGTGATGTCACAAAATCACGGAAGTCAAAACGGCTCGTTTGGAGGCACCTTTCCCTTACATGGCTGGTGTGGCTTTATCCAGTGGCTTTATCCAGTGATCGATCGCGCAGCTCGCCGATCGCAGACCAATTAGCAGGCGGCTCTGTGGGAAACCACCTGGTCTTGCGCTAGACCAGGGAGTCTACAAACTCATGGGTGACGTAACGGTGGCTACGTCCATATTTTTATACGGTCTATGGTTACTCCATTGCATCCTCCACTCTTTAAAGAGCAGAGAGGGCCACTGAGGCTTAGGACCTGGGATGTAGCAGGGAACATAGCATAGCATGGAAAATGTACCCTCATGGCCCTGGGAACAGGAACAGCTGGGCTTTTGTAGTGCAGCCGAGGTGACTGGAGAGATCATGCTGTACCTGTAATCCAAAACCAGCTTCAGACAGCGAGTCAATATGCCAGTGGAACACAATGGGCTTATAGAGGAACGTGCTGGAGATACACACTGCTGCACATGTTTTCATTCAAAGGAACTCACGACTACAGGGAGCAGCACGCTATTCAGTTCGGTTTGATGCCGCAGCGAGAAACCCCCCGTTCCAAATCCTCGATCAGGATCGTTGTGTTTCAACCAACAATATCATCAGGAAAGAGAAATGAGAGAAAAGCCATATCCGCTCATTGCTCTGTTTTCACTCCAAGAATGACTCTGTGAGCCGTTCAGTTTGCCCTTCGAGGAAAGCAACGGAGCCCCGAGTCAATCTGTTAGAAGTTCTTTTAAAAAGGCCAAACTCGGCGAGCGCGAGCGGCGTATTAGCAGAGAGCCAAACTCTGCCTGTTATCACACTCGATTCACTCCAAAGCCACAGCGCTCGGATAAGATCAGGTCAAGGGCAACGTCTGCAGAACATCGTGTTTGGAGCCACATCCAGCCACGGGCCCAGTGAATGTCAATCAACTTGCTTTTTCCCACTTTTTCTTTCTCCTTCTTTCTTCCCTTTTTACGATACTTGGTGGTTGGGTTCGGCGTGGACCACGGAGAGATGAAGTGACTCCCAAGATATCAATGCGTTGGGAGTTCGGAGAAGGCGGGAACATTCTTGCCTGAATCTTCTCTTGTTCTTCTGACAGAGATGCTCACAAGTCATTTATTTTCAAGTCAAGGCAAGTCTCAAGTCTTTGGTCACAAGTCCAAGTCAAGTCTCAAGTCTTTGAGGGGCAAGTCCAAGTCAAGTCTCAAGTCTTTAGTCACAAGTCCAAGTCAAGTCTCAAGTCAAGTCCAAGTCAAGTCTCAAGTCTTTGGTCACAAGTCCAAGTCAAGTCTCAAGTCTTTGAGGGGCAAGTCCAAGTCAAGTCTCAAGTCTTTAGTCACAAGTCCAAGTCAAGTCTCAAGTCTTTAGTCACAAGTCCAAGTCAAGTCTCAAGTCTTTAGTCACAAGTCCAAGTCAAGTCTCAAGTATTTGGTCACAAGTCCAAGTCAAGTCTCAAGTATTTGGTCACAAGTCCAAGTCAAGTCTCAAGTCTTTGAGGGGCAAGTCCACATCAAGTCTCAAGTCTTTAGTCACAAGTCCAAGTCAAGTCTCAAGATGAGCGTTCTATCATCTGCTGGATGCCATCTGGCCTGCTTAGAACACTGTATTGCTAAAAGAAACGAAGGAATTCAAAGCATGTCCTCAACCTTTATTCGCACATCAGTATTGACGAGTTGACATTAGTAGTAGTAGACATTTCCTTAATGTTAATGCACACACACACAAAAAATATAAAATAAAGATTGTTCACAAGTCCCAAATCTCAAGTCCAAGTCAAGTCTCAAGTCTTTGAGGGCAAGTCTCAAGTCAAATCTCAAGTCACTGTGTGTGTGTGACTTAAGTGCGACTCAAGTCCAAGTCTCAAGTCCAAGTCCCCATCTATGTCCTCTGATATAAAGCTGTCCTTCTCCTTTCTTATACAGTTATGGAGGGGTCTTTTAGATTGATGGCTATGGGTATGGTTTTTGTCTGACGCTTTCTTAAAGCCCCCCCCCCCCCCCCTCAGTGTAGATCTGAATTGGACCTGTAATATTTGCACACTCGTAAAAAAAAATCTTACAGATACTACACTGACCCAGAATGCCAGCAGCATTCGGACAAACCAGAACCAGCCCTGTTCTGCCCGGTTTCGGCTCACAATACAATAACAGCACCGGGTCCAGAGGCTGTCAGTGCCTGTTAAGGAGAAGGCTCGGAGAAATCACGAATAGGCCATGTCGTGCGGGATCTCTGCATAAAAACACTCTGCCTTTCAGAGCAGTCAGTCAGGGCTGGGTATGAGTGGCAGGGCCTCGGGCGATGCAGTGATGATGGCTTCCAGATGCAACCGCCCGCTCCCACACACGAGGGAGGGTCTGCAACTGCCCTGCTCCCACACACGAGGGAGGGTCTGCAACCGCCTGCTCCCACACGAGGGAGGGTCTGCAACCGCCCGCTCCCACACACGAGGGAGGGTCTGCAACCGCCTGCTCCCACACATGAGGGAGGGTCTGCAACCGCCTGCTCCCACACACGAGGGAGGGTCTGCAACCCCCTGCTCCCACACGAGGGAGGGTCTGCAACCGCCCGCTCCCACACACGGGGGAGGGTCTGCAACCGCCTGCTCCCACACATGAGGGAGGGTCTGCAACCGCCCTGCTCCCACACACGAGGGAGGGTCTGCAACCCCCTGCTCCCACACGAGGGAGGGTCTGCAACCGCCCGCTCCCACACGAGGGAGGGTCTGCAACCCCCTGCTCCCACACGAGGGAGGGTCTGCAACCGCCCGCTCCCACACACGAGGGAGGGTCTGCAACCGCCCGCTCCCACACACGAGGGAGGGTCTGCAACCGCCCTGCTCCCACACACGAGGGAGGGTCTGCAACCGCCCGCTCCCACACACGAGGGAGGGTCTGCAACCGCCTGCTCCCACACACGAGGGAGGGTCTGCAACCACCTGCTCCCACACACGAGGGAGGGTCTGCAACCACCTGCTCCCACACGAGGGAGGGTCTGCAACCGCCCGCTCCCACACGAGGGAGGGTCTGCAACCGCCTGCTCCCACACGAGGGAGGGTCTGCAACCGCCTGCTCCCACACACGAGGGAGGGTCTGCAACCGCCCTGCTCCCACACATGAGGGAGGGTCTGCAACCGCCCTGCTCCCACACACGAGGGAGGGTCTGCAACCCCCTGCTCCCACACACGAGGTGTGAGTGACAGCTCTCAAGCCTCAATCAGCACTTCCAAGCCCGGGATCTGAGCAAAGGAGATGCGTTAAGCTATAAAAGTAGCTTAAAAACCTCGTTATCTCTGGTCTCCGACACAGACACATGAGTTTATCTTGCAACCGTTCGCTTGTTTGAGGCACAGAAGGGGGACGCATCACGTGTTGGAGAGACGTCACCGGCGCAACCCGTTTTGGAGGCAGGTCCGGTGCATTTTGGCCCGACTCTGGAGAAGGTCCATCACAGTCGGCGCGTTTTAAACCGGTAACGGAAACGCAAATCAGCGACACGGCCAAACGGGCCAAAGGAAAAGCCCTATATAATAAGTTTCCCCAAAGTGTGACGTGTGTGGTCTGTGACTTCTCATGCTAAACGCCTTTCAAAAGCTCATCAATATTCATAGGTCCATCCACAGCTGCCCGATGAGACAGAAACTCAATAGGGCAGTTTGGCTGTATGTCAGTGGAAATGCCATGCATCACACTGCCTGCAGGCTGATAAACATGTACATCATAATTCAGAAATCGTGCCTCTGAACAAATTAATGTAAACTATGAAAGTGGTCACCTGGGATACATTGTTTCTATCTGCTGCGTTTGCCCATATGCTCCTGGCTTTAAAATATTTCACATGCAAGTTGCCTTCCTGCATACTAATGGCAGAAACAGCAAAGTTGCTGAGCGGGTTACTCTTAAAGCAGTTTAAATGAGTCGAGGTATTTTTCATTTTGCTGTATCATCACTCAACCTGCCCTGGAGAGAGAGCAGCATGCTGATCTGGGACACCGTCCTTTAGGGGTTTGCCCATAATTTGACTTTTTATTAAATATTAGATATAGGCCATAGGGGGTTTTGTATGATGGAGGATCGTCCCTAACCACAGCTATAACTAGCCTACTGTATCCCAGAGTTCTCCTGCCATTGAACAGGTGCAGCTGTTTCTCAAGCTACATGCGTCATCATCTTTATACTCCTCCCCATACGTTAAGCGGAAAGAGACACAGCGTGTAGTCTCTTAAAACAGACTGTCTCATCTACATCCGGCGAATGCAGCTATACACAGTCTGTACGTTACACCCCCAGAACATGCACAAGGAAGTTGGGAAAAAAAACCTTCAGACAGGAAAGAAGTTCAATGGAATCCGACCAATCACGACACGTGAGTCCACGAAAAATGTGGCATATTGGATTCTGATTGGACTAATGAGCAGAAGACCCGCCTTTCTGCGATTCTGATTGGACTAATGAGCGGAAAACCCGCCTTTCTACTTCCCATTCCGGTTGGTGCATGATTCTCCCCCACGAAGTACAGACGGTATGGCGGAAGCATTTGAAAATTGCGGGAGCCAACTCGTCTGTTCTAAGAGACTACACAGCATGCAGTTTTATTTTGATCTGAGCAGAACTGAGGAAGCACATCGTTTCAAAGCTACAACTGAAAAAGCTCCACCATTGGTTGGATTTGGACGAGACGCATGGCTTGAAGTACAACTGACATTGTGGAGGTTTTATGTACTGTACTGCTGACGGAAACCAGACTGAAATGCATCCAAGATACTCTCAACTCCGGTACCTCTAAAAATGCTTTGGCCACTACTTTTTTCCAACGACCTTGGAAATGAAAGGCAATGAGATTGAGTTTGTGAAGAAGAGGGGAGGATGGATAGAGGAGGTCTCTCTTTAGGAGGGGCTGGACAGTGGCAGTCTTGCACTAGTGGGATGCAGCTAGAGCAGTGATACTCAACTTGCGGCCCGATGGAATTGCATTTTTTTTTTTTTTACAGTGCACCTGAACGCAACATGCAAGATACCCGCTGAATAAGTGTCCAAATGTTCATGTCATTCTGCCAATACTCCACTTCTGTTATAGATTGAGGCCACGTCTCGTCATAGACGCTGGGTTAACTGGCTCAGCCTTGCTGGGGGCGGGGTCAGGTTGGGGTAAATCCCCCGTTCTATCCATTCAGCAAAGTTAGAATTTAGCTGATAGCCCAGCCCAGGCAGACACGATCGGGGATTTAACCACCGCAGTAAATGCACATCTGAACAGACGTCTTGTGTTCTGCTCTAGAACCCCCAAACCTGTAGTTTAGAGCCGCAGCACCGTCTTTTGGTGAGTCAGCTTATGAGATATATCGGCGGTTTTACCCCACTCGCGCGCCAGCCGTTTAACATTTTGTGGGCGTTCCCAGACCTGCGGACTGTCTCTATAGCATTTCAGTCTGGAATATGGAATATCTTTCAATAATCTATGATTTAGCTGCTAAATTGTCAAATACCGCCTGCTCGCTACCCAGGCACTTATGTATGTACTTAACCCAACTAACTTAACCTAACTAACTATCCGGTGTGCACAACATTGTCAGACTAAACTCCGGCTGACACCCCAAAAACCTACAATCTACTACTCTACTCTACTCGCTACAGAAAAATGTATATTTTTTGTTTATTAACTGGCCCCTGGCCTTCTATCATTTCATGAAAGTGGCCCCCAGGCAAAGCAAGTTGAGTATCCCTGAGCTAGAGGAAAGGAATTTAATTTACAATGATAAGCAGACTAGGGCCAATAACATCCAAGACCACTATGGGGAATTTGGAAGGGAATATGTCCACATACCGTAGCCAGCGTACTCGCGGACATGTAGACTATAATATTTGCATCGCAGTTTTAGCTACCTGTCAGTGCGCTGTAATGGTGCCCCATCTTTGGTCCAGCTGATTTTGGGTGGCGGGGAGCCCTCTGTGGGACAGAGGATGGTCAGTGATCGGGTGCCGTTGGTGAGGAAGGTGTTGTGTCCGACGCTGATGTTGATGTTCTTCTGGGAGGTCACTGGAACGTTCTGGTGCCGTCTGATGATCACAGCTCTGCTAGCAACCTTCTCCCCCGATGCACGCTCCGACCAGTTGGGCAATCGGCCTGTTGGAGAAATGTGGCCAAATTACTATTCTAACATAATAAAGACCAATAAACTAGAAGTTCAAAAGTATAAAAATGATTTATTTACAAAAGCAAAGTCACAGAGCTCTGGATCAGCCCCTCCTCCTCTCTGCATCTCAAGGGACTCACCCAGAATCACATCATTCAGACCTCTATATTACCTAAGACAGGAAGTCCTAGATAAGAGCAGCTTATTGCAGATAGTGCCCCCTAGATCTTGAGGGAGGTATTACAACAACTTCTAAATTCTCTCCACAGAAAGCAGAGACAAGATTGGAATAAAGGAGGAGATTTCTATAATTTTATAATAGCATTTGATCAATGCTGCACTGGTTATCTAGTGAGAAGCCCTTGAGCTGAACTGATTCCAATATTTCGATCAAATTCCACACAAGTATGCATGAATTATATAATTATTATTAGTAGTAGTAAGAGCAGCAGTAATGGTAGTAGTTGTATCCTGGTATTCAATAGTATTTTAGTGTCGCATACTCTAAATGTTATATCAGAGGCTTTTCAAACCATGCCGAGAATAAAATTAAGGCAAACACCGAATGCGCTTGTTTTTGTGTCCTTTGTTTTTACATAAAAATGCTCTGATTGAAAGATACTGAATATTCAAACATTTCTGCTTCCAGAAATGTCCAAAACCCATATCAGTTGAATGCGACTTTACAACTAAATCATCAGCCGCTAATGTCCCTTTCACACATGCAGGCAAGAATACAGAACGGTGTGTGGAAAAACTATTATTTTTATTAATTTATTTTTTTATTATTTTTGGGGTCATTTTGGCAGATTCTTTTTTATTTGACAGGACAGGTGGGAGAGGGAGAGGAAATGACATGGGACAAAGGCCCAAATGGGGGCACGATGGCGCAGTGGTAGTGCCGTCATCTCACAGCAAGAACCTAGGTTCGATTCCCGCCTGGGACACTGTGGGCGCTGAGGCTGTGTCCCCATTCCCATGTCCTCAGTGCCTACGGCCCAGGTGGGGTCGTCAAAAAGGGCCTTTCTGAGTAGAGTTTGGATGTTCTCCCCGTGCTTCCCTGGGCCTGGGGTTTCGTCCAGATAGGAGTCCCCCACTAAAAAAACATGCAAAAAAAAAGTGGGATTCGAACACTCGTCGGCCGTGCGAAGGACTAAGCCTTTACGCGCTCTACCAGGTTTGACAGAGAGTGAGCCTCATCGTTGAAAAGACTATAAGAGCTATAATTACCTTTAAAGTGTCCCTCTCTGGGCCTGTCCCACAGCTGAGCAGCAGACATCTGGGTTAACAGTGAGGAGATGAGCTCTGAGGCCTGGTCCTGGTGGATCTCTCCTCTGTCCGCCTGCAGGGTGATATTAACCAGCCTCTCCTCCAGCCTGGGCTGCAGGGAGGCCTCCTGGCCACCGGGCGGCAGCAGAGACACACTGACGGCGGGGCCGTACAGGTCCAGCTCCGTGCGGTGGCTGTGGCACCGCGGCAGCGTCTCGGCGGCCGACGCGTTCTCCTTGGACAGCCTGCCCATCAGCCTGTAGTCTCCGCCCATCAGCTGGAGGGTGAAGATGTCCGAGGAGGGCCCGGCGATGCACGTGTACACCCCGATGTCCGCCGCCGCCAGGAAGTGGATCTTCAGCGAGCCGGACTTGGTGACGCCCAGGCGTTTGGAGCTGGGCAGGGGGCGTCCATCTTTGAGCCAGCGGATGTAGGGCTTGGGGAACCTTCGGACGGGGCATTTGATGACCAGCGATGTGTGGGGAAGGAGGTACGCGTGGCCGCCGATGGTGAGGTGGAGACGCTTCTCCTGGCGGTTCTGGATGTAGATGCGGTGGAGACCCATGAGCAGCGGGCAGTGTTTGACTCCCTCCTCGTAGCCTCTGTCCTTCTTCGCTGGACGTATCACCGCCTGCGTGACTTGGTTCTTGACCGGGACCTTCCGTGTGTCTTTGGGTCTCATCTCCTTCTTATGCTCTGGTGAAGCAAATAAGAAAAGATTAGCAAGGGCATGGGATAGCCCACTCGGCTTGGTATTTGTCTTTATTGAGACAAGGTTGAGAATGCTGCAGAAGAGACACAGGAGAAAAAGGTTCTGGCAGGATTCAATGCTTTCAGAGGTGGGGGTCTTACCGTGTGTACACTATCTCTGCGCACCTGCATGCAATAATTTAACTGACTTATGGTGAGGTGTATGAAAACTAACAGACCTTCTGTATGCATTAAAATATAGGCTGTACTATATTTAACAAAGCCAAGTGAATTCCAGGGAACACGAAGAAAGAAATGGGCCTGAAAGTGTAACACCCATGTTTGTGCACTGACTGTTCAGCAATCATTTTGGACAGATAGAAGCAGTTTGGGTCAGCGTGAGTAACGATGATTGTAAAGCACGCTGATCGATGGCCATACTTAGACTATGAGAAAATGCAAACAGGACCTCCCTCCATCCCTGGAACAGCCAAATAGATTTGACATCATTAACTCAAATAACATGTTATGAGATAAGGTCCAGGGTGGAGAGAGGGTTGAGAAGAATGCGCAGTTGGAGAAATGGGAGAGTAGTTTGAGGCTATATGGTGGTTATTGCTGGATGGATGGTCCAAATGTAATAGCTAACAGAGCTCTCCCATCATCCCTCTTAACCACCGTGTCTGGCGTCCATCTGCATGCTGGTTAAGTGGACACACCTCAATACTGCATTGACCCTCTTACCTACTGTACTTACTGTAGACCTGAGCACACTGGGGGGGACATGACATTGCTGAGGAGCACTGAACGCAACAGTGAAGTCAAGTGGATTTTGGAAGTGTGTACGGTCATATTCAAGATGGAAGATTCACTGTATTTGTCACTTTCTTGTATACTTTTTCCTAGGGTGGAGACTCTGGAGACTGACACCACCACCACCACCACCCCAGAGCCCGCTTAGCCTATTTGAACTAAGAAGACACTGATGACATCACAGGTGCTCGAGCGACATCACTGAGGGGGATGCCTGGGAGTCTCCATGTATTCCTAAATGTCACTTTGACATGGATGGACTCCAGTTGATGTGGGTGATGCACATGTGACTGACATTCTGATCACAGGTAATGGTCTCTACCCTGGGATAGAGACCATAAAACAAAATGAATGCATATGCAATGCTGTATCTGTGGTATCTGTGGGGGGGGGGTTGATAGGGTTCTTGATCAATATCACTGACTCAATGTTTACTCGGGCCAAGTGCTGAGAATTCCAGCTTTCAAATCTCACTTCCCAGCCGATACTCTCTCTTGGAACAAAAACTCCACTTCCCAACACTCCCAATCCCCCCGAGCTGGGATAAAAAAAACACATAAAACAAACGTGTTTTTTCCCAGTTGTAAATATAGGTTCGCTGAAATTAAGTGAATCTAACACATCGCCCTCTAATACATCTCCTCTGTCTTGATTCAGACAGACTAAATCCGTTTCACACGTCGCCAAGTACAACACTACACTTCCAAACACTGTATTTATTGGCCCGTGCAAAGAGCCCCCGTTAGCACACCTGTGCTACGCTACGCTAGCAGCACATGAGCGAGAAATACGGTACGGTATCTCGGGATCCTCCCAGTGACCCCGCCTCGACCCCGATCCTCATTAAGCAGTAGTATTTATGGAGAGAGAGAGCGAGAGAGAGAGCGGGGAGCGGTTCTGAAACACACCGGGTCAGAACACGGACTCTCTCAGGAGTCACCGTGACATTTGCAAGGTATTCAATCATGTGTTTTATGGTCTCCATCCCCACTGAGGTAAGTTTTTAGAGGGATAGCTCCGGTCAGACTCACACAGAGAAATTCCTCCTCCATGAGAAGAAATGGCGGCGCTGTGTGAATGTGCAGACGGTGAAAGAGTGTTCCCTCCCGCAGCTTGGCCATATTCTTTATATGAACTCATCAACACTCCATGAAAAACTACTGAATGTCCCCGCGCGCCGTTTTCACATGTCCTTCTTCCCACAGGTTTGGACTGTGCTAAACTGAATGAGTGTGTTATAAGTATGGACCCTGACCTCACCCCACAGAGAGCCAAAGTGGAACGTCCCTTCCTGCTTCAGCACTGTACCAGAGGTTTTCATCCGCCATTTATTTTCCCATAGACATTTCGTAAAATGCTTCTAAAAATAGTTTTACGTGTTCAAACCAAACGGTACAGATATATTTAGAAACAGGAGAGACCGCATAATATTTCACTCGGACCAAAACATTTAGAAAAATGCAGGTTTAAAGAAAAAGAAACTATGTTTTGGTCCAAGTGAAATGTTCTATGGTCTCTCCCGATTCTAAATATAGCTGAACCATTTGGTTTGACCAAGTAAAACTATTTTTAGAAGCATTTTACGAAATGTCTATAGGAAAATAAATTGCGGAAGAAAATCTCTGGCACAGTGCTGAAGCAGGAAGTGACGTTCACTTTGCCTCTCTATTGCTTTGTGGACTCCAGTTTTGAAGCCTCAAGTTTGGCATTTTGACTGACGGCATCTCTCTTTTTTCTTTTCTTTTTTTGCCAGACAGTGCCACAGCGCCGCCTGCTATTGGCCGGTTTTATCATCTATTTTTACTCTAAATGGGAGCATAATTTACATCATGAATGTCATGCTGTATTGAAGAAGACTTGAAACTAGTGATTGAGACCATAAACTCATTAGGAAAGTGTTTACTGAGCTAATAAAGCTAAGTGACAAGTAGGGTGATTTCCCCATAGACTTCCATACAATCTGACTTCATTTTGCAGCTATAGATTGTATAAACGGGTGAGTTATTTAAAAAAGAATCACCCCCCATACAGTCATGAACAGTGAAATTATCTATAGAGACCAAAACCATTTTTCGCCAGACTGTAAACATGTTTATATCTGCTGTAAAGCTGGGCGTTTCAATATGGGGTCTATGGGGATTTAATTGCTTTTGGAGCCAGCCTCAAGTGGCTGTTTGAGGAACTGCAGTTTTTGCCACTCCCGCATTGGCTTCATTTTTCCAAGATGGAGGTTGCTGCTTGGTGGGAACTATGCTACACCCTCAGTGGCTGCTTGTGTACGTACAAGTACAGCATGTTAGCATGAAGTAAAGACTCAAGATAAGCGCGTGCGTGCGTGCGTGCGTGTGTTGTGTGTGTATTCTTACTCGGGCAGGCCATCATGCGGCAGGTTCGTACGAGTGGAGGGGAGGGCAGTCCTGAGCAGAGCCCCCTGCTGGCCAGCTTCTCCAGCTGGCCCATGGCCGTTAACCGGTGACACACCGCCTCCCTGCGCTGGATCCCCAAACCACAAGACACAGAGCACTGCAGGCAATAGAATAGAATAGAATAGAGAACAATTTAATTTGCCAGCAATGTGTCTTGTAGATAAATAGACAACCCAAACAAATACAATCACATAAACATATAGCTACTAGGGCATTCACGACTAGTGAATTTTACTAGTTGACTAGTCGTCCCTAAAGGTAGTCGACTAGTCGACTAGTCGTTTTTTTTTTTTTTTATCTTTAAGAAAGAACATGAGGTATTTACACGACATACATGGACTATCATATCCCATATCCCATATCCCCCACAAAGAACATCAAAACACAACAAAACAAAACAAGAAAATTGCATAAGATACACAATAATCAAGAACAAACAAGACTATTGGACAAACAACCAAACAAAAACAATGCATTCAGCTCCTATCCTGATAAGCCTAATGACACTGGGGTAAAAAGTTCTTAAAGTCAAACTCTGTATGTGGTTCCCATATTTTGGGGATGTCTAAGAATCTGCCTTTGCTCTTGTAGTAAATGTTATCCAACGTATGGTAGCTTGAGAGTTCATTCCACCAGTGAACTACAGCTGGGGGATTGGATGCTTTCCAATTTAAAGCTATGCATTTCCTAGCTGCCAACAGGGCAATATCTATGTATTTACTTTGAATGCATTGTTTTTGTTTGGTTGTTTGTCCAATAGTCTTGTTTGTTCTTGGATTATTGTGTATCTTATGCAGTTTTCTTGTTTTGTTTTGTTGTGTTTTGATGTTCTTTGTGGGGGATATGGGATATGATAGTCCATGTATGTCGTGTAAATACCTCATGTTCTTTCTTAAAGATTAAAATCGTTTTTTGCTAAAACGACTAGTCGACTACTAAGCACAGTGTCGACTAGTGGTTTTACTAGTCGACTAGTCGACTAGTCTGTGCATTAATACATACATTAATTTGGGTCAATTTGGGTTTGGTCATTGCAGCAGCAATAATAGGATAAAGCAAAGAAAATAAGACGATAAGTATATAGGAATAGAGGGGGTAGTGTGAAGGGTTAATGTGGAAAAGTGTGTATGGAAAGTATGGAAATAATAAGAACTCGTTCAGATGTAAAGTATACGGGGGGAAACGATCTCTGACTTTGTAAAAATGAATTGAACGGTTCTCAGAATTACAGGTCAGACATTTGGGTAACATTACAGAGAACTGGCTTTACTTGCACGATTTGACGCCATCAAAGGGCCTTCATTGTTAATGGATTCTAAACAATATCATTTGATGTATGATTATGCAATTATGTGATCATAATTGTTTATATTTCGCTCTGATTATAGCAATAATTATGTGGAATTGAACTGCTATTTTACCAATTAAATTGGCTAGCCAGTGTTTGCTTGCTGTAGCTGTGTTTGTCCGTGGAAATCTGCAAGTTGGAACTTACAAGTTGTCTTGAACGCAGAACTAGACCTGGGCCTTACTTTCTCTCTCTAGTTGGCTTTGTGTCCAAGTGTTTTTATGCAAATGATCATGTTTTGAATCTGAAAGCTAAAGTGCGCGCGCGCGCGCACGCACGCACGCACGCACGCACGCACACACACACACACACACACACACACACACACACACACACACACACACACACACACACACACACACACGATGTTTCTCCTTCCTTCCTCCCCCCTCTTGGTGCTCACCTTGCCCCAGTCTCCTCCTGCCATGAAGGGCAGACAGTCGGTGGTGCTGCAGCCTCTGTGGGCGGTGGGTTTGGCCCCCCGGCAGGGCCCGTCCCCCAGCCTCCCATAGGCCCCTGTGGACAGGAGCTGCTTACAGTAGACCTTACGGACCTGGACACCCCCACCACAGGACTGGGAGCACTGGGGGGGAGGGAAGAGCAGAGGTGGAGAGACGTGGGAGAAAGACAGAGAGAGGGAGACAATCGTCAGCTGCAGGGTGGGAATTACAGGGAGGCCATGAAACCTCTCTGTTTTCCTCACGGAGATCTCCCATTTCCTCCTCTGCCAAAGCGCTCCGTTCTGACGCGTTTCACGGCACAACGCGTCACAACGGAGCTGCGGTAGTTCTGCCTGAGGCAGAATCTGTTCCAAGGGCGGCTGCTATTGTTTATTTTTATTTTTTAAGTATGCGCACATCTGCAGATAATCACATTGAAAGCCTTAACGAGCCTTAATGACATCGCAGCCGGTGGGGGCGGAGTTTCTGCATACAGGAGCAGGAGCATTTTCTCCGTGAGGTAAACCGAGAGAGAAGGCAAAACACTGCCGATGTGCTTATGTTATAATAGCGAGATTATATATGATACAAAGTACTGGTACTTTGGTAAAGTGGTAAAGTACTGGATTACTGATAAAGCCATCCTTTAAGCTGTAGGAGTTTACAAACACTTTTTTAAAATCACAAACTCCTCCCACGGTGGAGGCTGCACGCAGCTTGTTGGGCCGTGCGCCTAACTCTGCACATTATTATTGTTATTAATTATTCATGACACTTTGGCAGCACGCCAAAAGACACAATAGGCTACGGTCAGTGCAGCAATATTACTGTGTCACCAAGTCAGGTCTCACAGCATAGAGACAGCTCTCCTTTTAGCTGCTTCATATGTTACTAGAACGCTTCATTTTCGGGACAAACTGCCCATGATTCGGGATCCTGGACAACTGCTCGTAATTCGTCCTGGTCCCACTATTTGTATAGCAGGAACGGTGTGTGTGTGTGTGTGTGTGTGTGTGTGTGTGTGTGTGTGTGTGTGTGTGTGTGTTGCTGAGAAAGGAGAATGGTGCTCAATTGACTTTCCCTGGTTAAATCACATTCACACACACTCAATCACATACAGATGCAGCAATCTTCAATAGGCGTCTGGACCACTGACCTAAAACAAAATATGGACAAAGCTATCCCATTCATTTTGGTCTCCCGTTTGGAGTTGATTCGTGGGCCGTCGCCATCTTTATTTTTCGTCAGCAGAGTGGGAGGGAATGGGGTTGAGTCCTTGCATGTGACATGGGAGTTTCCCAGAGCCGCAGCTCTGCCTGCTATTGGTCCGTGATCGGCAAGCTGCGCAATCACTGGACAGGCGATCTGTCAATCACCCCCTTTTCTATCATCTATGTCACTCCAAACGGGCGAGTTATATAAAAAATGACCCCCCTACATTTGTTATCAAAAGGTGAAATTCGCTCTATAGACCAAAACCGTGTTTTGCCCCTCACTGGAAAGATGTTTAATCCTGTTACAAAGTCGGGCATTTTAACATGGGGGTAAATACCTACTGCCCCGACCCCTATTGGCCATTTGAGGAACTACAGCTTTTCAATTCACTTCCGTGTCATCAGAGGGAAGCCGGGGGGGGGTTGGCCACTGGTCTGGACCAGCTGGAAACTTAACTTAACTAGAAACTTATACTTAAACTTAACTTAACATAACTTAAACCAATACAACCTCTTAATAAACAGCATAGATATTAGTTTATCTAAAGCAATGTCCCTTATGGAGTAACAAAGTTCAGCCCAGCCGGCTGGCCTGTGAAAGGCCTTCGGCTGGGAGCGCTAACTGAAGATTGCTGCCACTGTAGACAGTCCATACCTGCTGCCATGGTTCAGTCTCCCAGGCTGCGGGACAGTCCACCTGGTTGCAGGGTTGCAGGATAGCGGGTTTGAACTCGCGGCACTCGTCCTCTGAGACACTCTGGCTCTCCTGCTGCTCCACAGACAGCAGGCGCATGCAGTACACACTCCTGGTGTGTATGCCCACGCCACAGGATGCAGAGCAGCCAGTCCACGCTGTCATCTCCCATCTACAGAGACAGGTCATACACTAGAGTTTAACTCCCATCTACAGAGACAGGTCATACACTAGAGTTTAACTGTCACCTGTCATCTACAGAGACAGGTCATACACTAGAGTTTAACTGTCATCTCCCATCTACAGAGACAGGTCATACACTAGAGTTTAACTGTCATCTCCCATCTACAGAGACAGGTCATACACTAGAGTTTAACTGTCACCTCCCATCTACAGAGACAGGTCATACACTAGAGTTTAACTGTCACCTGCCATCTACAGAGACAGGTCATACACTAGAGTTTAACTGTCACCTGCCATCTACAGATACAGGTCATACACTAGAGTTTAACTGTCCTCTCCCATCTCAGAGACAGGTCATACACTAGAGTTTAACTGTCGCCTCCCATCTACAGAGACAGGTCATACACTAGAGTTTAACTGTCGCCTCCCATCTACAGAGACAGGTCATACACTAGAGTTTAACTGTCACCTGCCATCTACAGAGACAGGTCATACACTAGAGTTTAACTGTCACCTACCATCTACAGAGACAGGTCATACACTAGAGTTTAACTGTCCTCTCCCATCTACAGAGACAGGTCATACACTAGAGTTTAACTGTCATCTCCCATCTACAGAGACAGGTCATACACTAGAGTTTAACTGTCACCTGCCATCTACAGAGACAGGTCATACACTAGAGTTTAACTGTCCTCTACCATCTACAGAGACAGGTCATACACTAGAGTTTAACTGTCACCTGCCATCTACAGAGACAGGTCATACACTAGATCAACTGTCAACTCCCATCTACAGAGACAGGTCATACACTAGATCAACTGTCACCTGCCATCTACAGAGACAGGTAATACACTAGAGTTTAACTGTCACCTGCCATCTACAGAGACAGGTCATACACTAGATCAACTGTCAACTCCCATCTACAGAGACAGGTAATACACTAGATCAACTGTCACCTGCCATCTACAGAGACAGGTAATACACTAGAGTTTAACTGTCACCTGCCATCTACAGAGACAGGTCATACACTAGATCAACTGTCAACTCCCATCTACAGAGACAGGTCATACACTAGAGTTTAACTGTCACCTGCCATCTACAGAGACAGGTCATACACTAGATCAACTGTCAACTCCCATCTACAGAGACAGGTCATACACTAGAGATTAACTGTCCTCTCCCATCTACAGAGACAGGTCATACACTAGAGTTTAACTGTCACCTGCCATCTACAGAGACAGGTCATACACTAGATCAACTGTCAACTCCCATCTACAGAGACAGGTCATACACTAGATCAACTGTCACCTGCCATCTACAGAGACAGGTCATACACTAGAGTTTAACTGTCCTCTCCCATCTACAGAGACAGGTCATACACTAGAGTTTAACTGTCACCTGTCATCTACAGAGACAGGTCATACACTAGAGTTTAACTGTCACCTGCCATCTACAGATACAGGTCATACACTAGAGTTTAACTGTCACCTCCCATCTACAGAGACAGGTCATACACTAGAGTTTAACTGTCACCTGCCATCTACAGAGACAGGTCATACACTAGAGTGTAACTGTCATCTCCTATCTACAGAGACAGGTCATACACTATAGTTTAACTGTCACCTGTCATCTACAGAGACAGGTCATACACTAGAGTTTAACTGTCACCTGCCATCTACAGAGACAGGTCATACACTAGAGTTTAACTGTCCTCTCCCATCTACAGAGACAGGTCATACACTAGAGTTTAACTGTCACCTGCCATCTACAGAGACAGGTCATACACTAGAGTTTAACTGTCACCTGCCATCTACAGAGACAGGTCATACACTAGAGTTTAACTGTCACCTCCCATCTACAGAGACAGGTCATACACTAGAGTTTAACTGTCACCTGTCATCTACAGACACAGGTCATACACTAGAGTTTAACTGTCACCTCCCATCTACAGAGACAGGTCATACACTAGAGTTTAACTGTCACCTGTCATCTACAGACACAGGTCATACACTAGAGTTTAACTGTCACCTCCCATCTACAGAGACAGGTCATACACTAGAGTTTAACTGTCACCTGTCATCTACAGAGACAGGTCATACACTAGAGTTTAACTGTCCTCTCCCATCTACAGAGACAGGTCATACACTAGAGTTTAACTGTCCTCTCCCATCTACAGAGACAGGTCATACACTAGAGTTTAACTGTCCTCTCCCATCTACAGAGACAGGTCATACACTAGAGTTTAACTGTCATCTCCCATCTACAGAGACAGGTCATACACTAGATCAACTGTCACCTGACATCTACAGAGACAGGTCATACACTAGAGTTTAACTGTCCTCTCCCATCTACAGAGACAGGTCATACACTAGAGATTAACTGTCCTCTCCCATCTACAGAGACAGGTCATACACTAGAGTTTAACTGTCCTCTCCCATCTACAGAGACAGGTCATACACTAGAGATTAACTGTCCTCTCCCATCTACAGAGACAGGTCATACACTAGAGTTTAACTGTCACCTGCCATCTACAGAGACAGGTCATGAGTCCCCCTGGGTTACGGAATGTAGGCTACACCTCATAGGAAAACAAAAAGTCATGAAAGCACAACGCTTATCAGTGATGGTGAAATAATCTACTTCCTGTAGATAGTCAGATTCATACATGCATACTACTGTCCTCTAGAGAGAGAGTGTGGCGTCAGCGGAGGACCAAAATGCGAGACTCATTAGCCAATGAACAGCCAGGAATGGGTCTCGCGCTACTTTTGCATGCTAAAATAAAGCTGATAATGTACAATTTGATTCAAGGGATGAAAAACCCTTTCAAAGTACAACACAAACGGTCTATTTTGCTGCAACTCGACAGTGCTGCTTTTTTTACTCAAGAGTTCCAGGACCTTACTTCCTGGAAAAAAACTGGTCCATTGGAGTGAATGGAGATGTCGGAACTCTTCTATTATACGGCTCTGATGCATACTGTACTGTACACTTCTACACACATTTGGGTGCAGACTAGAGAGGAAGAGTTTTCCTTGGTACAAAATGAATTTATTTTGGAAATACAATCTATTTTAAACGTCTGCCTGGGGGTTTTGTGGGGCTGCTGATGGCACTGGCCTCCATGCGTCCACCACATGGAGTTCGCGGGGGGCCCTGCTTTCTTTATGGCCCTCGTAAAGCTAATGAAGTCAGACAAAACACAAGGCCGAGACAAATCCCCACTGAGGAGAATGATGTACAACAGCCACTCGCTGAGGGAGAAGAGAGAGAGGGAGGGAGAGGAAGAGGGGGAGAGGGAGGAGGGAGAGAGAAGAGAGATGAGAGAGTAAAATGGACTATAGGAGTTTATAGACTGTGCAGTGTGTGTGTGTGTGTGTGTGTGTGTGTGTGTGTGTGTGTCTGTGTGTGTGTGTTTGCGTACGTGCATGTGTGCATGTGTGTGTGTGCGTGCGCGAGCATGTACTGTATGTGTGTGTTTTTGCGTACGTGCATGTGTGTGTGTGTGTGTGTGTGTGTGTGTGTTTTTGCGTACGTGCGTGTGTGCGTCTGTGTGTGTGTGTGTGTGTGTGTGTGTGTGTGTGTGTGTGTGTGTGTGTGTGCGAGCGTGTATGTGTGGGTGGGTGGGGGACCTGCACTCTGCAGCAGCTGCTTCCTGTATATGTCCATTAGTGGAGGACAGAGTGGTACATGTGTGTGTGGATCACATGATAGGCCCCCAGTCTGTGTGAATACTGGATGGACAAACAAGCCATCTGTAGATACAGTCACCTATTGCCAAGGGGCAACCTCCGGCGCTGAACAATGAAGCCAATGTAGAGATGCCTTAAACCTGCATTCTTTCTAATGGCCAGCAGGGGGCCAAACCACTGGCTGCAAAAAGAAGTCTGATGTATAGACCAAATCACCGTGACGTCACCATGTAAACAAATTTACTTCCGGGTACCACTTGGGGAAGGCGGCAGGTTTAAATGTGCGTGTTGTCAAATAAATGCTGTCAAACCCTCTCGTTGTTTTCGGCCGACTACTTTCAATTTAAATGGTTAAACGGTTGGTAAACATGCTTGTCCGACGTATCTAGCCTTTCTTCTGTGTTTGTTTTATGTAGTGTTAGCTAGCTAATAACGTTTGTTTGTCTGTCAAACTCGCTGTTTTTTTACGTTACAGACAGAGTAACCTCGCGTCACCAGGCTCTTCTCGGCGAGAAAGAGCCTGGTACAGACAGAGCTACTGACGCCACGTCAATTTAATTTAGCTTCAAGTCTACTCTAGTCTGGTCCAACAGGTAAATTAGCTAGTCTGGTCTCCACTAACGTTAGTGAAAGTGTTGTTATGAATGATATTAAACAACAACACAACACGGACAAACCATTTTTGTCTTCTTTGTCTGTTTTTGTCTTCAACACGTCAGTTTGTGCCGTCCACCGCCATTATAATGTGTGGACCTCAGGGGTACCCGGAAGTAAATGTAAACATCCCGCTGATTTGGTCTATAGAGAGCCAAAGTCATGTCCACTTCCGGGCACCAAGAGATTTCATCCGCCATTTATTTTCCCATAGACATTTCGTAAAATGCTTATACAAATAGTTTTACATAGTCAAACGATTCAGCTATATTTAGAAACAGGAGAGACCATACATTTCACTCGGACCAAAACCAAAAAATAGTAGGATTTAAAAAAAGATAATATTTCTTTTATGTTTTTTTTTATATATATATTTTTAAGTTTTGGTCTGAGTGAAATATTCTGTGAAAAGTGGGTGATATAGTGGAGGGTGAACCGGCTTAAATACTGTGTAGCAACCTTTGATTTGCAGTTTACCAGCATATCATCATAAGTCGTATCAAGCTGATACAATAATATGAATAGTATAATATTTAAGTGTGGACATTTTTTTATACATGAAGCTCTTATCTGAAAATATTATGGATTTTTGTTGATATGGGAGATGAATCATAGTTTGGAGGACATAGCTTGCCCATGTTTTTACTGAGCACTGCATCACTGCCAACACTAGACTTTGAATACTGACTCTGATTATTCTCTGGACTAAAAACGGAGAGCCGACTTTACTCAGTATAATGTACTTGGATAGACCGTTTGTTCCCCCGGACCAAAGGAGTGGATTTTGGTGAAACGCTGGCTTAATTCTTCTTGAATCTCTTCGTTAAGTCTGCTGAATTCTTTCTCCGCTGCTGCAACAGCTATTCTCATGAAACTAGACACAACCACGCGAGAGGATTTGAAGCTAAACATAGGGAGCGGGGCCAAAATGGAAAATATAAACTTTTATACTTCAAGGTTATTTTACCTCAGATCCGTTCCTTTATGTTCCTTCATGTTGCTTGATCAAATGCAGCTATTATTATTAAAAGGTAAATGAAATGATCCTCTCTGAATCAACATCAGTTTTTCCTCAACACACTTAAGCGCACGGCTCCAGATAGCCAACTGTCCTGCTGACTTTGGCAATTGGACAGCAAATTGGAAAAACAATCTGTACTGTGTGTGTGTGTGTGTGTGTGTGTCTGTGTGTGTGTGTGTGTGTGTGTGTGTGTGTGTGTGTGTGTGTGTGCTTGCGCGCACGCGCGTGGGCGTGTTTGAGTGCACAATGTTCTACCACAACGGTGAAAGTGTTCTACCCTTTATGAAAGTGTAGGCTGACAAGCCATTTAGAATCAATCATCGTTTGTTTCTTAAACACAAACCAGGGCGCTGTCGTTGTCCAACACTTTAGCGGTGTGCGGCGCGCTGCTCAGCGTCACGGCTTTGACTTATGAGCCAAAGCCGTGCAGGCAGTGATACTCAACTTGCGGCCTGGGGGCCAAGTGGGCCCCCCCGACCATTTTCTAATTCACAATGAAAAATGTTAAATAAAGTTTGACTGAGCTCCAGCTAAATTGTCAAATATGGCCTGCTGCTCGCCGCCCAGGCACAGTATACGTACTTAACTAACTTAACCCAACTATCCTGTGTGCAAAATTGTGAGACTAAACTCCGGCTGACACCCCAAAAACCTACAATCCGCTCCAGATTTTTTTTTAAATTAAAGTAAGTAAGGTAACTTTTTCACCTTAATATAACAGCTTTTTAGTCATTAAGGATGGTAGAGTGACTTGTAACAGGGAGAATGTCACCTCTATTGGTCACACACCGCCCTCCAAAGGCCTCTCCTGGGACTAAGCAAGTTTCCTGCCTGCGTCCCGGAGGCAAGATGTGCGCATGCGCTCTCCAGCGGGAGCCTTGTGTTCCTGGAAACAAGGAAGTAACTCGATTCGGATTTGCTTACGAAAATGACGTTTCACGGAAGTATGGATTATTATTTCATCACGTGGTGAGTACCCGATGTCACAACATGTACATAGAGCTTTCTGGCGCTGTGTTTTGTTGACTTTGAACGGCGATATCGATATCGATACTATTGCACGCAGAGGGCGCAGTTTCTCCAATAGCAAAACTTGGAAAAGTTACTGATTGTGGCTTTAATATTTGTTTATTAACTGGCCCCTGGCCTCCTGTCATTTTGCAGAAGTGGTCCCCAGGCACAGCAAGTTGAGTATGTCCGGCTGTCATCATATCTGACTTCATAGTTTATTGATTGTGTTTAGTTAGATCGAGCTAGACACATTCTCTGTAAAGTCATTTGAGACATGCTTGTGAATTAGGGCTATATAAATACCGTAAACAGACATGCTTGTGAATTAGAGCTATATAAATAAACAAACTTGACTTGACTACCCGGCCAATGGTCTCACATGTGCATGTGACAGGCAACTGCAGCGGAGCAGCAAAGAGTAAACCAGTGCATGACTTTAGATCTTTTCCTTTTTTTTGTATCAAGGTCGGGGTTATTGTGTCCCTCCCACTTCTCAAACCAAAGTTACGCCCGTGTACTGTAGAGTGTTTGGTCAGTGACGTGGGTCTCCCACAGTCCCTCCGCTCTGCAACCACCTTATCAACCGCCTTATGATGATCACTGATTGGTCAAGTCACAGTTCCCCCACCTATCACGGGGCCTGATTTGTCATGACCTGTAAGTCTTTTCAGTTTATATATATATAAAAAAAGTTATATCAGTATTGTTGTTTTTGAGAAATCAGACGAAAATAAATAATTTCTCATCCGAGCATTTGTTTGCAATTATTTAGCAATGTCCGTGCAAATCAATAATGGGACTGCAAACCATTTCCCTGACCTGCACTAAAAGTAGCAGTAAACAACTTCTGCTTCTAATATTTCAAAACCAAAACTCTGGCACAAGTGTTTCTGGATGGACTGAAATGAAGGTTAAAGCCAGTTCATGAATATTCTTAAAGACCTGAATTATCCCTTTTGACTCGTGGGTATTGCTACAGTATTAACATAGTTCTGGGTGGTTTTCAGCCAAAAATGCATTTGTGTTGCATCACACGGACAACAGTACAAGCCTCAGTCTAAGTGTCCAGGAGCCACAGAGTCTGCTGGTAGTCTAACCATCTACAGACTGATAGAGTCTGCTGGTAGTCTAACCATCTACAGACTGATAGAGTCTGCTGGTAGTCTAACCATCTACAGACTGATAGAGTCTGCTGGTAGTCTAACCATCTACAGACTGATAGAGTCAGCTGGTAGTCTAACATCTACAGACTGATAGAGTCAGCTGGTAGTCTAACCATCTACAGACTGATAGAGTCTGCTGGTAGTCTAACCATCTACAGACTGACAGAGTCAGCTGGTAGTCTAACCATCTACAGACTGATAGAGTCTGCTGGTAGTCTAACCATCTACAGACTGATAGAGTCAGCTGGTAGTCTAACCATCTACAGACTGATAGAGTCAGCTGGTAGTCTAACCATCTACAGACTGATAGAGTCAGCTGGTAGTCTAACATCTACAGACTGATAGAGTCTGCTGGTAGTCTAACATCTACAGACTGACAGAGTCAGCTGGTAGTCTAACATCTACAGACTGATAGAGTCTGCTGGTAGTCTAACCATCTACATACTGATATAGTCAGCTGGTAGTCTAACATCTACAGACTGATAGAGTCTGCTGGTAGTCTAACCATCTACATACTGATAGAGTCTGCTGGTAGTCTAACATCTACAGACTGATAGAGTCTGCTGGTAGTCTAACCATCTACAGACTGATAGAGTCTGCTGGTAGTCTAACCATCTACAGACTGATAGAGTCAGCTGGTAGTCTAACATATACAGACTGATAGAGTCAGCTGGTAGTCTAACCATCTACAGACTGATAGAGTCAGCTGGTAGTCTAACATCTACAGACTGATAGAGTCAGCTGGTAGTCTAACCATCTACAGACTGATAGAGTCTGCTGGTAGTCTAATCATCTACAGACTGACAGAGTCAGCTGGTAGTCTAACCATCTACAGACTGATAGAGTATGCTGGTAGTCTAACCATCTACAGACTGATAGAGTCTGCTGGTAGTCTAACCATCTACAGACTGATAGAGTCTGCTGGTAGTCTAACATCTACAGACTGATAGAGTCAGCTGGTAGTCTAACCATCTACAGACTGATAGAGTCAGCTGGTAGTCTAACATATACAGACTGATAGAGTCAGCTGGTAGTCTAACCATCTACAGACTGATAGAGTCAGCTGGTAGTCTAACATCTACAGACTGATAGAGTCAGCTGGTAGTCTAACCATCTACAGACTGATAGAGTCTGCTGGTAGTCTAATCATCTACAGACTGACAGAGTCAGCTGGTAGTCTAACCATCTACAGACTGATAGAGTATGCTGGTAGTCTAACCATCTACAGACTGATAGAGCCTGCTGGTAGTCTAACCATCTACAGACTGATAGAGTCAGCTGGTAGTCTAACCATCTACAGACTGATAGAGTCAGCTGGTAGTCTAACCATCTACAGACTGATAGAGTCAGCTGGTAGTCTAACCATCTACAGACTGATAGAGTCAGCTGGTAGTCTAACCATCTACAGACTGACAGAGTCTGCTGGTAGTCTAACCATCTACAGACTGACAGAGTCTGCTGGTAGTCTAACCATCTACAGACTGATAGAGTCTGCTGGTAGTCTAACCATCTACAGACTGACAGAGTCTGCTGGTAGTCTAACCATCTACAGACTGATAGAGTCAGCTGGTAGTCTAACCATCTACAGACTGACAGAGTCAGCTGGTAGTCTAACCATCTACAGACTGATAGAGTCAGCTGGTAGTCTAACCATCTACAGACTGACAGAGTCTGCTGGTAGTCTAACCATCTACAGACTGATAGAGTCAGCTGGTAGTCTAACCATCTACAGACTGACAGAGTCAGCTGGTAGTCTAACCATCTACAGACTGATAGAGTCAGCTGGTAGTCTAACCATCTACAGACTGACAGAGTCAGCTGGTAGTCTAACATCTACAGACTGATAGAGTCAGCTGGTAGTCTAACCATCTACAGACTGATAGAGTCAGCTGGTAGTCTAACCATCTACAGACTGATAGAGTCAGCTGGTAGTCTAACCATCTACAGACTGATAGAGTCAGCTGGTAGTCTAACCATCTACAGACTGATAGAGTCTGCTGGTAGTCTAACCATCTACAGACTGATAGAGTCTGCTGGTAGTCTAACCATCTACAGACTGATAGAGTCTGCTGGTAGTCTAACCATCTACAGACTGATAGAGTCTGCTGGTAGTCTAACCATCTACAGACTGATAGAGTCTGCTGGTAGTCTAACCATCTACAGACTGACAGAGTCAGCTGGTAGTCTAACATCTACAGACTGATAGAGTCAGCTGGTAGTCTAACCATCTACAGACTGATAGAGTCAGCTGGTAGTCTAACCATCTACAGACTGATAGAGTCAGCTGGTAGTCTAACCATCTACAGACTGATAGAGTCAGCTGGTAGTCTAACCATCTACAGACTGATAGAGTATGCTGGTAGTCTAACCATCTACAGACTGATATAGTCAGCTGGTAGTCTAACCATCTACAGACTGATAGAGTCTGCTGGTAGTCTAACCATCTACAGACTGATAGAGTCTGCTGGTAGTCTAACCATCTACAGACTGATATAGTCAGCTGGTAGTCTAACCATCTACAGACTGATAGAGTCTGCTGGTAGTCTAACCATCTACAGACTGATATAGTCAGCTGGTAGTCTAACCATCTACAGACTGACTGCACGTCTCATTGTGTTTAAATCATGCCACAAAGGAGTAGCTCCCTGCATGGATCCCATCAGTATTTATTCAAGCCGATTTATTTCAAGCAGTGCTGTTTAGCTTTCCTTTATTAAAGGAACACTCCGCCCATTTTCAACCAGCTTTGTATCATTAGAACATCAGTAGTATATCAGAAAACTGTAAACGGTTTTGAAGTCTGTCATTTAATTTGACAGTTATTGAGTGTTAAAGTGTGGACCAGTGACATCACTGGTCCACACTAACTCAAATGAATAACTCATTAACTCAAATCAACTCTCAATAACTGTCAAACTATGCATCATTCATCTAGTTTGACAGTTATTGAGAGTTGATTTGAGTTAATGAGTTATTAATTTGAGTTAGTGTGGACCAGTGATGTCACTGGTCCACACTTTAATACTCAATAACTGTCAAATTAAATGACAGACTTCAAAACCGTTTACAGTTTTCTGATATACTACTGATGTTCTAATGATACAAAGCTGGTAGAAAATGGGCGGAGTGTTCCTTTAAGGTAGACATAATTTTGTGAGTGAGGCCCGAGACACAGAGGGGTTCACCGGGTACTATTGGAACCACCTGCTCGCTGTGTGTACAGTACATGTACGTTACAAATGACTGGCTCTAATTCTATGGACTGCGATGGCAATTTAGGGATTGGTTGGCTGATCCGTATCTCCCGGGTCTCCGGCTCTGGAACCCACTGACATCAGCTTTGATGTTCTGGGGCCTTTTTCCCCTTTTTAAAAAACCTCATTAGTTGTGGCACGAGACCAGAAGTTGAACTCGCATTCCCATCATGCTCTCTGCTGCTCCGAGCGTTGATAAATAAACAAAAAGGACCATAAATACAGTAACGCTGCAATAAAGACGGCCAATGGAGGGTCCCTCTTGGGCAGAGGCTGTGGGCGGAGTCTTGATGGAGGGTCTCTCTTGGGCAGAGGCTGTGGGCGGAGCCTTGATGGAGGGTCTCTCTTGGGCAGAGGCTGTGGGCGGAGCCTTGATGGAGGGTCTCTCTTGGGCAGAGGCTGTGGGCGGAGCCTTGATGGAGGGTCTCTCTTGGGCAGAGGCTGTGGGCGGAGCCTTGATGGAGGGTCTCTCTTGGGCAGAGGGCTTGTTTACCTTGGCATGGCACCGAAACAGGATGCTGGGTGAAGGAGGGAAGCTACATAGGGTCGACTCTGAACAATATGGCTTTGTGAAGGCCGATACTGATATTTTTGGATTGAAACTGCTGATATTTTGGAGGTATATTTATTATCTTTGACCATTCTCCTGCCAAACAATTACAAATATTCAGTGTTTTGGCCAGGATTTCATTTACATTTTTTATGGCCAATATTGGCCAGATACAGTACAGGCCAGATATTGACCCTCTCTCTACAAAACATGCTGAGGAGCTCACCACACTTGCAGAAGAATACTGTGGTAAGTAAGGAGATGATGTTGTGGAGCCGTGGAGACCATCATCACACGTACGCTCATGTGTGATGAGATGAGTGTGAGCTGCTCCGCTTGACCTCTGGAGGTCACATGAAGAGGCTATTTGGCACCAGAAGTGTTCTTCTTATGTTCTTAATTCAGCGCTTGGCTCTCTGGCCATGCCAGTACATATGAAGAATTTCATTCCCAAAGTGCAATATCAAAGATTTAAAAAAAATCTCTTACAAAACAGATTTGATACAGTATGTGCAACTGACATTTCGCAGGTTCTATTCCCACAAAAGCCAGTGAATCCATGAAACAGCCATGTGTCTTTTGTTTGAGTGCATAAGAGCATCTAAACGCAGGCGTGCAGGTAAACACGTGTAGGTGTGTTTTCACAGGTAAACACGTGTAGGTGTGTTTTCACAGGTAAACACGTGTAGGTGTGTTTTCACAGGTAAACACGTGTAGGTGTGTTTTCACAGGTAAACACGTGTAGGTGTGTTGTAAACACGTGTAGGTGTGTTTTCACAGGTAAACACGTGTAGGTGTGTTTTCACAGGTAAACATGTGTAGGTGTGTTTTCACAGGTAAACACGTGTAGGTGTGTTGTAAACACGTGTAGGTGTGTTTTCACAGGTAAACACGTGTAGGTGTGTTTTCACAGGTAAACATGTGTAGGTGTGTTTTCACAGGTAAACACGTGTAGGTGTGTTGTAAACACGTGTAGGTGTGTTTTCACAGGTAAACACGTGTAGGTGTGTTTTCACAGGTAAACATGTGTAGGTGTGTTGTAAACACGTGTAGGTGTGTTTTCACAGGTAAACACGTGTAGGTGTGTTTTCACAGGTAAACATGTGTAGGTGTGTTTTCACAGGTAAACACGTGTAGGTGTGTTGTAAACACGTGTAGGTGTGTTTTCACAGGTAAACACGTGTATGTGTGTTTTCACAGGTAAACACGTGTAGGTGTGTTTTCACAGGTAAACATGTGTAGGTGTGTTTTCACAGGTAAACACGTGTAGGTGTGTTTTCACAGGTAAACACGTGTAGGTGTGTTTTCACAGGTAAACATGTGTAGGTGTGTTTTCACAGGTAAACACGTGTAGGTGTGTTTTCACAGGTAAACACGTGTAGGTGTGTTTTCACACCTCAGCCCTTTCAATGAAGGCACTTTCCTTAGGGCCTGTGTCCACCTAGCGTCTTTTTCCGACCGTTAAACGCTGGGGAGCGCTGATCTCAGCGCACAATATACAAGGAAGCAGTCTGAAACTAACGTTAGCTCAGTGCGGTAGTAGCTTGATAGCTGACAGCTAACATTAGCAAACAACACACATACAGTGATTTAGCTCAACACTCACCAGAAATATCAAGTGTCTAGCCAATCTGCTCCCACAATTGAGCCTTTCTGTCTCTGTTGCGATAGTTTCTCCATGATTAAGATGCCAGAAAAGCAGCACCCGACACCAGCGTGTTTCTGAAAAGTTAAATTATTTTCAGCTGGAAGCGCTGGGAGCCGGCGCACAAAAACACCTGAGCGCTGTGAAAATAGACGCTGGGCGCTGCGCACTTTCTCTAGACGTCCGTGTGCGCCCGCATACGCTCTCCCCCCATTGGAAACAACTGAAAAAAGAAGCTGGACCTGATGAAAAGACGCTAGATGGACACAGGCCCTTATGTGAGCGCCTGGTCCTTTTTTGGCCAGCACAAGCGGGCCCTATATCTGGCTTTGTCCAGTCCAATTTGCATACCGATTTGAGTGCCGATGCTCGTGAACGCTTTATCGCGCTTGCCATATGCTAGGTTACGACCTAGCCTTGTTACAGCACATTTGACACTTTTTAAGTAAGAACTATTCACCTTTTTCCTGGACTTACATTTCCCATGATTCTCAGCGGTAGCCGGTTGTCGACTTCCTGTTAAAAAAAAAATCACTAGGAAGGAGGTGCACGCCACTGTCAAAGAGTCTGAACGTTTGGCTTATTTGATCCGAAATGGCTAAAAATAGTAACATTGTGTGGTTGCATAGCGGCGATATTTTACAAAAACGAGGTGAATGTCAATTCACTGGTACTGTACGGGCTTATTTTAGCCGAAAATTGCTAACAATAGTATCTGGTTGCATAGCGGCAGCTTTTGTTTTGAAGGCTAAACGTCCAAACTGGAACTCTTATTATTTGGTCATTGAACGGAGCTTTAGGGGTCTCTCTCTTTCAAGATTCAAGATATTGTCACTCCGTTGTACAATTATGCACATGTGAAATTATTGTGCTGGGGGGCTCCATTACAAGACATAGGTAGGTACAAAGTCACAGCAATTATTATGATTATCTTCAGTCTCTTTCGCTATGAACGGTCCTGGGAGGAAACAAGCAACCGGCAGCTGGAAACAGGGAGGGAGGGTGTCATGGAAACAGGGAGGGAGGGTGTCATGGAAACAGGGAGGGAGGGTGTCATGGAAGCGCCCACGGTCTCACCAGGAAACCCGTGAATATTCCCCCTTCATTGATTGTGTTCTCGACATCCAAGGCCACCTGCGGCTGCATTGCCGATACCTGAAGCCATCGTTTTGTTAGCGTAGATACAAAGCCATTTAGATTGGAACCCCCGTGGTGAAAGCAACAGACGTATTATTCTGTATCAATGTATCAGCAGGCCTCGTTTTGATAGGTCGACCTCCCCTTTAGCAAAGCGAGTCAGGAGGGGGTCCTTGATAGTATTTCAGAGTGAATCCTCACATCTTCTCTGTGGCTCTCTGGGCTCTCCTAGCCCACACGCTGCGTCAGTAACCGGGTGAAGGGCTCACCTGGGAGGGCACGGCTCAGGGTTACAGATGCGGATCATGAGTGGCGGTCTGCTGGATGGATCGCACAGAGCGTCGTCCACCTCTTCCCCTCGCCTCCGGTTCACACACCTCAGCATCGCCGTCTGTTTCCCTGGACAGAGGAGTGAGACAGAGAGTCAGAAGAGTGAGAGACAGAGGGGCAGAGGAGTGAGACACAGAGAGTCAGAGGAGTGAGACTAAGTCTGCTTCCCTGGGCAGAGGAGTGAGACAGAGAGTCAGAGGAGTGAGACTATGTCTGCTTCCCTGGACAGAGGAGAGAGACAGAGAGTCAGAGGAGTGAGACTATGTCTGCTTCCCTGGACAGAGGAGAGAGACAGAGAGTCAGAGGAGTGAGACTATGTCTGCTTCCCTGGACAGAGGAGAGAGACAGAGAGTCAGAGGAGTGAGACAGAGAGTCAGAGGAGTGAGACTATGTCTGTTTCCCTGGGCAGAGGAGAGAGACAGAGAGTCAGAGGAGTGAGACTATCTGTTTCCCTGGGCAGAGGAGAGCGACAGAGAGTCAGAGGAGTGAGACTATCTGTTTCCCTGGACAGAGGAGAGAGACAGAGAGTCAGAGGAGTGAGACTATCTGTTTCCCTGGGCAGAGGAGAGAGACAGAGAGTCAGAGGAGTGAGACTATGTCTGCTTCCCTGGACAGAGGAGAGAGACAGAGAGTCAGAGGAGTGAGACTATGTCTGCTTCCCTGGACAGAGGAGAGAGACAGAGAGTCAGAGGAGTGAGACTATCTGTTTCCCTGGGCAGAGGAGAGAGACAGAGAGTCAGAGGAGTGAGACAGAGAGTCAGAGGAGTGAGACTATGTCTGTTTCCCTGGGCAGAGGAGAGAGACAGAGAGTCAGAGGAGTGAGACTATCTGTTTCCCTGGGCAGAGGAGAGAGACAGAGAGTCAGAGGAGTGAGACAGAGAGTCAGAGGAGTGAGACTATGTCTGTTTCCCTGGGCAGAGGAGAGAGACAGAGAGTCAGAGGAGTGAGACAGAGAGTCAGAGGAGTGAGACTATGTCTGCTTCCCTGGGCAGAGGAGAGAGACAGAGAGTCAGAGGAGTGAGACTATCTGTTTCCCTGGACAGAGGAGTGAGACAGAGAGTCAGAGGAGTGAGACTACATCTGCTTCCCTGGGCAGAGGAGAGACAGATGAGCGAGATGACGGACCAAAGATACAGACGTAAGTTTCTCCAGGAACCTCACCGGCAGCACAGGTGGCGGAGCAGGCCGTGAAGCTCCTGTAGTCCCAGTGCTGGAGCTCCTCTCCCCGGGTGTGAGGGTCCCCGGGCTCCCGGAGCCCCGGAGAGACGCCCGGGATGCTGGCACAGGTCCCCCTGTTGCAGGGCCTCTCCAGGTGGGGTCGGTCCTCACCGCACTCCTCCTCCGGAAGGTCGACCTCCGTCTGGGTGAAGGAGAGCAGCACCTGGCACTTCACCTCCCGGGTCTGTCTGCCGGGCCCACAGGTGGCGCTGCAGGGCGACCACGGCCCAGGGATGAATCTGAAAACACCAGTAGAGGACAGAATTCTTCAAAATCAATGCAGTTTGTTTGGCATACTGGATGGTGCCTGTTCCTCTTGAAACATGCAATCATTTTGGAGTTCTTGTGTCTCTGAGGTATCTGTCATTCAGGCACCGACTCATTTAGATTTTTTTGGAGCTTGGGTCGTGCCCTTGTGTGGCTTTGAAAACTCTGAAAATGGTGACTGTCAGACCTCTTTTACAGCAATACTGCTGATTGGTATTCAACTTAATATGACTCGTCGTGATTGTGAGTGTGATTTAGTTCCTTCAAAGTTGCTGCTTTTTACTTTTCTTTTCTTGCAATTGCAAGAAATGATGTGAATTTCTGGCAAAGCACACATTCACATCGGCTCTCTGCTGCTGCATTGACCCAGTTTTCTGACAGGGATTGCTAAAAAAAAAAAAAAGTTCATCTCATCTAATCTGAAATACTAGAGTTACAGTAAGTGGCCAAAATGTACTTTTGTACTATTGTATTTTGAGTAAAAGTACCTGTGCTTGTATTTTGAGTTTGAGTTTTCAATTTACCGCCCCCCCCATCCCATTTTTATCCCCCGTTAGTCCAAATTTTAATTTATTTATCCTGGTTGCTGCTCCACCCTCTGCCGATCTGGGGAGAGCTGAAACTGGCTCCATGCTTCCTCCGAGACATGGGCAGTTAGCCAGCCGCTTCTTTTCACCTGACAGGGGAAGCTTCACCGGTAGGACATAGCACGTGGGAGGTTCACGCTATTCCAACGAGTTCCCCTCCCTCCGAACAGGCGCCCTTAACGACCAGAGGAGGAACCACATTAGCAACCAGGATATTGCATGTTTTGGTGAAGGGGGTTCCTATATGAAGGAAACCCCCAGGTGGGCACGGGGAGAACATGCAAACTCCACACAGAAGGGCCCTTTTGACGACCCCACCCGGGCGGTGGGCACTCGAGGACATGCGGACGAGCACGCACTCCTTCAGCGCTCACAGCCTCCCAGGTGGGAATCGAACCCAGGACCTTCTAGCTGTGAGGCGACGGCGCTTACCACTGAGCCACCGTGCCCCCACTGTACTATTGTATCTTGAGTAAGAGTACACAGCAGAGAACATGGCCCGGTCTCAACAATAACTTCACTTCAGTTCAGATGGTCTCCTCTCTGTCCTCCCACCATCCCGGAGAGGGAACGAGTGAAACCCCACCACTGACCGGGACAAATTGAACACTTCACAATAAAAGGGCAGATTAAATGCAGCAATATTTCTGAATAAATCCAGCTGCTTGTTGTAATGAAATCTGAATGATGCTGACAGGCTACTGCACCCGATGGAACGTCTGAGACCAGGGTTGTTATGGAAACGCTTGAACTGAAACGAGGTGAGAGCAGAGAAATACTGTAGGCTTCCAGGTCCTACTTCCTACAGGTCCTTATTTTCTCCCGTGGTCTCCTATTCACCTTATGTAGCCCCGCCCACTTGACCCAGGTGTGCTATGACTTCCTGTTCAAAACACCGTCTGTTTTACCTGGTCACTAGTACTGAAAGTACCAGACTATCTCTGTTTGGCACTGTACCACACTATCTCTGTTTTGCACTGTACCAGACTATCTCTGTTTGGCACTGTACCACACTATCTCTGTTTTGCACTGTACCAGACTATCTCTGTTTGGCACTGTACCAGACTATCTCTGTTTGGCACTGTACCACACTATCTCTGTTTGGCACTGTACCACACTATCTCTGTTTTGCACTGTACCAGACTATGGGCCTGTGTCCACCTAGCGTCTTTTTCCGACTGTTAAACGCTGGGAGTGCGCTGGGAAGCGCTGATCTCAGCGCACAATTATACAAGGAAGCAGTCTCAAACTAACGTTAGTTCAGTGCGGTAGTAGCTTGATAGCTGACAGCTAACATTAGCAAACAACACACATACAGTGATTTAGCTCAACACTCACCAGAAATATCAAGTGTCTAGCCAATCTGCTCCCACAATTGAGCCTTTCTGTCTCTGTTGCGATAGTTTCTCCATATGATTAGTTGCATGAAACGGAGCGGCCGACACCAGCGTCTTTCTGAAAAGTTAAAATATTGTCAGCTGGAAGCGCTGGGGAGCCGGCGCACAAAAACGCCGGAGCGCTCTGAAAATAGACGCTGGGTGCAGCGCACTTTCTCTAGACGTCCGTGTGCGCCCACATACGCTCTTCCCCCCATTGGAAACAACTGAAAAAAGACACTAGGTGGACACATGCCCTATCTCTGTTTTGCACTGTACCAGACTATCTCTGTTTCACACTGTACCAGACTATCTCTGATTCA
The DNA here is from genome assembly GCF_964638095.1 of Poromitra crassiceps. Classification (NCBI taxonomy): domain Eukaryota; kingdom Metazoa; phylum Chordata; class Actinopteri; order Beryciformes; family Melamphaidae; genus Poromitra; species Poromitra crassiceps. Next base: position 3,592,988 of record NC_139651.1, on the reverse strand, counting down.
CACTGTACCAGACTATCTCTGATTCGCACTGTACCAGACTATCTCTGTTTCACACTGTACCAGACTATCTCTGTTTCACACTGTACCAGACTATC
>NC_139651.1:3517893-3585393 GCF_964638095.1 Poromitra crassiceps | reverse complement strand
AAAATGGCGGAAAATCTAGTCAGACGGAAATGGGCGTGGCCTAGATGAGTAGATGCGGAAGGACCCAAGGAATCCAGGGAAAAAAGAAGTTTGATGATAGACCATACGGTTCAGAAGTTATGGACCAGAATGTAAAGAGGGCTGTTATAGCTCCACCATCTGCTCAATTTGTGTAATTCTTTCGTGTAGAATAAAAGGCCCCTCTGTGCACCTCCCTACCAAGTTTCGTAGCTGTAGCTGTTATGGTTTCTGAATTACAGCTAATTTACTGCAAGATTTTTCGAAACCCCATGCAAGTCAATGGGGAAAAAAAATATTATGACATCACAATTGCTCGAGTGACATTAGTGATGGCATCACAATTGCTTGACTGACTGATGACATCACAAATACAACCTAATTGCCAAACGTAATTAAGGTAATTAAGCTATACACGGCCAGAATTCAACGTTTTGATGCACTGTGGGCTCAATTTTTGACCGATCGAAAATCTGGTTTGATACTTTTGTGTAGAACAGTCTAACGATGTAGATACTGAAGTTTGGTGTCGTTTGAAGAAAAAATGTGGGAGGAGTAGGGTTTAATTCGTTTTTGCAGTTTTTGCAGTTTTGCGGTCTTTAAACTTCATAATTGGCCATAGGTTGCATTGTACAAAAGTTTCCCCTCATTTAGGCGCACATTTCGGTGAAAGTTGCAAAGCCGTAGCACGTACGCCTGATTTTTTTATGAATTTTTTAAGTTTTAAACTTTAGACGGTCGCTGTAGTGCCACCGTTAGGACTATTGGCCCCAAATTTGTGTCAAAGACGTTTGGCATGGGACTGGACCTTTGTGCAAAGTTTGGTTAGTTTTCATCCATGGGAAGTCGAACTTCCCGGGAGGATGAAGAATAATAATGGCAAATACAAGAAGTGGCCTGGCCGCTTCGCTGGCCCGGCCACTAATTACAGTAATAGATTTCTTTTTGGCATGAAAGTAAATGGAGGGGTTATGTGACACGTCGATGGAGATGAGAGTCAAGGCGTCCTTCAGAGAAAAAGGCTTTGCACCTATTGATTTAAGCATCTACTGATTTATGCACATCACTTAGCATTCTCTCTGCATTGATTCCAGATTCCAGTTCTATTGAACACATCCTTGTGTGGAGCAGCAGTCTGCTCCAGTGTGACAGTCTGCTCCAGTGTGACAGCCAAGCTGTCTAGGAGTTATTATAGTTCTATCCTGATGACAGAGTGAGGTGTTATTATAGTTCTATCCTTATGACAGAGTGAGGAGTTATTATAGTTCTATCCTGATGACAGAGTGAGGTGTTATTATAGTTCTATCCTTATGAGAGTGAGGTGTTATTGTAGTTCTATCCTGATGACAGAGTGAGGTGTTATTGTAGTTCTATCCTGATGACAGAGTGAGGTGTTATTATAGTTCTATCCTGATGACAGAGTGAGGTGTTATTGTAGTTCTATCCTGATGACAGAGTGAGGTGTTATTGTAGTTCTATGCTGATGACAGAGTGAGGTGTTATTGTAGTTCTATCCTGATGACAGAGTGAGGTGTTATTATAGTTCTATCCTGATGACAGAGTGAGGTGTTATTGTAGTTCTATCCTTATGACAGAGTGAGGTGTTATTATAGTTCTATCCTGATGACAGAGTGAGGTGTTATTGTAGTTCTATCCTTATGACAGAGTGAGGAGTTATTATAGTTCTATCCTGATGACAGAGTGAGGTGTTATTATAGTTCTATCCTTATGAGAGTGAGGTGTTATTGTAGTTCTATCCTGATGACAGAGTGAGGTGTTATTGTAGTTATATCCTGATGACAGAGTGAGGTGTTATTATAGTTCTATCCTTATGACAGAGTGAGGTGTTATTATAGTTCTATCCTTATGACAGAGTGAGGTGTTATTATAGTTCTATCCTTATGACAGAGTGAGGTGTTATTATAGTTCTATCCTGATGACAGAGTGAGGGGTTATTATAGTTCTATCCTGATGACAGAGTGATGTGTTATTATAGTTCTATCCTTATGACAGAGTGAGGTGTTATTATAGTTCTATCCTGATGACAGAGTGAGGTGTTATTATAGTTCTATCCTTATGACAGAGTGAGGTGTTATTGTAGTTCTATCCTGATGACAGAGTGAGGTGTTATTGTAGTTCTATCCTGATGACAGAGTGAGGTGTTATTGTAGTTCTATCCTGATGACAGAGTGAGGTGTTATTGTAGTTCTATCCTGATGACAGAGTGAGGTGTTATTATAGATCTATCCTGATGACAGAGTGAGGTGTTATTGTAGTTCTATCCTGATGACAGAGTGAGGTGTTATTATAGATCTATCCTTATGACAGAGTGAGGTGTTATTGTAGTTCTATCCTGATGACAGAGTGAGGTGTTATTGTAGTTCTATCCTGATGACAGAGTGAGGTGTTATTGTAGTTCTATCCTGATGACAGAGTGAGGTGTTATTATAGTTCTATCCTGATGACAGAGTGAGGTGTTATTATAGTTCTATCCTGATGACAGAGTGAGGTGTTATTGTAGTTCTATCCTGATGACAGAGTGAGGTGTTATTGTAGTTCTATCCTGATGACAGAGTGAGGTGTTATTGTAGTTCTATCCTGATGACAGAGTGAGGTGTTATTGTAGTTCTATCCTGATGACAGAGTGAGGTGTTATTGTAGTTCTATCCTGATGACAGAGTGAGGTGTTATTGTAGTTCTATCCTGATGACAGAGTGCGAGGCCGTCACCACCAATCAGAGTCAATGGGAGCGCTGTGCCAGGAAGTGAGCTCAGGACCTGAACAGATCTATGGAGCAGGCACAGCGAGGCACTCAAACTACTTTTTGGAGAGAGTTGTAAAAAAAATTCATACGCACATTTGGAGCTCTCTCTCTCTCTCTCTCTCACTTGCTCGCTCTCTCACTCGCTCTCTCACTTGCTCTCACACTCTCTCTCTCTTTCTCTCTCTCTCTTTCTCGCACTCCCTCTCTCTGATGTGTGGATGAAGTCAGACTAAACAGTGAGGTCTATATTGCATGGTTTGGACTGGAATGTGCTCTGTATGGTGCAGCGTCGAGGCGTTCTGTTAAAGTCACATTGAGTGCGTTCACACGCACACAATAATCAGATCGCTGAGAATAATCCGGTAACTGGTAATAATCTGATTTACGCATTTACACGCACTTTGGTAACTAGCGGGAACTCGCCTCAAAGTCCGTGAGTGGACATTTAGATCCACTGAATAAAAGTGATGACTCAGCAGAAAGCTAGGTGTGTTTATCGGATTTCTCATAATCAGATTAACGGCCTTTATCTGACAAAGCATGTCGGTTTATGCCGTTTACATGACCGCTGGAATAATCAGGTAACTCCAGAAATCTGATAATGATCGCTTTATTTGTGTTCACCATTATTATCATGTATACCACAATGTATTTCATAATAAATGGCAAAAAGAAAAACTAAACATTTACATAAATATTAAATACATTTAATTGTTTTTTAATCAAAATCCCATTGCGTTTACTTGTTTTTAGTGGTTAGTTCATGTCTTAGCATCCAGTTAAAAAATTCAAACCAATCATTTCAATCACAGCTCACAACTTTCAAAAGTGACAGAGCAGCAAACAGCGAAACCCTGTTCCCATTTGTTCTAAGACTTAGTGTGACGCTTGGCTGGAATGAATTATTAAAATCCAGAATGTGTGACTCAAGATTCAAGATTAGGTACAAATTATTTCACAGTGGATTGCTTCTCCAACTACACGAGTAGGCGCACTGTGGGAAGGCTGTTTCCTTGCAACTTTCAGAAATGAGGGGTTTGTAAGTGTTACTCACCGAGGCAGCGGTTGGAAGTGGTCGTACGGCATTACCTCTTTGAATCCATCACTGGTAGAGACAAAGGATCACAAAAAGACTGTACGTCTATGAGACAATAAGAGTATAGTATTTATAAAGAGGTGATGATTGAGCATCATTTTGGCATCTCATATTATAATGAATAAAACAGTGATGAGGAAACCATTTGCACTCCCAATTTAACGTTTCTAGTAACCTCTTGCATGGCACCGTAACCCCGGCGTTACGTTTCAGATTTTTTGCTGTTCATCTGTCATTTATGTGATTAATTATGTAGTTAATTCTGAACAATGCTGTTCATGCTACATACCAAATTAACCGGCTGAATCTTGCGCATCGAACCATGTCTTCCTTTTTCAGATCAGATCAACACAGCAGAAGTTATAGCTGTCTTTGTACAAAGACAAAGACAACATTTCAGATTATTTGGCTTTTTCAAATGGCTTTTTATACTGGCTTTTTGGAAATCTGCCTAGGTATCTCCCTACAAAAACCACTGACTCATGTTTTGGTATTTTTTCATCTTCTTTGAGTTGGGATGTGGTAAGGCCTGTGGCTATGTCTCCATTGGGTTTCTAGCCATAAATACAACAACCACAGGTAACTGTTTACACTCTAAAAGTGTTTTTTATTCTAGGCGAGAATCAATCACTGTGTTTGAGCTGGTGTTACTCAGGGTCAGTAACACATAGAGTCATTCTGACACTTGGAACATAAACTTCAAAGTCTTACCTTTCAGAAAAGGTCAGGCAGTTGTCTGTAACCCTAGCGGTTCAGCCACAGTAAGCATTTTAGTTTGGGTATGTCGTTTTCACCATTTTCTTCAGAAATAGGTGGCTTTAGAAGAGGTGAGCCTATTGATCAAATGCTCTGTCCATCAAACACCTCGCAAAAGACGCACGGAGATGATCAACCGTGCCAGATCGCCATTGTTTCCAAGAGGTGTGAAAATCACAGTGGTTTGGTTGGCTAGAGGCTGAGAACCTGAGCCCCCCCGTTGACCAGAGCCAAGAACAAAACCGTCTCCGGCAAAGTCCGACAAAAGCCTGACGACTGACGAGGAACAGATTTTGAACACTGAAGCATGGTTTGAGCCCGGTCCAAACTCTAACCCCCTAACCTGAACCAATCAGGACCAGTCAGGTCTGATCAGGCTCTGGGCTTTTGTGAGGTACAGTAAGAGAGTTCTCAGGTTCGACTCCTGTCACACTGAACCCACAGCAGCTCACTCACTGTGCTGTAAGTCGCTCTGGAGAAGAGCTCCGAATGACTCCAATGGAAATGGAAATATTTGTAGAGCTCTAAAAATAATGTTGTCCAAATACCAAACCTTTGACATTGATGCCGACACGTTTAAAGGATAAGGTCACCCAAAAATGAAAATTCAATGATATACTCACCCCCATGCCGATGGGAGGACGGGGGACGTTTTTTTAGTCCACAGCTAAACTCTTGCAGAAATCTCCTACATAATTGAACTGATGTTTTCTACATTTGAAAGTTGGTCAGGGTCACCCCATCCACTTCCATTTTCATTTTTGGGTGAACTTACCTTTAATATCAAGAAAAAAGTACAATGTCGCAGGACGGCCACTGTGCTTGATTTTAGTTTGATGATGGTTGGGTGTCTGTCGTTTCTCCTACTTCTTTGTCTTTTTTCCCCCAAATTGGCAGAACACACATTCAAATTCGATCATTTATAACCATATCAAAGTATTACTTTAAATATTGGTTACCGTGACAACGCTACTCTAAAATACAACCTAACCAGCGTGTGGGGTTGATCCGTACCTCTCTGGGCAAGGGTCCATGTTGCACTCCTTGAGTTTGGGTGTGGGCTTGGTGTTTTCGGGGTAGCTGTTGCAGTGGTGCTCCGGCAGGGTCTGGTTGAAGCGGATGTCGGTGCACTCTGCGGAGTTCAGCTGATAGCCTGGAGGAGAGAGGAGACCAGACAGGGTTTCTGTCACAAACTGCAGGGCCGTTTCCACTATGTATATATATGATCGATGGGAGAAGAGCCTCACCTCCTCCACAGGTGACAGAGCAGGGGAAGAAGTCTGTCTCTCTCCACTGGTACCTGATTGGCTGGTAGAAGAGGAACTGGACCACTGTGTCCCTGGATCCTCCATACTTCATCTGGTAAACGTAGAGTAGAGTAGAGTAGAGCAGGCTTAATCACAGAATCGCTGTATCGTGATACCATCATTGATAGAGAATGAAATTCCACGGCCAAAAGGTAAACAGTGAACCACTTGAAGGAAAGGTGATTGTCCAAATAAAGGCTAATGTGATGTAAATTTTCTCTATCAATCATTATCGAGGGTATCGTACTAGAGAACCCCACAAATGAGTTCCTGTCTTACCCCGATGGCAGCTGTATGACGCGACGGCTAATTTACAACACTCTTAAAGTCCCTGGAAACCAAAATCCACAAAAACCTCCTAACTATTAAATTTAGGGTCTTATGTGAGTAATTGTGTGCCTCAGAAAGTAGTTGACATTACTTTCAACCCTAACCCCAAAAATCGACACTTTTCTACAAGGTCTGGATTTCCATTTCCTCATTGAAGAGAGCGGTGCGCGCGGTGCAAAAATGCATGATCTTATCACGTCATAAGATTTAATCGAATCACACACACGCATGCACGCACGCGCGCACACACACACACACACTGACACACACACAGTAGCACTGTGCACTCGCAGCGGCAGAGATCTCTTCCTCTCTGTCAGTAGGCTATGCGCCGAGCAACGTGCGAACACACACACAGACACACACACACACACACACACACACACACACACACACACTACATCTCTCTTTCCTTCTCTCTCTCTCTCTCTCCATTTCCCTCTCTCTCTCTCTCGGAGGAGACCTGCTGCAGACGGGACACGCCCACACAGTCCGCGGGAGAAAATACACTCTAAAATCTAATTGATTCTCATGACTTTTGCCATGACTGTCAAACCTAAATTGATATACTTTGCGACGTTCATCATCGTTCAAATTTGGCTGGTGGCTTATTAACATAGGTTCCTGTGATGTGATGAACTCAAAATGCTAAATAATCAAAAAAAATATTTCTGGTTTCCAGGGACCACTTTAAGCTTTTTGATCTCGACACTATTTAAAATGCACTCTGAAGCTGTGGAGGACTAAAAGCGGATACTGGGAGACCGGGCTTTGGTGCCAATGCAAATTGGACCGTTCCTTTTCATCCATACATCAGATCAAACCGTGTGCACACAAACAAGGATTTAGACGGTGAAGAAGACGTTGCAGAATGTTCTTCTCAACATCGGCGAGACGGTCATCAGTGCTCCTCTTTCATGTCATAATTGCAACACAAAAGGTCATGTGAACCAATACAGTCGCTGCTACACACACATAGGGCAGATCTTTGTTAGATTTAGCAGGCATCTCCAGCGATGATAGCAAACAGTGCCTCTGGCAATTATCGTCAGGCAACGACCTCCTGGAATCTCACCGCATTGCTAAATATTGTGCAACAAACGTCTGATTTATTGAAGTTCTATATTGTAATTAAATAGGCCTGTGTTGTACATCAGGAGCCAAAAGTCCTCGGGGCTGTTTGGCTCTGAATGTGCAGTCGTCCTTGGTTTTTCCTCACCTTGATGATGTAATCGGCGCTGAGTGGCCCGTGAGTCCTCAGCGTCTGCCTGTCTGCCCCCCTCTGGAAGTCCAGGGAAGTGTTTCCTATCACGTAGGAGCCCGTCGAGGCCAGGCTGATCTCCTCCCTCCTCCCCTGAAGAGAAACCGCCTCGATGACTGAGGGAGAGAGACAGAGAGAGAGAGACAGAGAGAGAGAGACAGAGAGAGAGAGAGAGAGACAGAGAGAGAGACACAGAGAGAGAGAGAGAGAGAGAGAGGGAGAAGGACAGAGAGAGAGAGAGAGAGAGGGAGGGAGAGAGACACAGAGAGAGAGAGAGAGAGACACTCATTCATGTCACTATGAATATTCACTTTACGAGTCCATGGTGAGAATGAAGCGAGGGATATGCAAACGAAGAGAGAGTTATCACTTGTGACGAGAGAGATGAGACGAGATGAGACGAACCTTAATTACAAGAGCTGAAATCAACACATCAAGGTCAATCAAGAGGAGAGGCAGCAACGACAGCTTGCTACCAACAACATTTACGTATACATACACAGGTGCTTGCAGTTCCCCTGATTCACACAGGTACACAACCCAGTCCAAGGTTATGTGTACAGGTGTGCTTAACTGTCCACAAAGTGTGCAAATGTGCAGCAAAATAGTGTAGGGCAGGGATACTCAACTTGCTTTTCCCGGAGGCCACATTTTGCAAAATGACAGTAGGGGCCAGTTAATAAACAAACATTAATTATATACATTTTTCTGTAGCGGATTGTAGGTATTTGGGGTGTCAGCCGGAGTTTAGTCTCACAATTTTGTGCACACAGGATAGGTTAAGTTAAGTTAGTACATATAAGTACCTGGGTGGCGAGCAGTTGGCTATATTTGAGAATTGAGCTGGAGCTCAGTCGAACTTTATAGTTTTCATTGTGAATTAGAAAATGGCCAGGGGGCCACTCTGCACCCTATCGCGGGCCGCATCTGGCCCCCGGGCCGCAAGTTGAGTATCACTGGTGTAAGGTATAGGTACAGAGATGTACAGAAAAGTCTAGATATAGGCCTAGACTTATAATCACACAGCACAGGTACTTGTAGGACTGTAGTTGATTGAGATTTGGGCCAGGCGGTAATATAAAACCATTGTGGCAGGCGGTCATATAAAACCGCATGGCAGTTGGCCTGGAGGAATGCCCGCAGCACCCTGTGGCACACCTCGCAGGCATAAACAAGAGGTTGAAGGTTCTCCATGGTGGCTCGCCAGGAAGGCATTTTCCAAGATCAGGTTCAGTTTGGACCTCATTCTTCTATCCACCACCTCCAGGGTGTCCAGGTTCAGCCACACTACACAGACCCAATCTTAACCAGTTTGTTGAGCCTGCTGGCTTACGCTGCCTTGGTCCTACCTTCCCAGCGCAGAATAGCAAAACAAGTGCATTGGCAACTAACTGGTTGGAAGAAGAGTAGTGCACTGAAAGATCTGAGCCTCCTGAAGAAGACCGTTCTGTGCTGTCCTTTGCTGAAAAGTGCCTCTGTCCAGTCCAGCTTGATGTTGCACCCCCAAGAACTTCTAGGAACCACCTCTCTATAGTACATCATCTCTCTGAATGGTGACAGGTTCCATGGGTTCTTGCACTCTGTTGAATTGTTTCAATTGTTGGGTCTAAAATAAAGAGCCTGGTTTTCTACCTGCTCTATTTTGTAAAGCGCCTTGAGATAACTCTTGTTTTGATTTGGCCCTATAAAAATATAAAATTGATTGATTGATTGATTGATCGATTGATTGAAGATCCACTGCCAGCTCCTTGGTCTTACTGACACTGAGCTGCACATGGTTCTCCTTGCACCACCAGACCAGAGACAGCTCTCCACCGGACTCCTGCACTCCTCCTGATTGCCATCACTGATCCACCCCAAAATAGAGTCATCATCAGAGAACGTCCATACTTCTCTGATGACCCAGCGCTGAGTCTGAATTCAGAGGTGTGAAGAACACTGAACAGAAAGGTGGGAGGGACATTTTTTCTCTTTGGTGCCCCTATATCACCGTCTATATATCATGTCTGAGGCGTGGCCCTGCAGGCGAGCGAACACACTGCGGTGAGGTAATCCGCTGGCAATGAGATCATAAAACAGAAGGGTGAAACGGTTACAATATGGCAGGCTGACGACTACACGATTTCTGATGACACCAGTCTGATGTTTCTCTCTTAAGTGCCTCTAACGAGCCGCCTGGGTTGGCGTGTGGGAAAACAAACGTTGGCCAGATAGAGGTATCCTTCATGCACGAGATAATTATGTTCAGATGGTGCTACGGCGAAAGGATCCGCCTTTGTTCATGTCACATTTCCCCTTTATTCCCCCCCCCCCCCCTCTCTCAATCCATCTCCTGATTTCATGATTAAGAGTCTCCAATCTGCTCGCCAAAACATTATTTTCCGTACGACAAACCAAAGAAAGCACATTTTAAACAAAACAATGTTCGAGAGGAATCTGCTCTATGTATTTTCAACCTCAATTACAAACCCCCTCACGTTTTCACAACTTGAAACAATTAACAGGCCTATAGCCTTTTTGCCACAGCGTGAAAAGAAGCCGTTCGTAATCAAAATAGGCCCTTTGAAGAGGGTCTGCGTTTTGCTAATGGTGAAAATATGATTAGGCTTCTGATAATATTTCGAGAAGTTCACGACCCTAGGGGGTTGGGTTAGCCGAGCTGTAAACGTGCGTTTGGTTTTCCTGTGGTCGCTCTCTCTTTCCGTTCAGCATGTCTCTCTAGTGTCCCGCGTCCACCACACTGATCTCCTGACGGCTGATGAACGATATGCTGCTAAAGTCATTTTGAGGTCACTCCAACCCCCATGTTGGAAACATCTGACAAAGCACACATCCTCTAAAAAGCCCGCAGCTCTTCGGGGTATTGTGTTGTCGGAACTTGAGTGTATTACCGGGGTAAGGCTCGCGGACGGACGTACGCTGGGTTTATCTGGGTTCGTTGTGGGCGCAGGCAGCACAGTAGAAACCGCATTTCTCAATTGACCATACAACAGGAAAATCCAAATCATACAAATGAAGACTCAAAAATGGTTTGGGGATGTCATAATGCTGTTTATACCATGGTCTGGGTGAATACTCGATTCTGATTGGCTGCAAGGTGTCCATTAAAAAGTGATATTGTACAGTGATAATGGACACCTAGCTAAATGGTCTGTTCACCGTTCATATCAATGCGCCATAGTTTCACAGTGTGGTATCAAGAGAGCTGTTTGAGCTCTATACCCCCGTTAAGGGTTAATATGACAATTTTCTAAGTTGAGAAAAAAATTGACTCGGTCAAAGTAAGTATTTAAATCACCCCTGTGTGCTCAGTTTATCAAAAATAACTCTTATTTACAATTTTGATTTTCGTTTCGGAGATTTCCCTCCCCTGACAGAAGCCGGCTCTGAGCCATTATGAGCCACTCTCCGGACAGAGAAAATGGGCGTGAACAGCCGAGGAAAGAGAGAGAGAGAGAGAGAGAGAGAGAGAGAGAGAGAGAGAGAGAGAGAGAGAGAGAGAGAGAGAGGAGCAGGGAAGCTTGCACTGTGTGTGTCAACAGCGCTGTGCTGTCCTCCTTTCTCTCTCTCTCCTCTCGCCTCTTCATACGCACATTTTCTCTGTCCCACAGTAAACCCTGGAGAATAATACTCATGTATAGAGTCGTTTCCATGTTGCCAAACACTATTGACAGTTTGAGCCTTCCCGCAGATGGCAAAACAAGCAGTTTTTTTTGGACTCCAACATACTGAAAGCAGATAGTTTTCACTCTGCTCCTGCCTCGCGCCATTTACGTCTTATAAGACCTGCAGACGTTAACGCAATTCCCTGGAATGCGAGTTTAAACGACCCAGTTACATGGCGTTGCATTCTTAGACATTGCCGTTTTATTTTGTATGTTGTTACATAGGCTACAATTGGCCAAATTATTAGTTAGCTTGATTCTAGAATTGTGCCAGGTGTAGAAACTAAGCAGCCATTTTATCCCATGATAGCCTAATCTCGAGGGGACTATTTTGTCTCGCCGGTTCTCAACTCATATTCAAGGTTATGAAAACTAGATTTTGATTGCAAAATGCATGGAAATATAAATGAATGGTCTTGTTTTGTTTCTTTGGCAAGTGACCATGGTATAAGCGGGTTAATGCACTTCGAGGTGTCCATTATCACTTTTTAAGGGACTTCGCGGAGGCAAACCATCCTCGGCTTCGCCTCGGACGGTTCACGCCTCCACGTCGTCCCTTAAAAAGTGATAATGGACACCTCGTCGTGCATTAACCCTTACTTCACTCACTTCTCATTCAGAAATCAGAAGGGTCTCGAAGGCAAAACAAAATCTTATCTACTGCTCATTTGCTCAATTATATCATCATCAAAGCGCTATTGCTTAGCAATTAGCTTCAGGAGTATTCCATTGTTTTTACTTTCATGCTAGGTTGGCAAAACAGAGACCTAGATGCTATTCCAGTGTCTCTCTTCTCTCTCTCTCCCTCAATCCAATTAATTCTATTCAGCGACCTTAATTGGCATGACTGCTTATTAGATATTGCATGGCCAGTGCAGAATACGGGATGTACATTTTAAAAAGCAACAAACACGTTTATCCATTCAAATCACAGCGTGACGATGATTATTTGCTTTGAAGACAATTACATGTCATCAAGCTGTCTTTCTCGCTCTCTGTCTGTCTCACCCCTGGTGCACATTGTCACGTTCAGCGGTTTTGGAGTGTGTGTGTGTGTGTGTGTGTGTGTGTGTGTGTGAGAGAGAGAGAGAGCGAGAGAGAGAGAGAATATCACGGGGGGAGGGGGGGTCATAGTTATAGTGCCCCCCACTGGCACAAAAAATGGTTTATCTCTTTAACCGTCCGATCGACTTAAACTTGGCGGGTGCGATGCTGCGGAGACAAAAAAGTGCAGTGTCAAATTTTGTGCAATTCGCCCAATCGGGACATGGCTTTCACGTATCTCAAGAACCGTTTGTCCGATTGACTTCAAACTTGGTGGGGTGTGCACTGCTGGGGGACTCGACAGAGTGCAGTGCCGAATTTCAGCATGAGTTTGGTCACACCCCCCCCCCCCCAAAAAAAAGTGTGCCCATCGCACATCGTCTCCAGAGTCTCCACACCCACAAATGCACGTAGTAATCAGAAACAGTGACTACATTCGTAAATCATCGCACTCAGCACCTGCCAGTGCCACCTTTATTATCGCAGACTGAGATAGGAGGAGAACAGCAAATGTAAAGCATGGAGATAGAGAGAGAGAGCATGCTTTGCAGCATGTAATATATTACTTTTAGCAGTAACTCAGTAATATAACTTATTACTTATAGGATTTCAGTAATATTATACCAGTTACTTTGTCAAGTAACTCAAGTTACAAATTGAGTTACATTTTATTAAATGAAAGGACATATTTAAAAAAGATACAATCATTTCCTAATCAAACTGTGTTTTTATGCAAATAACCACTATAGATGACAATAACAAAGGAATAGAATAACATTTAGAATTTTGGATTGTTTACACTGACTTCAAGGTGGTTGAAATTATTTTTCTACTGCTGCTGTTGTTTTGGTAAAAGTAATGCAAAAGTAGTGTAAAAATTAACGAGTTACTCTACACAGAAAGTAATATTGTAAAGTAACTTATTACTTTCAAATGAAAGTAACTAGTAATATGTAGTATATTACATTTTGAAAGTAACTTGCCCAACACTGATCACAAGGCATTTCATCCTGATGACAACATCTCAAGATCTCAAGAACTCACAATAGACATGAAGGTCGTCGATTGACGTACTCGACATAATGACACATTCTCATACGTGTACATACCAGGTAGGAGGTGGACGAGCTAAACCAGCTGCTCATCTTTGAGACCAGAAGTTACCTATTCAGATGAATGGATTGTGGGACAAACGAAAACGTAGCCTTGGTTTCACACCTGGTGCTTAACAGAAGCAGAGCTGAAGTGGAGCTCACGCTTCACCGGTCACACACAGAAGCGCTTTCTTATCCTCAGTGCCTTCGCTCGGCGCGCCTCGATCCACCGCCCACAACTTCCGTTGACTTCATGCCCGGCAGCTTCACGTTTTCGAAAATAGGACTGAATCCTGAACGATCGCTTGAGCGCGGCTTGAGCGTGGCACGCGAGCAAGGCTGGTGTGAACGGCTTCTTCGCCTGTTAACAAGGACGCCGAAATGAAACTTGTGGGTTCAGCGTAGGTTGAGCTTACAGTAGGTTGAGTGTTGCTTCGGCGTATGGTGTGAACCTGCCCTTAGATTGTTTTTTTTCGTGTGAAGAGGGAGGCAATATCGTTCGCCCAGAAGGCAATAGTTCAAATGAGGCGGCGAGGGGGTGCCTCTGGTCGCCCACAATGTTGTTTGCCTTCTTCAGTGTTCTGTCAGAGAGAGAGAGAGAGAGAGACAGAGAGACACACACACACACACACAGAGCGAGCAGAGGACATATGAAGGGAGAGGTGCAGGGTGATTAGCGGAGGCATCACTCACCCATCATATCGGGGCCCTTGGCGTTGACTCGGAGAAAGCGGCTCCCGAGCGGCACCTCTAACACCGTCTTCAGAGCTGCAGGTAGAAGCATCGAGGTGGAAAAGGTTGTCAGGTTATCCATTTTAAATTGATAATGTCCACATATTTATTTATTATTACAAGTCACTCCCATTATGATGTCGTTCCCTTCAAACGACCTAAAGCTATACAAGGCAACTTTGCAGAATTTGAGCATCTCAATTAGAGAGGGCCCTCTTCCCTTCTCTATAGGCAGGTGAGATCAGTGCATTCTTACACGCTAATCTTAGTCTAAGTCCAAAATCAATAGAATATGAAGTGAAATGACCTCCGTTTCAAAATGTTTGTGCCTATATTTCAGATAAATTACCTTTTTATCTGTCAAACCAATCCAGCAATCCAACATGACAACAAGCGTACAATCAGGCATCTGCGTGCCAACGAAAAATGTCTAATTACTAAACAACTCATGCAGAGAAAACTCTCAAAATAATAATTATCGCCAAATCAAAGTGTGAAATCACAGTGGTTGCATTTGTGTTTGGATTTGTTCTGATTCCTGTCCTGGAGCTGGCAAATTGATGCTCCCCGGGAAATGCTGTACGTGCTGTTACAATCACTCGCTCTTATCACAACTGACAATTTAACAAACACCAAGTGAGTCATGATTCCACCAGACATTCAGTTTGACCTCGAGTCTCTTGTCAGCTCAATGAGTTGTGTGAAACGAGAAAACAAGTAAAAAACAAGTCACTTTGAGAGCCTAAGATAGCAATGCGTTATGCATCCTGTACTGTGGGCCTCGAAGAGTTAACTCCTCAAAGAGAGGGCGGGGCAGCGTGATATACTGTATAACACAACACGCTGCCCGTTTTGACCAGTTCATGAGAAAACGAAGACAATCAAGATGTGGAGGGTGTCATTCCTTAAGAAGACAAACGGCATGAGGTCACACCCTGTGGACGGCACGGTGGCTCAGTGGTTAACACTGTTGCCTCACAGCAAGAAGGCCCCGGGTTCGAACCCCGGTCCGTCCCAGGTCCTTTCTGTGTGGAGTTTGCATGTTCTCCCCGTGTTCGTGTGGGTTTCCTCCGGGTGCTCCGGTTTCCTCCCACCATCAAAGAAAGACATGTATGTTAGGGTTAATACTCCTGTCAGTGCCCCTGACCAAGGCACTGGCAAAAGAACTGGAGTTGGTCCCCGGGCGCTGCACTGTGGCTGCCCACTGCTCCTAGTTCTAGGAAGGTTCCTAGTAGAGGATGGGTCAAATGCAGAGAATGAATTTCCCCAAGGGGATAAATAAAGGATAACTTAACTTAACTTAACTTAACTGTGTGTGTGTGTGTGTGTGTGTGTGTGTGTGTGTGTGTGTGTGCGTGCGTGCGCGCGCGCGCGCGCGTGCGTGCGTGCGTGTGTGTACAGTACACAAATCCACATCACCCCATCATGTTAAAGATCTGGGCCCAGTTGCACTAAGCACCTTAGGTTAAGATTTCCCTTAGAGTCAGAGTTAAGGTGTCCATGAAATAGAACCGGCTGCACAAAACACCCTTAAATCTTGTGCTTATGTTTTCCTTAAAATGTTTAACCTTATGGAGAAGATTTAAGGTGTTTTGTGCAGCCGATTCTATTTTACGGACACCTTAACTCTGACTCTAAGGGAAATCTTAACCTAAGGTGCTTAGTGCAACTGGGCCCAGGTCCATTGCAGTAGGCTACACAAAGGTCTCTATTGCCAATAAAACCTACCGTAATTTCTAATGTAGAACCACCGCAACTTGGATACCCCTTCCAGTTCTCTGAGGGGTTCCCCATGGGGTTTCCCATGCCAAACACCCCCCCCCCCCCCGCCTCACACACACACACACACACACACCCTCCAGCCTCCACCTCCAAACATACTGTACTACTGACTCTCCCCCAGATCCTTGGACTTGATATAGCTTCCGGCATTCATCTCCCCAGTAGGCCCCTGCCTTCAGCCTTGTTTTGTGTCCGTGTGAGAACCAGTGTTGGGAGTAGTAACTTTAACATTACAAAAGTAACATATTACATGTAATAAATTACTTTTAGCAGTAACTCAGTAATATAACTTATTACAACTAGGATTTCAGTAATATTATACCAGTTACTTTGTCAAGTAACACAAGTTACAAATTGAGTTAATTTTTTTTTTTTTATCAAAGCACATATTTAAATAAAGATACAATCATTTCCTAATCAAACTGTGTGTTTTTATGCAAATAACCACTATAGATGACAATAACAAAGGAAATTTGGATTGTTTACACCGACTTCAAGGCGGTTGACATTATTTTTCGGGATGGTTCCGGCCGGGGCAGCGATGTCATTCTGCTGCTGCTGTTGTTTTGGTGAAAGTAATGCAAAAGCAGTGTCATAAGTAACGAGTTACTCTACACAGAGTGTCATATTGTAAAGTAACGTATTACTTTCAGATGAAAGTAACTAGTAACATGTAGTATATTACATTTTGAAAAGTAACTCGCCCAACAACACTGTTCACAACACAGCCACGCTGAGCAGCCTTCAACCCGAAATGACATCCACATGTTGTTGTGAGAGAGGCCTAACTAGGCCATCATGAGACTGTCTAAGCTCATGCTTAGTTCCTGTGCTGTACAGCCAAGCAGCACACGGCTCAAGCATTCAAAGTATTTAGTGTTGTGGAAGAAGGACTGTGCCGTGTTGTTTTCGCCTTGCAGAAATACTGCCTGTTGAAATGCAGACTTTTCACATCGGACGTGTTTGTCTCTCTGCGGTGTGTCGGGGGGGGGGGGAACTGGGGGGGTGGAGGCGCGGTAACGAGCAGAGACCTTTATGGACGAGCCGAGTGTTAATGCTATTCTCCACACAGAGAGTGACTTTTCCCTCCTCCTCCTGGCAACAAACTAGGCGCTGGCTTCAAACAATTAAGCTGCATTGGCCGCCGGCCAGGGGTCTTTGCAGGATTTCTAAATTTATGGGGAGCAATGAAATGAATTTCACTTCCAGCCATTTGCATCCCCCCCCCTCAGTTCCCCCCCCCCCTTCCCAGTATTCTAAAACGAAGAGTAAAATGTGAAACTGAGTTATTTTCCCCCAAAAAAAGTGACCTTCAAATAAATTAGGCAAATGAAATACAGATAAACAGTTAGAAGCTCATTTGAGACACGTCTCCCGGACCAGTACACCGGGGCCAAAGGGAATACTGGAGCCAATTCATATTCCAAATGTAATGACTGATAAATAACAATTATGAATAATGAATGAGGAGCAACAGAGGTGATGTGGTGTGTGTGTGTGTGTGTGTGTGTGTGTGTGTGTGTGTGTGTGTGTGTGTGCGCGTGTGCGTGTGTGTGTGTGTGTGTGTGTGTGTTTTGATTCCAGTCTGGAAGAAGCTTTTATCACCAAAGTTTTGAAATACCAACTGCTCAAGGATGCCATTTTACAGCTTGGGTATAATTGTAAATTGCTTGTTTTGATATTTGGAAGCCTTGGTAATGTCCATAGGCTGGTCGTAAGTGGCCTGCAGGGGGCAGGACTGCCCAGACCGAGAGCCAAGGCTCTGGCCAAATTCTGCTCTATTTCTGCAATAATTGGCAGTGTTCAAGGATTTTTTGTCTAAATGTGAACACAAATAAAGGTATTAAAATGTGTGTGTGTGTGTGTGTGTGTGTGTGTGTGTGTGTGTGTGTGTGTGTGTGTGTGTGTGTGTGTGTGTGTCTGTGTTTGAGTCGTGGACTGTATCTACTCTCCTCGTTTGGGATGCTGAAGCAGAGGAGAGAGCGTGCAGCTCTCCGAGCGAGACCGAGGAAGAGGATTTAAACTGAGAGGAGGAGCAAGGTCAGGGTCCCGTGGCGAGAAGGTTCATCTGGTCAGCGGTGCCGTGCGTGCAGGCACTCGTTAGGAGCTCCTCTGAGGTTGTGGATTCATGACAACCCAGAGCGCTGGAGGTTTCAAGGTTCTGTGCTCTCTGATGAAAGCAGTGTCGGTCACAGGCCAAGCTTCACGGCACCAAGGAGGAATTCCAAGTAGAAGGAATCGTTCAAAAAGTCCCAGCAGCAAAACCAAGGCAAAAACAAAAGGATTTATTTATTTTTTGTTCTTGGTGTCTTTACTCTGTCATTCACCCCCAGGTCAAAGGTCAGAGTCAGTCCTCCTGGTAGCTGGTAGGGAGTTCAGTGTCTTGCTCCAGGACGCTCCAAGAAGACACAGACCCACACTGGGGGCTTGAACCTGCCATCTGGCTGAAGGGCAGTCTCTGTTCCCACTAAGAAGCCCTTCCACCTGTCTTCACCTTGGTTTTACCTTTATATCTTTATTACCTTGAGAGAAAAAAAAATGACTGAATGGATTTTTATGTTGGGCTTCAAGACTGTAAAAACGAGAATAATCGCAAGGTGTGCGTCGACTTTTGGCACCCGCTGCCATTTTTTTGCAGGTTCAGTTGGGTCGTGTTCAACATCTAATTGTAAAAATCCTTCATGAACGCTGCTTCTGGACCCGGGGGGGCTGTCCTGTATGTAGCTTGGTCACGCCCCCCCGATCCGCTCATAGACCCCCGACCCCTTAGCCACCTTCATCCCAGTGTGCCTCCCCCGACTTCCAGGGCTGTTGCAGCGCGAGAGAGAGAGAGAGAGAGAGATAGAGAGACATAGAGAGAGCACAGCGTGGCTACCTGATTATGGTCGAGTGGCCCTTTCCTCTGGCGCAGCTCCTCTGAAGGACCTGGCAGAAAGGCAGCATGTCATCACAGCACTCCCACTGACTTACAGGCGGGCTTGGGCCTTTATTAAAGCCAGAGTCCGCGGGCTCGGATCGAGTTACCGCTCGATCCGCTCGAGCAGGGCTCCTCGAAAGGTTCTGAGCGCGGGGCTCCTCGAAAAGGTCTGAGCGCGGCGCTGCGAAAACGCCCACGTCTGCTGCCCACTGCAAAACAAAAAGCTCCAGTATTTCTTCATTGTCTCAATGTCTCCACTCCGGAGGACTTTGTTCTTCTGACTTTGGGGGAGGATGGATGGATGGATGGATGGAGGATTCTTGGATGAGGGGGGTTTGCCTTAAGTGCACCTGGCACTCGCAGGCGAGACCTCCTCCGATGTGAAGGAACCAGCTCCAACAACAATATAAAGGCTGTTTTCCACTGCGTACGCACACAGGGCCCGGGTCCATCCCCATTACCGGAGCACTACAAAGTCAGCCTTGTATACGGGCCGTTAGGGGGGGGACACGACTGGCCGCGGTACCGGGGAAATGTGCTAACACGCTAGATTAGGCTTTGGGACGGTTTTACGACAAAAACAGTAAAGATCTTTTTAATAGCGTCGCTTCACTCGTGTCGAGAGACGGGCTCAATTAGAGGTGTGTTATGGTTAGATAAACTACAATTTACGTTTCTGCCCCTCGGCAACAAGCAGCAACAGTTTCACAATCCCATCATTTTTCCCCCCCAATATCAGAATATGGGAGGAGGCGGGGGTCCAAAACCACAGGAAATGTGAAATCATATGTATATCAGCGCGGTACAACAGTATCCCCCCCCCCCCCTCCATATTTTCCTAAACGTTTCTGTGCGGTTTCCAAACCTATCAAGAGTCCAGATCAAAACATTTCCATACATACAGACTTTCCAGAATACACCGATAGGTCTGAGTTAGGATGTAATATCTATGTTTTATGTGTGTGTATGTTATCTTAAAGGAACACTCTGCCCATTTTCAACCAGCTTTGTATCATTAGAACATCAGTAGTATATCAGAAAACTGTAAACGGTTTTGAAGTCTGTCATTTAATTTGACAGTTATTGAGTGTTAAAGTGTGGACCAGCGACATCACTGGTCCACACTAACTCAAATTAATAACTCATTAACTCAAATCAACTCTCAATAACTGTCAAACTAGATGAATGATGAATAGTTTGACAGTTATTGAGAGTTGATTTGACTTAATGAGTTATTAATTTGAGTTAGTGTGGACCAGTGATGTCACTGGTCCACACTTTAACACTCAATAACTGTCAAATTAAATGACAGACTTCAAAACCGTTTACAGTTTTCTGATATACTACTGATGTTCTAATGATACAAAGCCGGTTGAAAATGGGCGGAGTGTTCCTTTAAATATAGCTTAAGTTTAGTTTGAGATGACTATGTCTCACAGGCAAGCAGCAAAGGTCCAACAAAACAGTACTGACCCACCCACGGTAGTGTGTTCCTGTGTGCAATGTGACAGATCCTCCGCACACTATTAAATCTGAGACAAGTATTTACATGGTTACTGGCTGTGATTTCTGATCGGAGAGTGTGGGGGTCGGGGGGCAGCGATCCAACCATGTTCATTTCCACTCCCCGAGGCGTGCCAAAGCAAGTCCATTTCAAGAATTTGATACAATAGCTCAGCTGGAGAGCCAATAAATGGAGTATGCAAATCGTTCCGCTGCCAATATCTATTTCATTAACCTTTTTTTTACTTTTTAAAATGCCGAGCGGCCTTGGGGGGACGTTCAAACAAACGTCCTCCTGTGTTGAAATTGGATTTTCACATTTTCAAATGTTGTAAAATGGGTACTAAATCTAAATCTGCCGACTGGTCGTGCCGGGTAGAGGCAGAGTTTATGGACAGAATGTAGACGGTCCGACTCTATGTGTGTTTATATAATGTCACAGCTAGAAGGTCCTGGGTTCGATTCCCACCTGGGACGCTGTGAGCGCTGAAGGAGTGCGTGCCCGTCCGCATGTCCTCGAGTGCCCACCACCGCCCGGGTGGGGTCGTCTCAAAAGGGCCTTTCTGTGTGGAGTTTGCATGTTCTCCCCGTGCCCCCTGGGGGTTTCCTTCATATAGGAACCCCTCACCAAAAACATGCAATATCCTGGTTGCTGATGTGGTGCCTCCTCTGGTCGTTCGGGGCGCCTGTTCGGAGGGAGAGGAACTCGTTGGAATAGCGGGATCCTCCCACGTGCTATGTCCTACCAGTGAAGCTTCCTCTGTCAGGTGAAAAGAAGCGGCTGGCTAGCTGCCCATGTCTCGGAGGAAGCATGGAGCCAGTTTCGGCTCTCCCCAGATCGGCCGAGGGTGGAGCAGCAACCAGGATAAATAAACTAAAAATTAGCACTAACAGGGGATAAAATGGGATAAAATAAAATTCAGGGGGAAAAAAAGTTGACACCTGCCATTACATGTTGATTGCTGGCGCTTTGGTTGCAAAAAGGTATCATTTCAGCTGTCTTTTTGAAATGCCGAGCAGTGAACTCATTCTTTCGTTATGTATTTATTGGCTTGTTTGTTTATTTGCTTGTTTCAAAATGAATGCCGGAATCAAATGAAACCCTTCACATTCCAGACATAATTATAACCACAGTATCCAATAAATACTGATCTCCTTTCTCGGCTGCATTTTGCCGTCTGTAAATCACCACAGACTGAACGATCAGTGCTCAGATCCAGAGTTCAGTCGTCGAAAAAGTAACATGGAAATGAAATGGATTCCCCAACCACACATTTGCTGCTGTGCTATGGCCACTATTACGCCTCGTGTCTCGTGTGTAGCAAAGAAAAAGGAAACATTTTTTCCCCTGATCCATAAATGACGAGCGACGGCCAAAAACGCAGTTATGAATTTAATCTCTTTAATTAAATCTGATTAAATGAGTGAAGCGGAAATGGTTGCAGCTCCATCTGCTCGTGGGTAGAGGTGGCTGTGGCCAGATGGCATAGTTAATAGTACAGCCCTTGATAAGTAAATGCTGGAGGCAATAACAAGAGGGGCCGGACCCAAAAGCGTTGACAGAGCCCGAGCGCCTGTTGGCCAACTCACAGAGTGCCTGATCTCCAGCCAAGGCAGGTGACGGCACCAGGCCAGCCTCTGGAGACACACCAGCAACTCACAGAGGAGGAGGCCTGGTGTGCAGCCAAGGCAGGTGACGGCACCACCAGGCCCATTCCTCTGGAGACACATCCAGCTTTTGTTATTGACCTGTGAATGGCAGACAGGCTGGGCACGCGTACAGGACATGTTTCCTCTCCACTTATGAGGCTCTTTGTCCGCGGCCAGAAGAGAGGGAGATTAGGCCCGAGCTGAGAGGGCTCTCTAAAAAGGACTTGGAAGCGCTCACGGGATGAGCTATTCGTGGAGAGCCGGAAGATGACGGACTTAGCGAGATTTGGGGTGGGAGTGGCTATTTCAGATCTAAACCCCCACGGCGCTAAGAGTTAAAAGATTAGCTCGGGAAATATGACACAGCGAGTGAGCGAGGATATTTCTGGCAGGACGGGACAGAAGTAGGAGGCGTATATGGCCGCTCATATGCCTACGTTCTTCTGGGGAGAGGTGGGGCAGGTCGTATACCTATATGTTCTTCTGGGGAGAGATGGGGCAGGTCATAAACCTACGTTCTTCTGGGGAGAGGTGTGGCAGGTCCTATACCTATATGTTCTTCTGGGGAGAGATGGGGCAGGTCATACACCTACGTTCTTCTGGGGAGAGGTGGGGCAGGTCATACACCTACGTTCTTCTGGGGAGAGGTGGGGCAGGTCGTACACCTACGTTCTTCTGGGGAGAGGTGGGGCAGGTCGTATACCTACGTTCTTCAGGGGAGAGGTGTGGCAGGTCGTACACCTACGTTCTTCGGGGGAGAGGTGGGGCAGGTCGTATACCTACGTTCTTCTGGGGAGAGGTGGGGCAGGTCATACACCTACGTTCTTCTGGGGAGAGGTGGGGCAGGTCGTACACCTACGTTCTTCTGGGGAGAGGTGGGGCAGGTCGTACACCTACGTTCTTCTGGGGAGAGGTGGGGTAGGTCGTATACCTACGTTCTTCTGGGGAGAGGTGGGGCAGTTCGTATACCTATGTTCTTCTGGGGAGAGATGGGGCAGGTCGTATACCTATGTTCTTCTGGGGAGAGGTGGGGCAGGTCGTATACCTACGTTCTTCTGGGGAGAGGTGGGGCAGGTCGTACACCTACGACGTTCTTCTGGGGAGAGATGGGGCAGGTCGTATACCTACGTTCTTCTGGGGAGAGGTGGGGCAGGTCGTATACCTACGTTCTTCTGGGGAGAGGTGGGGCAGGTCGTATACCTACGTTCTTCAGGGGAGAGGTGGGGCAGGTCGTATACCTACGTTCTTCTGGGGAGAGGTGGGGCAGGTCGTATACCTATGTTCTTCTGGGGAGAGATGGGGCAGGTCGTATACCTATGTTCTTCTGGGGAGAGGTGGGGCAGGTCGTATACCTACGTTCTTCTGGGGAGAGGTGGGGCAGGTCGTACACCTACGACGTTCTTCTGGGGAGAGATGGGGCAGGTCGTATACCTACGTTCTTCTGGGGAGAGGTGGGGCAGGTCGTATACCTACGTTCTTCAGGGGAGAGGTGGGGCAGGTCGTATACCTACGTTCTTCTGGGGAGAGGTGGGGCAGGTCGTATACCTACGTTCTTCGGGGGAGAGGTGGGGCAGGTCGTATACATACGTTCTTCTGGGGAGAGGTGGGGCAGGTCGTATACCTACGTTCTTCGAGGGAGAGGTGGGGCAGGTCGTATACCTACGTTCTTCTGGGGAGAGGTGGGGCAGGTCGTATACCTACGTTCTTCAGGGGAGAGGTGGGGCAGTTCGTATACCTATGTTCTTCTGGGGAGAGATGGGGCAGGTCGTATACCTATGTTCTTCTGGGGAGAGGTGGGGCAGGTCGTATACCTACGTTCTTCTGGGGAGAGGTGGGGCAGGTCGTACACCTACGACGTTCTTCTGGGGAGAGATGGGGCAGGTCGTATACCTACGTTCTTCTGGGGAGAGGTGGGGCAGGTCGTATACCTACGTTCTTCTGGGGAGAGGTGGGGCAGGTCGTATACCTACGTTCTTCAGGGGAGAGGTGGGGCAGGTCGTATACCTACGTTCTTCTGGGGAGAGGTGGGGCAGGTCGTATACCTACGTTCTTCGGGGGAGAGGTGGGGCAGGTCGTATACATACGTTCTTCTGGGGAGAGGTGGGGCAGGTCGTATACCTACGTTCTTCGAGGGAGAGGTGGGGCAGGTCGTATACCTACGTTCTTCTGGGGAGAGGTGGGGCAGGTCGTATACCTACGTTCTTCAGGGGAGAGGTGGGGCAGGTCGTATACCTACGTTCTTCTGGGGAGAGGTGGGGCAGGTCGTACACCTACGTTCTTCTGGGGAGAGGTGGGGCAGGTCATAAACCTACGTTCTTCTGGGGAGAGGTGGGGCAGGTCGTATACCTACGTTCTTCGAGGGAGAGGTGGGGCAGGTCGTACACCTACGTTCTTCAGGGGAGAGGTGGGGCAGGTCGTATACCTATGTTCTTCTGGGGAGAGGTGGGGCAGGTCGTATACCTACGTTCTTCGAGGGAGAGGTGGGGCAGGTCGTATACCTACGTTCTTCTGGGGAGAGGTGGGGCAGGTCGTATACCTACGTTCTTCGAGGGAGAGGTGGGGCAGGTCGTATACCTACGTTCTTCGAGGGAGAGGTGGGGCAGGTCGTATACCTACGTTCTTCGAGGGAGAGGTGGGGCAGGTCGTATACCTACGTTCTTCGAGGGAGAGGTGGGGCAGGTCGTATACCTACGTTCTTCTGGGGAGAGGTGGGGCAGGTCATACACCTATGTTCTTCTGGGGAGAGGTGGGGCAGGTCGTACTGTATACCTACGTTCTTCTGGGGAGAGGTGGGGCAGGTCGTATACCTACGTTCTTCAGGGGAGAGGTGGGGCAGGTCGTATACCTACGTTCTTCGAGGGAGAGGTGGGGCAGGTCGTATACCTACGTTCTTCGAGGGAGAGGTGGGGCAGGTCGTATACCTACGTTCTTCTGGGGAGAGGTGGGGCAGGTCGTATACCTACGTTCTTCAGGGGAGAGGTGGGGCAGGTCGTATACCTACGTTCTTCGAGGGAGAGGTGGGGCAGGGCCTGTCCTCGCACCAGTCGGCATGTGGAGCCGTCCCCACCGCAGACGCCGCAGTTATCCTCCCTGGCACCGCTGCTCAGCTGCCAGTCACAGCCCACCTCCTGCACACATGATGCACAGTAACACACTCAGCCACACACTTCAACACTTCATATACCTTCATCAATACCTTCATATAGCTGCTCAACCCATTGATACCTGATGCAGCATTTGCGTGTATATCCCTCATTTGTGTGTGTATCCCTTTAAGACC
Organism: Poromitra crassiceps; assembly: GCF_964638095.1. NCBI lineage: Eukaryota > Metazoa > Chordata > Actinopteri > Beryciformes > Melamphaidae > Poromitra > Poromitra crassiceps. Next base: position 3,560,193 of record NC_139651.1, on the reverse strand, counting down.
GCGAACCGCGTCACGGTCTTAAAGGGATACACACACACAAATGCTGCATCAGGTATCAATGGGTTAAGATATTCAAACCAAATATGTCATTTTTAAGGCTGCACCATGACATCCAGTCCGCATGGCGAAGTGTCCTTGGGCAAGACACTGAACCCCAAATTGCTCCCGATGGCCGTGCCAGCACCCTGCGTGGCAGCTGGTCGCCTTCAGTGTGTGAATGGGTGAATGTAGGCACATTGTAAAGCGCTTTGGATAAAAGAGCTATATAAACGCAGTCCATTTACCATTTACCAGTATATGTAATCTATTCCATAAGTCAATTCGATTCTGAAAAATAAAAAGGTGGTGCGTCAACTGAGTTTAAGTGGTGGGTTTCCACTTCCACTAACAGCCCTGCAGGCCCGCACGCATGCACGTGCACACACACACACGCGCACACACGCGCACACGCCAGCACGTGTGTGCACGCACACAAACACACACACGCACACATACGCACACGCACACACACAGCACCTCCATCCCCTGTACTTCCAGGAACTCAATTTATCCCCCCCTCTTGTATACAGTGGGAAGTCATGCTGCTGTGTGGTGTATTATTAATCTACAGTATATATATGCACTGGAGGGGGGACTGGCCTAATTCTGTCATTGACAAATCCCAGCTACAGTACAGTACCTCCCCCCCCCCCCCCCCCCCCCCAGCTACAGTACAGTACCACCCCCCCCCCCCCTGCTGCCTCCATCACTGGGCCAGGCCATCTCTTACTGCCTGTCGTACCCGATGCCTTCTCTGCATGCCAAGGCCTGCAGCAGCTGCTGGTTGTAAAGGCAACCGGCCTATAGCGTCTCCCATTACTGCTGTGGCGTACCTGTGTCGGGCCGGGTCACTGGTAAGGCTTAGACCAGGCATGTCCAAAGTCCGGCCCGGGGGCCGATTGCGGACCAATTTTAAGTGGCCCTCTCGGCTCGGCTTGTCTCTCGAAATATAGTATATGTGGCCCTCCGCACAGTATTGGTTAATCAAGCAAGTTCAATTTTTTTTTTTCCATTCACCTAACGATGACAGCACTATCATACAGTTTATAGACAAGCACCAAGTAGGAACTATGCAGGCGAAACTAATGTTTTCAGATGGTAAACAAAATTCTTTAGAGTACAATTGTATTGTATCTGATTTTTTTTAACAACCCATATGATGCGAGAAGCAGTTGGCCGCCCGGTATTTTCACATTATCAAATCTGGCCCCAATTCAAAAAAGTTTGGACACCGCTGGCTTAGCCTGATATACTGTAGGGGACGGCAGTGGCCTTTTTCAGTTTCAATGACACACTAGAATCGTCCAGAGAAAAGCGGGTCGAGTCGGGCCCAGTGACTTATTCTGACCCGTTGGAATTGGAATTGCAAATGTTTTTCGCTATCTGGGTCCTCTGATGGGTTCGGCCCAGTGACTGCCTGCCAAGGGCGACCTGATCCTTATGCTCGACACCTACAGTAGCCCATTCAGGCCAAAATTGGCCCCTAAACTGCCTCCTGATACGGAGTTAGAATGCAAACCTTAGTCAACACCAATGACTCAGTGATTACTTGACCAGATGCTGAGACTCTGGCTCTCAAAAACTCACTTTGTGGTACATGTGGACACAAAATATTTGTTCTCCAAAGTTTCCTTCAAAACATGTTGGACGAACCCCTAGTTATCATTTTCTTTAACATTTTTGAAGACAGTATATTGTAAGAATAAAAAGAAGAAGTTCTCCAGCGCACACCAGGATTGGAAAGATATAGACACTTTATTTAGTTACATTAAAAACAAGAAACAAAGCGAACATTTCACATTGTGCTTGATCAGGTTCGCTAACCTAGCACAAAAGCCTTCAAAAACCGGTCAACGCCAGAAACCTGTGTTTTAAGGCGATGATTTGCTTTGGGATCAGCAGATTCACTACCAAAATATCAGTCTAGCTAAAATCCCATATTGGCAGAAGAAGCCTTGTTTCTGGATCACTTCTAAGACATTAACCAGGATGACTTGGTGTACAGTACACCACGGTCCAAGACAGGCACTCAGGAGAGGCCCACAGCTCTCAGAGATGAAACCCAAGCACGGCTGCCCTTACCTCAGAGACACACATGCGTGCGCGCGAGCACACACACACACGCGCGCGCGCACACACACACACACACAGACACGTGCGCGCGCCCACACACACACCTCAGCCACACGCCACACATGAAAGACAGGTGGCAGTGTTTTGCCTAGCGTGGGCTGGCAGCAGTCAGCAGTCGTAGCCGGAGTCACTCACGAGAGGAGCGAGCGAGGTGATACTCACCTCTGTATCGCCTTAAAACAGCACAGAGGCCCAGTGAAAAGAGCTATACAAATATCATCCATCACCTTTTCAAGCATGAAGGACTCGGTTCCATTATGCAGCCCGGGTTCCTTTGTGTCGACTCTTTTATGGCCTTCAACTGTGCAGCGCTCTCTCGCAAGCCTGAAGCCAATCACATCTAAAGCAGCGAGGAAGGATTGAGAGCGAACTGAAAAGTGACAGTTAAGAAGACAAACGTTAATATTGCTGCTGCTCTCCATGGGAGGTCATAACATTCCCAGCTGATTGGTCATGGTTACAACCTCTGTTGGTTCCAGTGGTCCAGATCAGATTAAAAAAAAAGCGAAGGAAAATGGACGCCTGTGAAATTTTCTTTGCCCAATGTAGAATTTACATGTTTAATTAACCAATAGCGGGGGGCACGGTGGTGCAGTGGTAAGCGCCGTCGCCTCACAGCTAGAAGGTCCTGGGTTCGATTCCCACCTGGGACGCTGTGAGCGCTGAAGGAGTGCGTGCCCGTCCGCATGTCCTCGAGTGCCCACCGCCCGGGTGGGGTCGTCAAAAAGGGCCTTTCTGTGTGGAGTTTGCATGTTCTCCCCGTGATCCCTGGGGGTTTCCTTCATATAGGAAGCCCCTCACCAAAAACATGCAATATCCTGGTTGCTGAAGTGGTGCCTCCTCTGGTCGTTAAGGGCGCCTGTTCGGAGGGAGGGGAACTCGTTGGAATAGCGTGATCCTCCCACGTGCTATGTCCTACCGGTGAAGCTTCCCCCTGTCAGGTGAAAAGAAGCAGCTGGCTAACTGCCCATGTCTCGGAGGAAGCTTGGAGGCAGTTTCGGCTCTCCCCAGATCGGCAGAGGGTGGAGCAGCAACCAGGATAAATAAATTAAAATGAGCACTAACGGGGAATAAAAATGGGATAAAAAAAAACGGGAAAAACATATTTAAAAAAATAATAATAATAGTTGACCAATAACCATTTAACACAGAGCAATTCTGACAAATTAACTTGCAGGTAAGTTCTGATAACTGCATCGGATGACGTCAGAACCCCTGGGATCGGAAATTCCTAGTTGTAATTCCTGACTTTCAGAGACTTTCCGTTGCATTTTTTCCCAGAAGGGAAGTAGTGTAGGAATTTCTGGCCTGTCTGGAATGCAGCATGAGAAGCATCGTCAACATCCTACAGGATGCTCTGTAGCGTGTGATTTACGACGCACGCCAGCTACACTCGTAGAGAAAATATATACAACGCTGACAGATCTGGCATTATCGCAACAAACACTAACTCCTGAAGTGGAGAAACAAGTGAATCAAAGGAGCCGACAGTGCTTATGGAGTTTCTGCATCTGTTCATCTGTCAGCCATGTTGACTCATACAGTAGTGGGCCATCCAAGCAGAGAACAAACAGTCGCCTCAAACCGTCTCCAGCCTCTCTTCCAGAACAAAGACAGTTAAGGCTTCATTTTCTATACGTCCAGATCGGCAATACGTCATTTTGTCGGCGGCTGCTGGCGGCGGCACATGTTCCCGCCCCATTTTAGGGGGAGAAACACAAGCTCCTCCCCGTTGTTGACCTCAATGTAAAATAGCCCTACCAAAAAAAAATAGAAAAATAACAGAATCAATCTCGTTTATTAATGACCCCAAAACACCATGACATGACAATATATTACAACTCAGCCGGCCACACAATGCACAAGATACATGGGAAATATGACTTTGACCCATCTAAAATCATGTGACTCATGACCCGTCTGTGACCTAGTTCCAGTGTCCGCCTGTTGCTAATTTAGTCTTCCGACATGAAATGCTGTTGTAGTGGAGCCCAGCGTCGTTGTAGGCTACTCGGCTCGGGGCTGTAATGTAAATATGTGACATGAGTCACATGATTTTAAATGGGTCAAAGTCATATTTCCGGTGTATCTTGCTCATTCTATGGCCAGACGAGTTGTAATCTATTGTCATGTCATGGTGTTTTGGCATCATTAATAAACGAGGTTGATTGTGTTATTTTTCTATACATTTTTTTTGGTAGTGCTATTTTACATTGAAGTCAACGGGGAGACGCTTGTGTTTTCCCCCTAAAAGGGGGCGGGGCCTAATTGCCGATCTGATGTATAGGAAAATGAGCCAGATTGTATCAAGCAAAGCAAGGAAACAGTCTGTGATAGGGCTAGACCGGTATATGGAGCCGGTATAGACCTTATTCGATTGACGTCACTCACGTACGGGCACGCCCACCGCCGCCATATTGTCGACATAACGCAGCAGCTCTCAAGTGACAGCCTATGTGGAGCAGTGTTTATAGGAAGCTAGCCGCTGTTAGCGTTACCTGTATCGTTCCAATTGTGTTCGGATGGTGACCTGCGTTAGGCACGGCTGTAGTAATGACAGCAATAAAGTCCCCGTGGTTTGTTTCTATCTCTACCGTCCACAGACGTGAAGGGAGCGAGACGGAGGATACGTCAGCAGCACAGGAGATGTGTGGATAGTTAGGAGAGACAGGTGAAACTTTCTGACAGCTCCTCACAGCAAAGTCTGTTCACCTCGTTCTTTTGTTTATTTATTACCGGGATTAACGGCTGCCGTCGGCAGCATACAAATAACAACGGTGGGTTTTTTATTGGTGTCATTACCATCGCTATTTTGTAATGGAACAGAAACGACAATAAGGCTGTTACTAGTTGTCAGCTGCAGCGCTGTGTGCGCGCAGGACGGTATGTCAACAATATGGTGCCGTCCAGGTCTATTGCAGGGATACTCAACTTGCTTTGCCCGGGGGCCACTTTCGTAAAATGATAGAAGGCCAGGGGCCAGTTAATAAACAATCAATATACATTTTTCTGTAGCGGATTGTAGGTTTTTGGGGTGTCTGCCGGAGTTTAGTCTGACAATGTTGTGCACACCGGATAGTTAGTTAAATATGCAGGGCTGCTAACATGTGCACTTTAATACACAGTATTATTGCGTATTTTTGTAGTATTTTTGACCACTACAGATGATTTTATGATTTTTATGAGTTGTGTATGTTTTTATTTTAATGTGTCTGTGTCCTCATGTACTGTGCTGTACAACAAATTGCCTCCTTGGAGGACATTAAAGTTTTCTACTACTACTAGTTAGGTTAAAGGATGGGTTTTCCGTGGGGAATATGAATATATATTAAATCTCACGCCCCTAAGGTTTTCGAATCCGTTGAAATTTTTGAAATTGGAGGTTTACTCACAGAGATATCAACCGAAATCCATTCTGTGTGTGGGGGGGGGGTGGTGGGGGGGAGGTGCGGGTGCGGGGACTCGAAATACTACATTTCCCACAATGCACTGGGCTCGCGTGGCCTTCGTTTTTATGCCCACCCCTCAGGCATTTGGCTGATATCAAACTCCAGTAGGTGGCGGTAATGCACATATATGTTTGCCAACCGCCATAAAACTCAAAGAAGAAGAAGAAGAAGGCTTCGACAATAAAATATACAAAGAACAAGAAATAAATCGAAAATAAAATTGCCTCCAAATTGCACCAAATGTAAACGGTAGTATATATGTCGGGAGATGTCTTCATAAAATTTTTTTCATGCATTTTAAGGCATTTTCGTAGGAGTTACGCGCATCTGATGTTGTAACTATTTTCTGTAAAAATGTGTAAAAACGGGTACATTGCTCAGCGTTGATTTCGTTACTTCAACCCACCTACTACTAGATGTAAAATTTGACGAGCTTTCCAATGCCGCCAGTCCCGTGTCGATTAGTGCTTCCGTTCCCGAGATAATGGTCTCTTTGCAAGGAACTATGGGAAGCTAATATTAGCTACAGCAGGCTAGGCGGTTGAAAAGATGGCTGCGTTTTTGTTTTGGTCAAGGCCTCTGAAGGGGCGTGGAGGACCTCTAGAGGCGGGACCATGGCCAACAACAGTTGTAGTTCATAGGTGCACGACTTCCGCAAGGCGGACTTGGGCCAGATGACGCGAAACGCGTCGGCTGGCCCAAAAAATATCTGAGAGATGCTTGATATCTCTGGCAGTGAATATCCAATTTCAAAAATTTCAACGGATTCGAAAACCTTAGGGGCGTGAGATTTAATATATATTCATATTCCCCACGGAAAACCCATCCTTTAAGTACATACATACGTGCCTGGGTAGCGAGCAGACGGCGGTATTTGACAATTTAGCAGCTAACTCATAGATTATTGAAAGATATTCCATATTCCAGACTGAAATGCTATGACAGAAGTGAAGTATTGGCCAGAATCACATGAACATTTGGACACTTATTCAGCGGGTATCTTGCATGTTGCGTTCAGGTGCACTGTAAAAAAAAAAAAAAAAAAAAAAAAAATTGCAATTCCATCGCGGGCCACACAGGGGGCCGCCAGTTGAGTATCACTGGTCTATTGGTTAAAGCAGATGTGGTCCAGTCAGTGTCGTCCAACTGGGATATGATGGATTCCTGACACACAGACCTCAAGCAGCATCATTCCTGCTCCCAAGAAGCCCCCAATCCATCTGAAGTGAACCACTAGGCTGTTGACCTGTAGCCCTCTCCTCTCCATCATCACGATGAAGTGCTTAGAGAGAGTGGTCCTAAACATCATATACCATCTGTTACTCTCCACTCCTGGACACCCGTCAAGTGTGTTTACCGGTGGAAGAGAGGTGCAGATGATGCAGTGTCCGGTCTCCTCCACTGGCTGCTGCTACTGCACATGAACCCTTCAGAACAACCTCAGCGCTCGCCGAGTCAAACCATGATTCATGCTGAGGCCATAGGATCCATAAAAGAGATGGATGGAGCGCGTGCGTGCGTGTGCCAGAAGAAGTATTTGTTGCCATATTTGGACGACAGGGGGGTTTCCCAGAGCCGCAGCTCCCTCCGCTATTGGTCCATGATCGGTGAGCAGCATTGGACAGGCGACCTGTCAATCACGGCCAAAATGCCTTTTTAACGTTTATTTTACTCTCAACGAGTTTTTATCAGCCCCTGTACAGTTGTCAAGAAAGGTGATATTAACTATAGGCTAGAGACCTGCACAGGTTTCTGAACTAGGCTTTTGTGAACCTGTTTATTTATGCTTGGGCATACATTTGGGCATTTTAACATGGGGGAATGGGAATGACACGCTTTTGCAGTCACCCTCTAGTGGCCATTTGAGGAACTGCAGGTTTTTTTCGTACATTTTGTAAGGCTTTTTTAGGCATTACTGTATATACACTCGACAGTAACCTCAGAAAAACTGCCAACTGCAAAGAAAAAAAACTGTACAACCCCACCTCCTCCCCCTCCTATATCGTGTTTTTCCTCCCATTATGCTTAATGTCACCAATAGTAATCAATTCTTAAAGATCACACACAAAGGCAAGGTCATCGCTCTTCCCACTCCGGATCTATCTGACCTCATTTCAACAGAACAGCCACTCTCTGCGATCATTGTTCTGTTGGTCTTCTGGCTTGTGCTGCTGACTGTGAAAACAATGTGCTCTCTGAGGAGAGTCATCTATCTATCTATCAATACTATGTGAGGCCCTTCACCTTGAACTCATTCTAAACGGACATTTTGACCAGATTCCACACGAGCAGGCATGACTATGGTCTTCTTCTATAGGGTAATGCTGTTCAAGAACACATTTCTGGAGGAAAATGTCATTGATACTGTACTACACAGACAAGACAGCATGCACACGCACACGCACGCACGCACACACACAGTCACACACGCACGCACGCACGCACGCACACACACACACACACACACACACACACACACACACACACACACACACACACACACACACACACACACACACACACGCTCAAGTATATCACATAAACAATGCAGTTGCATTAAGGGTCACTTCACTAATGGTGTGTGAGCAGCGTCTGGCACATGTGACCACAGAACCACACAGAGACGGGTCACGTGACCACAGAACCACACAGAGACGGGTCATGTGACCACAGAACCACACAGAGACGGATCTGAAAACACACTGATACTAAAGACATCACGGGCCATATCTTACACCCAGTGCAAGTGCAAGTGCAAGTGCAAAGGCAAAATCTTTGCTAGTTTCTAGCACTCCAAATCACCCTTTTTTCTTTGAATGACCACTGGGTGGCTGAAACATGTCCTTTGATGACCCCGTGGTCATTAAACATTGATTTTGAGCACCATGAAACTGAACCAGTATGTCATTATTTATTTGACACAAGTCCAATGTCATTTTGTCTATGTCATGTTCCCACCTCAAGCGAGAAAAATACGTTTCTATGTGGTCAGAGGGCTTTGCATGAGGATGGGATCACACCAGTCGCGATGCCTGCAACTTAAAATGAGTGTGGGCCACTGGCATAAAGTGTGTGTGTGTGTGTGTGTGTGTGTGTGTGTGTGTGTGTGTGTGTGTAGGGGGGGGGGGGGGGGTGGCGGACAGAGAGACAGATACCAGCCACACCCTCCTACCATGGCTGGTACATGTATATGGCATCAATACAGTAGGTAAGTAGATCATTATACTGTACCAATTTTCATCCAATTTCAATATTAGAAACTTATTTTTCTCACTTGAGGTGGGAACATGACATTGACATTATGACAATGGACTTGTGTCAAATCAATAATGACGTACTGGTTCAGTTTCATGGCACAGCAGCTCAAAAGTGGCTTTGGACGTTCTGTAATGGGGACAATAAATGTATATGTCCACCGTGACTTCCCAGAAATGTGAAACGCTCTGTCTCTCCCCATCATGGTTGTGTGGCCAAGATGGTGTCTGTCGCCAAATCCTTTTTGTCTTCAGATGGTATGAAACGAGGCCAAAATGACACAAAAGAACAACAACCGGTCCAAAACGAAATCAATTCTTGTTTTCCGCTTCAACCCGGCTGAAGGAAATGCACCTAAAAACCACATTTTTAACTTTGGCGACATTTCAGAAGTTTGCTTAAAATTCACTTCTTGACAGTTGGATGGAAACGTACAGTAGCTCATAATAAGACTGCTTTCTAGCTCATCACCTATGGGCCAAACAGTACATCTCAATAATTGTTCTGGAAATGAGTCTGTCAGAGTGATCCCGTCACAAACAGAGCCTGTAATCAAGGCAGCCGGTCTCTGGGCAGGCAGCGAAATCCGACAGTAAATCCCACTGCGTGGCTCCTAAAACAACATCATCTTGACTAAATATAGACTCTTTGACGTGATTATGACACTTCAGGGACCTCGAGGAGAAGTTTCCATGTCTCAGCTCATCATCGCGTGATGGCCCATTCCCACATGTGGCTCCACGTTATTTTGGCCGCAGCCACAAAGCGGCTAAGTGGAGCAGAGATGGTATCTCAGAGCCCGGCGGCGTGCAGCAAAACGCACGGCTGTGTGCTGAGTGGAAATAATGGAGGTTGTTCCGGAGAAAAACATACTCAAAAGTCTGAGCCAAAGACCAAAAAGGCCTTTGTAAATCCAATGAGTATAATTCATATTTGCACGTGAATATTGATCCATATTCCTCCTCTTCCAACGCATACCATACCTGCCAACACTCCCCGATTTTCACAGCAGTCTCCCTATTTTTAACCTTTCACCCGCTGTGCTCCTGATTGGTAATTTATCTCGTTAATCAACCAATCAAATGGCTGCAGGTGTAGCAGGCTCAGTTTTCACCCTAACTGTGAGCATCAAAGCAGCTCCGCCTCCTACCCACCTGACACACTCCGCTGATGCACATGTCGAAGGCGTCGGCGCGGCACCGCGTGCCGTCCAGCACCTTGGGGGCCAGTTCCACGCTCAGGCTCCTCCCTTTGGCCAGGCAGCGCAGGGCGCAGGGCGCCGAGGGGTCGTAGGGCACCGGGAGCCACTCGTAGGCCACGCCTTGGTACTTGATATCATTGTGGGCCGAGCACTGCTGCGTCCGGAAATCCCCAGACTCCACTGGACAGTCCTGAAGAGAGAGAGAGGGGGGTGGGGGGTGGAGGGGTAAGAGACAGAGAGAGAGAGAGAGAGAGAGAGAGAGAGAGAGAGAGGTGTTATTGCTGCATTCATTATATTCAAAGTCAGAAGTCACAAATTCCCTCTTGTGCTGTAGGTCGTAATTTACAAGCAGAGTGCGTTCCAGTGTCCAGCTGCCTGACAGTGAGGGAATTAAAGTCCCTCAGGCATTATGCCAAGAGCAATTATGTCTGATGTGTCTTGATACAGTAAGAGTTCGAATCGGATTTTGACCACTGAATTCTTTTCTCAAACATTGACATTATTCTATTTTTTTTTTTTTTACTTGGAATTGTGACTTTATTGTTTCTCTCTTTTTTCCTTTTCCTTTGTCCTTGCCTGGCCCTAACACTCCTTAGGATTCAGACTATGTGGCATCAGATTTGTTTTTCACATCTGATCTTTAAGGCTGACTGTCACATTTTAAAACTTCATTCATTTGTTCTTTATTTTGACGGCGTTGGTTGTCAAGGTAACACTGACTGCAGGCGTGTGCACCTTGATTAAGGGTGCGTTTTTCTCTACGTCAACTCTAGGTGCAACAAGCCGGTGACAAAGACATTTCCATATTGCTTATTCTTCCATTTTCTTGTCGTTAAGTTAGACGAGGCAGGAAATCTCTGTACCCTTCTTGTCAAAATGTGTGAGTGTCTCCGAGCCGAGGTGCGAGTTGAAAACATCTACTGTATGAATAGGGCTTAAATCAGATCTAAAAATATCCAATGCTGAAAAAAATCTGCCTGTCTGAACAAAGCAAAGGAGGTGAGCTGCAAAAAACAATTTGGGTGAAGAGGGGGACTTCCATTCCTTAAGAATTTATTATTTGGCAACAGTTGCCCCCAGTGTCAGAGATTGTTGCACAGCTGTCCTTGGCATAGTGGTTAGCTAGTGGTTAGCTCAAGCACTTTGGAAGCAGGAGGTCGGTGTTTCAAATCCTGCAGGTTGCTGCCAGTACTGTCAACACAACGCAGGTTACAATGGCAAATCTGATTTGTATCTGGAAGGAAAGGTTTCAATTATATTTGTGAATACTACAGTAGGCTACATATACTTATAGAATATAACAATTAAAAAATATATATATATTTTTATGATACTGTAGTATGAACAAATATAATTTAATCGTTCCTTCCGCATAAAAATCGGATTTGAAAAAAAAAAAGGTCCATTAATTTGCTGGCCCCCCTAGCGCCCTGGGGGGCAATGGCCACTGAACCACTGAACTAACTCATCCTCCCAGATCCCTTGGATGCCAATATCAAGCAACGGAGCCTCCGCCGTGCCGTGGCCTTCGCCTCTATCCGCCCGGAGGCGAGAGGCGGGATAAATATTATCCCGGGAATTCTTCCCACTGAAATGTGATTAAATCATTGCTGCTCCACAATAAATCCAGACGGAACCACTTGAACGGGGGGAAAGGGAGAGAAACAGAACTTGTCTTGCTTTGATCACAGAACGCTGCGAGATGGGGCCTGCGGTTGTGCTGGATGTGTTTCTGTGGTCGGGGGGAGAGTGCAGAGCTAACTATAATGGGGGCGGTTGTGGTTCCCCGGTTCTCTGATGGAGCAAATGAAGACTGTTGATTTTACGAGATGGAACAGTGTCAAGGACTGTCAGAGAGGGATTCTTCACACAGGACTGGAGGAAAGCCTTTGTTACAGTAATGCATCACTCATCTCCCTAGGCATAACAGACATGACAGGTTTAGCATGGCCTGGACTAACACCCAGTAGAAACTGTGTGGAGAGGGTCCAGCATGTTCCTACATGCTGGTTTAGGTGGTCTCGACTCCAACACCTATCTATACGAAATCAATGTGGTGTCCATTCTTTTATTTGTCTTGTTTGTGTGTGATTATTGTTCTATAATCGAAAATAAAATATTGGAAAAAAAAAGAAAAAAGAAAAGTGGTGTCCATTCTTTCGTGCTGTAAAGATCACACTCACCATATTGCTGCAGGTTCTGTAGCGGATGTTTTTGCCCTCGCAGTTTCTGCAGAAAAAGGGAAATGTTCTCAGTGAGCGCGAATGGAATTCATTCATTCATTTCATTTCATTTCATTCATTCGTTCATAAATGAGTTCATAGCAGTGACGAAGCACCACTTTCGTCACGTACAGAGAGTCGTTTTTCTACCTGACGGAGAACGACTTGAACTTAGAATCCGTTTCATGAATAAAGGAAAATCCCTTCAGATCTCTCCTTTGCGATTAATCGATTTCTTTAATTCATTCATTTATTCATTCATTCATGATGTCTCCATGGTTACAGGAACCTTATCAAAGCACTTTGCACTCCTTAATATATCCCCCTTTAACTCACTTCAAGCCACCTATTTCTGAAGAAAATGGTGAAAACGACATACCCAAACTAAAATGCTTACTGTGGCTGAAGCGTGATTTCTATTCGCACATAGGATAAGCAATAACCACGCCCTGTGGCGCCGGGATTGGCCAGGAGCATTGAAGCTTGGGACTAAAGCACCTGGGGTTTTTCATCTTTTAAAATAAAGATGTTTAAAAAACTATTGCTTGTTACATTTTCAGTGCTGTACCTTTTCTCTGGGTAAGAATTGAGCTTGAAATTAACGATATGATACATTATATTATATGAGCTATGAACGTGAACACAACACCGTTTATATTATTGCATGTTTTTGTAGATTGTGTACATTGTGTAGATTACAATTGTTATGCTTATTATTATTATTACTATGCTAAGGAAGGTAGGTGACCATAATTCATTTCAATGTCCGCTCTCAATGTCCGCTCTCGAAATCGCTGTCCGTTCTCAAGAGCTATTCAGTTGGTTCATGAAATCGCTGGGCTGCGTGCCCTCCAGTGTTGCTCCTGGCCAATCCCGGGGCCACAGGGCGTGGTTATTGCTTATCCTATGTGCGAATAGAAATCACGCGTGGCTGAACCGCTAGGGTTACAGACAACTGCCTGACCTTTTCTGAAAGGTAAGACTTTGACGTTTCTGTTCCAAGTCTCAGAATGACTCTATGTGTTACTGACCCTGAGTAACACCAGCTCAAACACAGTGGTTGATTCTCTCCTAGAATAAAAAAACACTTTTAGAGTGTAAACAGTTACCTGTGGTTGTTGTATTTATGGCTAGAAACCCAATGGAGACATAGCCACAGGCCTTACCACATCCCAACTCAAAGAAGATGAAAAAATACCAAAACATGAGTATTTGGCAGTGGTTTTTGTAGGGAGATACCTAGGCGGATTTCCAAAAAGCCATTATAAAAAGCCATTTGAAAAAGCCAAATAATCTGAAATGTTGTCTTTGTCTTTGTACAAAGACAGCTATAACTTCTGCTGTGTTGATCTGATCTGAAAAAGGAAGACATGGTTGGATGCGCAAGATTCAGCCGGTTAATTTGGTATGTAGCATGAACAGCATTGTTCAGAATTAACTACCTAATTAATCACATAAATGACAGATGAACAGCAAAAAATCAGAAACGTAACGCCGGGGTTACGGTGCCATGCAAAACAAATTTTTATAGACATGATTTTTGGAATTGTCCCCCCCCCCCCACTTGTAATATTGTTTTTTGTCATTTAATGTTTTTTCTCTTCCAAGCTGTTTTGAATATTTTTTTTCTAGTTTTATATTTATATTTTTCTTGCTTTATAGCTTTCCTGTAGCACTTTGTAAACTATGCTTTTCGATAATTGCTGTGCAAATGGAGTTATTAATATTAGAATAATCGGTTTGCATTTCAAGTGAAGCTTTACCTACTAATTGACCTTCAAGTTGCTCGGGATAAGAGTGTCTGCTAATTGCTAAATGCCTAGAAGTACACATGCTGTTACGCACACACACAAGAACACAACAGGTGCACGTACAGCCATGTACAAACACTCGTGCACATAGTATGTATTAGGGGTGGGAATCACCAGATGCCCCACGATACGATATTATCACGATTCTACACGATAGTATTGCGATATGCTAGTATTGCGAATTTGCCATACATATTGAGTATTGCGATATCGCAATATATTGTGATGTACTGTATTACCTTTTTTCAATTGCAAATTATGTCCCCAAAGGATTTTTTTTTGTCAACATCTGTTTTATCTAATGAAATAAAGTTTTCAGTCTGTTCATCTCGCTTCAATCATTTTTATTGCAGTAAAATGGGATTGTCAGGCAAACAGATTGACCAACACCGTCATAAAAAGCTGTCCTAAATGTTGCATGATGCACTTGACATTTTGTATAATAAAAGATCACGATACTTGGCATTCGATACGATACGATATATTGCCCACAAAATATCGTGATACTATGCTGTATCGATCCCCCCCACCTCTAATATGTATGTGCGTGTGCACACACACACACACCTGCCAGGCTGCAGTGCACTCCACCAGCTGGTCCAAAACGTCAAGCAAAATACAACCCACAGATATACACACAGTCGCACACATCACACACGCACGCACACGCACGCACGCACACGCACACACACACATACAGACACACACAGTGTTGATAACCGGGTACAGTATTAGCCTGAGCCCGGTGTGAAGCGTTCCTCTCCCCCTGACAGCATGGACACACTGTTAAATCCGTTCCACCTTGTTAGCAACAATAACAGCAGCCAGTCTCTCGGTGTGTGTTAACGTTTCCCCTGCCGGCTTAAACACTAACACCCGAGCCCGACTGGGAGCGGCTCATTTTGTCCTGGTGTCAAAACTGGGCCGGTCCTAATCTGCCCATGTAGGCGAGATAGAGAGCCCGTGCAGGACCACACTGCAGCCATTCAGCTGCGAGGAAAACCCGGCAGCCAGACTAACGAGGAATGTCTGTCTGCTTATTAACGAACCAATTAATAGCTTTCTGCCATTGAAATGCATGAATCACTCAACCATGGTGTGTGTGCATGTGTGTGTGTGTATGTGTGTGTGTGTGTAGTGTGTGTGTGTGTGTGTTTGTCTGTCTGCATATGTGCGTGGGTGGACGGTGGTTTCAGGGTCTGGGAATGTCTCCGCTACAGCTAATGGTCATTTGTCTTGTCCTGAACTCACCACACCGACATGACAGTGTGTGGGGGCAGGGCAGGTCCTCTCAGGACATGCCACACAGTAATAGCGACGACTAAACCAGCCGCTCGGACGCCGTGCTGGAAATGTTACAGGAGAAATCGGACAATTTCGTCAAAAGAGAGTAAATGTCCATGTTGCTAGTCTGTTGATAGAACACAGCGATTCCACTCTACAGCAGGGATACTCAACTAGCTTTGCCCGGGGGCCACTTTCGTGAAATGATAGAAGGCCAGCGGCCAGTTAACTCATTGAGTGCCAATGACGACAGTTGTCGTCAATTCGAATACTAACGTAGAGTGCCAAAGACGACGATTGTCGTCAATTGCGTTTTTTGACGGTGGGACGTGGATCAATGCCCGATACATCTGCTGTACAAATATTGTAGCTATTGGAGGTCTATAACCTATTTTACCGACCCAGTTGGTGGCGACAGTGCTCTCCAGATTACAGAAAGGTCCGGAAAACAGGAGGAAAAAGCCGTGATCAAAGAGAAACCGATGCATGCTGCAGCCAGAGCCATATAGATTGCTCTGTCTGCAGCTGACTTTGTCTGCGAACCGCAGTCAATCCGCGCACCCAACTGAGCTCCTCTGCCTCTGTCTGTCTCTGCTGCATAGTTTCTTCACACGATTAGCCGCCAGAAAGGCAGCACCCGACGCCGAAGGGCCAAACCTTTCCCTGCAGTCCGGGTTGGCATTTCCTTGTGGCGCTGGGAGCCGCCCGGCGCACACAAACGGAGCGCTCCGAAAATAGACTGGGTGCGTGAGGCTGTGTAGTGTGGGGAGGAGTTTGCAGCTGAGGGGGGGAGAGGGGGGTGGGGCACGCAGGCACCACACAACGACACCACGTCACTACATCATAAAATATTATCTTCAGACTCAGTGAATGTGCTTGAAATGCTGCATTTCACAAAAGGCGGAATAACTCAGCTTCTAATTTGAAAAGTGTCTTTTTGCTCAAAACAGCCTATCTTCTCCGGCTCATAACTAAAGAACGGAAAATGGGATCAATAAACTTTTTTTTGCAGATGATAGAAGAGAGTCTCCTCGTTCTTTGTACGTGTTCGGTGTTTACATACTAATATCACACAATATTCTGTGGGCCTCGAGAAATCACTGAAAACGCTCTGAAACTCTGGCACTGGGAGCGTCCGTTCTCCAAAAGTGGCTGGCACTCAATGAGTTAATAAACAAACGATATACATTTTTCTGTAGCGGATTGTAGGTTTTTGGGGTGTCCAGCCGGAGTTTAGTCTGACAATGTTGTGCACACCGGATAGTTACAGTAGTTAGGTTAAGTTAGTTAGGTTAAGTACATACATACTGTAAGTGCCTGGGTAGCGAGCAGACGTCGGTATTTGACAATTTAGCAGCTAAATCATAGATTATTGAAAGATATTCCATATTCCAGACTGAAATGCTATAACAGAAGTGTGAGTATTGACCAGAATGACATGAACATTTGGACACTTATTCAGCGGGTATCTTGCATGTTGCGTTCAGGTGCACTGTAAAAAAATAATATATATATATATTTTTTGCCATTCCATCGCGGGCCACACAGGGGGCACCGCCCCCTGTGTATCACTGCTCTACACTATAGGGCCAGGCAGTAGATGAAAGTGCCTATATGTATGTGCTGTTTTAAAGACATCAGCTGTGATCAGAATGGTTCACTCACTCAATATTGTGAAGTGTTTATCTTAGGGTGCTTTCACACTGGCGCCCAGGTAACCGTTCCCGAGCACACTTGTCCCCCAAATTGAACCCAGTTTCGGAACATTTTGACGAGTGTGAACGTTCGGTTCCGTTCCGCCGCCCGGGCGCGCAACAGGGAACCGTGACAGGATCCACTTGAAAAGGAGGTCTGGTGGGGAGCGCTTTGGCGTGCTGCCCGGGCACGGAACACTTGCGAGTGTGAAAGCCAACCCGTTCCGAACCACATTGACAACGAGGATACACTCCAGGCATAGTTGATGACGCGAGTGAACTCTGTACCGTTTCCGAGCGCGGAAGAAATATTGTAATGTGAAAGCTGACCAGCGGGGGAGAGAGGAGGGGAGCGATTGTTCCATCAGTATTAGTGAACTATATGTGTTCACTCATTCACGCACTCACTATTCCCCGTATTTATAGTGAACTATATGAGGAACAATCAAAAGAGTTTCAGACTAGGGATGTTCATTTTGAAAATTTTCCATAATCGAAAATCGGGGAAAATTAACGATCAATTATCGATTATCGATCATATTAATAATAATATAAAAAAAAATATATATATATATATATATATATATATATATATATATATATATATATATATATATATATATTACAAAATGAATGCCTATGGCAGAAAATACGAAAGACAACGTGTTCTCCTCAATGAACTCTTTATTTCAATGTGTCTCCTCTCCAACACTCTGCTGTCCCCGGCGCATGCTGGTGTGAATTCCCCATGTTTAAAACAGTTTTGTTGGCACAAAGGCCCGTGCCCAGCCAGAAAACTAGAGACTATATGAAGCTCCACCTCACATTAGTTGGCTGTGCAATTGAGTGGGGCGAGGAGGAACAAATTCCACCCAAACCTAGTCCACAAAAAATAATAATAATAATAATAATAATTAACAATAACAAAATCGATAAGAATTCCACATGATCGATTCCATTCCTTAACGATCAATTATCGATTTTCGATAACTGATGAACATCCCTATTTCAGACACTACCTCCCTCTTCTTAAACATGGCAGCATTGCATTGTGGTATATTGGAGAAATTGTACGGCAAATTCTCTGTTCACTAGAAATTGCTCTGGATTGTGGGTATTTTAGAGTGGACTAGCTGTATAGTGAATCAAATTAACAGATGAGAATTCGGACACTATACAAACTCCTGTAAAAGTCCTGAATATACTGTATCAATAGGCTCTGTGGACGGAACACTGTGTTTGACGTTAACGTCAACGTGCTAACAGAGCGTCGTCGCTCACTGAACGAGCTCATTCATTTTGGCGAGCGAGCGATGAACCGAATGCAGCTGTTTGCAGCTAACGAGCGTTAACGGCGCACGACGTCATTAACTCCCGCGAGAGTTAACGACGCTCTTTCCTCACTCTTTCCCCCTCGTTGGGGAATGAGAACTCATTTCTCCAGAATGTCCCCACTAATTATATCCAGAAGTTAAACTGGCCCTCACCAGAGAGCAGTAGCGAGCGCACGCGCGCACACACACACACAACACACACACACACACACACACACACACACACACACACACACACACACACGCGCGCGCACACGCACACACACACACACGCACACACGCACACCCTCCCCTGTCCCATAGGCTCTGGCAGGTGTGCTGGCTTGTTCGGAGATGTTTCTCTAATGACTGGAGTGTGAAGCTCCCAGTGCGGAGGAAGTCTGAGCAAATCAGGAGTCCCCAATCGCTTCCAGACGCTGCTGCGTGGAGATCTGTGATCAGAGTTTAGGGCCAAGTGAGGCCACGCTCCGCCTGTCTGACTCAAGCGCTGCCTGGGAGTCTTTAGGACCGCGGCATCTCATCAGACTTCAAACGGGCCTGGAGAGATGCACAGGACACGCTGATAAAACACAGCTTTGACATCATCATCATCGGGGCTTCCCAGTGCAGTGTGCTAATGAGGCTAATCTAGGGAAGGAAAATGGAGGTAGCTGTATTTATGTATCATTTGGTTGCGGGCTTTTAACCAAAGTGTCTTTAAAATGCTATCAATTAGGCTTTAGGGTTTGATTGATGTATAGGTTTAACGGAATATCTGATCAGCTCTATAATATATCACTGATATTGACTCAGATCTGACCCAGTCAGCGCCATCCACCTCTGATGTGAGGGATATGATGCAGTTTGATTGATTATATATTTATTATAGAACTGATCAATACTACAGTGGTTGTCTATGGAAAGCCCCTATCCTGAATTGACAATCCAAAAATATCTATATTGGTATTGGCCTAATCCATATCGGTCAAAGCTTAGTGCATATTTATTTTTCAGTGTCTCAGTGAAAGAGGGAAACAAACCCCTAATGTTCATTGTCAGTATTACAGTCATGTTTGTCAGTAGTTACATTACAGTAGTTACATTACAGTAATGCGTTTGTATTGTGGGGGAAATGCTAACTGCTAACTCTACACCCCGCAGGGAGAAAAGCCTTCCTCTACCTTCAATGGAGCAACACTGGTCCTAATATGACAAAACCGCAGCATAAAATCACGTTCCAAAGCAAACCCAAAGCCAGTTTGCATTGGTTACTTATTCTTTCTCTTTTGTTTCTCTTGAACGGGATGCTCAATTTAAACCGTATCACCACAAGATGCAATTAGCCGACTTTCGTAGCGATGTGATTTTACGCGAATTTTATTGATGCGGAGTAAAACTGTTCTTACTTATGAATTTGGCACTCATCGTCGCAGCAGGACTTTCCCCAATGACAATTCCAACCCGCCAATAACCAACCAATAAACGCCAATAAACACCAAGAAGAAGATGGTTGAAAGCCAAGCAGACATGTTAACACTTTGCAATATGTTCTGGCTTCTTTGTATTTTCGAGTGTATTCTGTTACCCATGTAGTTCTTACTGTAGTTTTAGATTTCTTTGTTTTTATGTTTGGGGACTGCGGATGGAAACTAGCCTCATGCTAAATCTGGCACTTTTTACACTTTAAACATGTGTATCTGCTTCCTGTCCAATGTGTTCATTCATTTTGCATTGTCCCGTCCAAATAAACAAATAAAGTCAAGTAAAAATAAACAAATAAAAGACGAGTTTAAGTACGTCTAAAGTATGCACATGACATGTGCACCTACAGTATGTGCAGTGAATATGCCACTGTCTCTGACTTGTCTTATCACTATACTGCCTTATTGCTTGTTGTGTCTCTTGTTGTTTTTGCACTCATATGCCCTGTTATATTTGTACTATGTTGTAAACGGAGTTCACAGCACAATAATTTCACATGTGATACTTGTACCACGGAGTGACAATAAAAATCTTGAATCTTGAATCTTGAGTAGGCTACAGTAGCCAAGTGGACGACCAAAGTTACGATATCGGATTGGACCTTTGTGACCTACTGTACAAGAGGTATACAAGTTTGTGTGTTCTTTTCTATACTGTGACCAACTTAAAATGTATAACGTTAGCGTAAAAGCGAATTGTGTTGCTAATAGCGAGTAACACCCATAAGAATTAGTAGAACGTTAGACAATGACATGAGCGTTTGCTACCGAATCAGATATCAGTAACATTAATGTTACTAGGTAGTAGGTTACGCAACAAGTCCATAACGTTAACATCCAGTAACTTGCCTGGGTCCAGACTCAGAATCAGCCCACTCCACCACTCGACTGCTTCACGTTAAGAGTTGACAATTCAATTCTGATATCAGCTAACGTAACCCTATTTCATGGCGAGGCTACAATAACCTCTTGACCAATAGACCTAGTTAAATGCAAAGCTAACTGTATGAAAACAAAGCTAATGCTAAAGGCAACACAACTCGTATCGTGTATTCTGTAGGTCACAAAAGTACAAACCATAGGATAGATCACTGGTCATCACAAAGTAAAGAAATACATGTAAGCAGCAAACTAACCAATCCTGGGGTCAGTTTGGGGTCAAGTGGGCTCAGAAACGGTCCCGGGGTCCCTTAAGTGAAACCACCCTTAACCCACTCACTTCATTATCAGTAAGAGGAAGATACAGACTAGACTGGACCCAGACGACTGTCTCCCCCGGCTTCCATGCCTCCCAACCACTGAAGTCCATAGAGACGATCTGGACTCTGTCATAGTTTCCAACCCATCTCTCTCTCTCTCTCACTTGCACTCTCGCACGCCCGCATGCATGCGCGCACACACACACGCGCGCGCACACACACACACACACACACACACACACACACACACACACACACACACACACACACACACACACACACACACACACACACGGGTTCCTGAGCATGTGGTGGTGAATATAGCGTAGAAGATGCAGGCCTCACTCTGTGTATGTGATGGTCAAGATGAAATCTCTTATGCATCTTAAAAATAGTTTTCAAAGTACAGTACCTGTCCATTTGTTATTGCACAAGTCAACAAGTCATTGCACTCGTTAACGAGTCAGGAAGTCGTTACACGTCGAGTATTAGTCACTGTACAAACTGTGCCTTGTGTTTTGCATGAGATCAGTGACCTAAATATAGTTTCAAGATTACCAAAGTCTTTCTGATTCATCTTAAAAATATGCACCTTCAGGACACGATCCAGTCTTCCAGTGACGTGATTGAAATCAGAACAATTCTACAGCATATCTCTCCCGTGAATATTTTTTGTGCTTTGAAAAATGATGATCTGTGAGTTTGAGCTGACACGCTGATGTGTCCAGTGGACAGGTTAGGTCATTACGCAGTCTTCATCATCAACCCCAACAACATGGTAGAATTTTCAAGTATTCTCTTTAACCCATTGATACCTGATGCAGCATTTGCGTATATATCCCTCATTTGTGTGTGTATCCCTTTAAGACCGTCTTAAAGGGATACACACACAAGCTGCATCAGGTATCAATGGGTTAATGATCAGAGATGTGCCAGAAGGAAAAGAGACAAAACGCTGTCAACTAGTGTCGTGTTAGAAGGTTAAGTGAGGCTTTACCCTCCGTTGAGGCAGCGTCGCAGCGAGTAGGAGGCTCCTCCTCCACAGGTGCGGGAGCAGTCGCTCCAGGACCCCCAGGCGTCCCAGCCGGTGTCCCTGTCCTCATCTGAGCGGGTCGTCCTGGAGGCCTGCAGCGGGACAACAACACCAGGACACTCCATCATCAGAGAATCCATTAGATATTCACATACAGTACAGGGGTGCTTCATCAAAAAGCCTGTTTAGAGTGTTATATTCCAACTCGGTTTACTCCGAATTTAGTCTGTTTGGCCTGGTGAGAAGTGAAAAGCTTCTACTCTCCAGAGAAGTGTTGTAGATATTATGACCAAAGCAGGCTACTCTCAATCCCCCCCCCCCCCCCCCCCCCCCCCCCCCCACTGTTTCTATGATAAGCTCTTTATATGCTACGCTATTAAAAGTATTTGAGCGATGGTGCTTCACTTGCCGGCAAATTCTCGGGTTGAGTTGAGATTTGAACGAGATGTCATGCTGGTTTATGTATCACAAGATCTATGGACTGTCAGTGTAATTACTTCACAACATGGCCAGCAAAAGCCCATTTCAACCGCTCGACACTTACATCAAAGACGTTTGCACCATTTATAGCACAAGTATATTATACCGTTTTATTGGCAGAAAAGGCTCTGCTGTTGAGGACGCTGCCTCAATGAATTGCATGTCAGAGATTGTGCAGGGAGCTCCATAAACCCCCCCCCCCCCCCCAAGACATAGTAGACACATCATTCACCAACATTAAAATAATAATAATATGAAAACCGACATAAAAACAGACAAGATAGAAGATCGGAGATAGGTTGCACCAGCATCCTGACGACTTGTGTGAACAGCAGCAGTGGTAGGACTGATCAGCAGTGTGAGCTGTCAGACGATAAATCCACCTCACTGACTTGTTTGAATGTGATCAGTGATTGAGGGACCCAACTGACGGCGATCAGCTGATGTGCTGTTTGGACTGGACAGCTGACAGGCGATCAGCTGACAGCCTGCAGGACTTCAGCATTCTGCTGCCTGACCTAATGTGATCACATGCTCCTTTAAACGAGTTACTTGTGTGAATTCTTGTGACTTTGGTTTACGAGCGCTGGTTTGCGTGTCATTGGGCCGTGCGGACCTAAACAAGCCAAGTACAGAAATGCAACAAGGCGAGATTTTCCATGGTTCAAACCAACGCTTCAAACATTGAATCCACAAGAGTTTCAGCTTTTCATACACACCAAATTTATGCAATTCCAATACTGTTTAGTTAGCCCAGTATTCCAAAATATTAAAATCGAATAGGCAAAAAGAACACATTTTACGGCATGCAAAAAACTGCATGTTTTTTCATTCTCATCCTGATATCTTGAGGTGAGAGGTCAAGGGACCCCTTTGAAAATGGCCATGCATTTCTTCCCTTCGCCAAAATTTGGCCCAACTTCAGAACGTTATTTAACCGCCTTCCCGACAAATTGCCATGATATGATTGGTACCAATGGACGTGTTAGGTCTTCTAGTCTCAGAAGATACCAGTATATTCACTCAATTTATTTTATTTTATTTGTTTAATTGAATTTATTCAGCCAAATTCAGCGCATCTCAGTTGCACTGCACAGTTGCCTCTGGTGGAGGCAACACAATGAAACAAACTCTTTCAGAGGAGGAGGAGGAGGAAGAGGAGGCGGATTTCGATGCCCTGTATCTCCTGTACATCTGGCAGTGTCGACAATAAAACTTTAACTTTGACTTGAAGACTACTGTATGTATAATTTTGTGCATTATACAAGATGTTTGCATAATTGACAAAATGATCCAAAGTGTAGCTTTAGGAATGAGCCAGCTACAGTAAAGTGTGCCTCTGCTCTGCTGAAGAATGGGCTGCTGAAAAGCCGCTCACTGCTAAGTGAACCATCACTTCGCCCCGTGTGGCCGCTGGCCCAAACAGCAGCAGCAACATGACATCATGGCTGCTATGATAGTGATATGTGTTAAGACAAGTAGCCCGGCCCGGATGCCCCCCCCCCCTGACCCCGCCTCTCTTATCTTATCTGCTGTGTTAAAAGCCCAGATGAAAGAGAGGGAGTGGTGCTGCAGAGAGACAGAGAGGGGGCGAGAGACTTTGAGAGAGAGAGAGAGAGAGAACGGGAGAGAGAGAGAGAGTTTTTCCTGGCTGCATGTCACCAAAAATAGGAAAATTGGCTTCCCCCGGGTCAGTGATGTCACCGCAGACCCTGTGGTGCCAGAGAAAGAAGGAATCTTATGCTGGCGCTGCTGCTGCTGCTGCTGCTGTGTGCGTGTGTGCGTGTGCGTGTGTGTGTGTGTGTGTGTGTGTGTGTGTGTGTGTGTGTGCGTGTGCGCGCGCGTGTGTGTGTGTGTGTGTGTGTTTTAGGGGAGAGAAGGAATACCGTACAATGAGGTATTTATGTAAAATAATTCCAAATGAGTGTTTTGAAATTGCGCCCCTCCAAACCCGCGTGTCGTTGGACCCGATAGCCAAAATATCTATTATACAAATTCACAGAAACTGTTTTTCCTGGAGAGACGCTATAGGTGCCTCCGCCGAAAACATTTCTTGCAGTGTCAGTAAAAGCCGGCGCGCAGGAACCCACTCTAATTCCTCTGACAATGTTATTTATGCCCGGTCAACCAGAATTAACATTTCTGACATGCCTCCGCAGGTTCCATTTCACCCCTGCCTTCCAGAGCCGGATCACCGGCTGACCTTGTGGCCGGCGGAGCGAAACACTTTGCAAGTCTCCAGCCTCGCCGCGACGCGCCCGCACAGACAGGCTCCGCATTCGTTTGCTTTTGTCTGCCTCCCGCGTCCAGAGAGACAGAGCGAATCACTAGAGAGGAATAGACACATTAGCACTCCGCTAATAGTAGGGGTGGGGGAAAAAATCGATACACCACAGTATCGCGATATTTTGCCTGACGATATTGTATCGATATTTGGACGCCAAGTATCGATATTGCAAAAAAAAAAAAAAAAAATTTTTTGCAGGCCATGCCAGGCCACCGGGCTACTATAAACTTTAGTTCCAAGGCCAGCAGTAAACAAACGGTAGCATATTTTCATTTTGTTTTAACAGTAACAGTTTTGTCATAACAGTAATTTACAAATTCCCCAGTTACTGAATGGGCTGCACAAGATGTTTTGTGTAACTGAAGTGAAGTTGAAAAAAACTACATAAGTACAGTAGTCCACACACACATCCAGTTAAGGTGGACTGTAAGTAGACTGTAACAAACAGTTCAGTTTGTCAGGTGCATGCAACTATGACATGACTTTATGAAAGTTGTTGGTCTGTCTACTTGACAATGTTGCTGCAATAGAATGGTTGAAGTCAGATGTACAGACTGAAAAATTGTTCTTATATAAACCAGATGTTGACAAAGTTTTCCTTTGGGGACATCATTTGCAGTTGAAAAAGTAAGAAATCGCAATATATCGAGATATCGCAATATTCAATATATCGCAATATCGATATATCGCAATATCGAAAATATCGCAGTATCGCAATACTATCGTATCGTGACTCAAGTATCGTTTCAGTATCGTATCGTGAGCATCTGGTGATTCCCACCCCTAGCTAATAGGATGAAACTACCTTTTGTTGTCGGGCTCAGCCGGCCAACAGTCGGCAGTACCGCTGCAAAGTGGCCAAACGAAATGAGAAACAACTGTATCTGAAATCTGGATAGAGTGAGATAAACAACAGGCTGATTGTTGGTGCCAGCAGGTGATGTCACCGGTTGTACTCTAATGAAGGTGACATCACAGGGTGGGAGTTACACAGAGGCCATCATGGCCTCCGTCGCTCCTCCCTCTGGCCGTGATTGCCCCGAGATCCCTCAGGCCACCTCGGCAGCAGTGCCCTGCTACCTACCAGCCTGCTACTGTCGGTTGCTTTAAAAAGCGTCAGTGGTCTCAGTAGAACGTAGCCTGCCAGATCAGAGAATAAAGCATGCTTCATTCTTACCGATCATTCATTTAGGTCACCCTTCTATTTAGTATCGGCTCCTTTTATTCCTTTATTTTTCCATTCTTCGGTTATAATCCCAAATGGGATCACATAGTTGCACTTTGCCTGAGAAAGCCATGAAAACAGGTGCAAATCCTATTAGGTTGCTTCACACTGGATCTGCAGCAGAGTCTTCAGAGCTGATCAACAGATCTGCATCACTTGTTTGCTTGTAGCAGCTCATACAGAGTAAAAATAGCCAGCAGCTGAAATATCTCAGTGTGTCTGATGGGATTACAGGGAATGCATCGCTTCTTGATATCACTACGAGTCTGTCTGGATGTGGATGATGCCATCTGCTATTTATCAAGTCTGTTTCATGTGTTTTCAGTTGGCTGACTTCGATGTAGGTGTGTAGCGCACGTTGAGTCCACTCTTGCATTTCTTTGCCACATAGCTAGTAGCAACATGTAGCTACTGTAGCACCCCAAAGCACAAAACCTTTTATTTATCTACAATGTGTTAATATGGTGATAATTAGCGTGGTGTCACTGGACAAAGTGACACCTGCAATTTGTACCTGCAATCTATGGTCAGGTTCCAAACCTCTCAGCGCTCCCTTCGCTCCTCCACCAGTGCAGGTCGCCTCGCCCCTCCTTCGCTACGGGGGCTCAAAAGTCGCTCATCCCCGATCTCGACTCTTCTCGTCCCTGGCACCCCAATGGTGGAACGAGCTTCCACCTTCGGTCAGGACGGCTGAATCACTGCCGATCTTTCGGAAAAGACTAAAGACGCACTGTTTCAGGCTCCATCTGGGCCCTTCTTGATGTAACTTATTTCTCTCTCTTTCTAAAAAAAAAAAAAAAAAAAAAAAAACTAACCTAAACTTGTACCACTAACCTAAACTTGTACCACTGTTCCTTCAGAAGTTGTAGTTGTCATAGATTGTGCTCCATAGTTGATTGCTCTATTACTGACAAAAATGTGTTATTGTAAGTCGCTTTGGATAAAAGCGTCTGCCAAATGATGTAATGTAATGTAATGTAATGTAACAAAAATGCTAGAGAGAAATGCATATTAAGATATAACCCCCCCCCATCAAAAAAATCTGACATCCTTCTCCAGTGTGAAAATGACAGAAATAAGTTACTTGGTACTGTATATATAGGCTACACTTATTGGTATCAGGTTTTTTATACTGGGGGATTTCTATGATATTGTTTGGTATGTTCCTGTATCGATACCAGTACATCCCTATTATATACTGTGTTTCCATATACAATTTTTATTTAAAAAATATCCTCTATCTCTATAGAAGAAGTGAGTTGTAGTGTGAGCAGCACTGCTGGCTGTTCACAGCTTCACCTACACAAACTCAAACTGCAGGAAGTCCAAGACGTCACCGTACAGGAAACACTCTTTGATTGACAGGTGGTCTGCGGGAAGCGCAGTGCAGAAACACTACAGCAACGAGTGCTGAGCAACAAAGATGGAGGGGTAGAGAGAAACAAAACAAAACAAGGAGGACCACTTGAAGAACAAATAGATTTTGAAACTAGCCTGAGAATATGTCTGAAGGTGTTCATGCTTGCAGATTCGCTCAGCAGCTGCGAGCTGTGAAATCTGTCTGGTTCATGTGGCTGGAAGGTTGGACTCCGGACTCATTAGAAGTGATTAAGCTCATTCCCTGGTTGATTGCATCGGAGGTCTCACACTAGGAGAGCGGGCCTCAAAATACCATGGAGAAGAAGTGCAAAAACCAACTGCAAGCGGCCTTGATCGACATTAAAGGAACACTTTGTCCATTTTCAACCAGCTTTGTATCATTAGAACATCAGTAGTATATCAGAAAACTGTAAACGGTTTTGAAGTCTGTCATTTAATTTGACAGTTATTGAGTGTTAAAGTGTGGACCAGTGACATCACTGGTCCACACTAACTCAAATTAATAACTCATTAAGTCAAATCAACTCTCAATAACTGTCAAACTATTCATCATTCATCTAGTTTGACAGTTATTGAGAGTTGATTTGAGTTAATGAGTTATTCATTTGAGTTAGTGTGGACCAGTGATGTCACTGGTCCACACTTTAACACTCAATAACTGTCAAATTAAATGACAGACTTCAAACCCGTTTACAGTTTTCTGATATACTACTGATGTTCTAATGATACAAAGCTGGTTGAAAATGAGCAGAGTGTTCCTTTAACTGTTCAGCTGTTTATGGTGCCTGTGAGCACTGTGTGTTTACTGACCCACAGCACACACACACTCTCCACACACAGTCTCCACTTGAGACGTGACAATGACATCATGTATAGCAACCGGACAAATAATAACAACCCTTAAATGATCTAATCATGGCTCCGGAGGAAAGCTGTGGACATTGAATCACATGGATGGAAGAGAAGGTCGGATCTGGCAAGATAGTTAGAAGACAGAATGTAACACATGACACATTCAAAGATAGCTTTAGGTCAGAACGTCCACCAACACCATTGGCTGTGCTTGAATTTGAATGTCGAGAAGTCCGAAATCCCTTCGATCTCACTGTTATTCTATTTTCTCTGTCCAGTTCTCGCTCTTCTTACACGATGGCTCTTGTTGCTTGGTGATGAATGAATTGAAGCTCAGTCTGAGGATAAGAGTTTCAGCTAAAAGCCTCAAATGAAATGTGCAAATGCATGTTGGCGTTGTATAGAAATCTCGCCCCCCCCGACAGGACTGAACTGAGAATTGATTATTATAATTTCCTCGTAGCACTGCTATACTGTCCAATTATTCCACTGCAGAGTAAGGAGGGCTGATCACCGTTTCGTTTTCTGTCTCTCTCCGTTACTGTCCAGCACTGCGAGAGAAATCACGTTCAGGCCACGTTCAGGATCCTCCCAGACAGTGACGCTGACGGGCTGTGGCACGCAGTGGCAGCCCTGTGGCACGGGGCACCGCAGCAGCGGTTGCTGCGGGTGTTTTGCGACACCCATACTTTGACAGAAAAAATGATTCCATCCCGAGGTACGTAGTCACAAAACCGAGTAGCCTGGGAACCTGATCAATCTGCCAGCTCATATATTATTTTGCTCTGATTCGCATTTTCGCGAATTGGTCTGGCGATGTTCCTCATACATGAAAGCATGAGCTCCCCGGGCATCAAAACACATTGGTGAAGTTAGATTGAACGACCATCCAGCCACATTTGACCAACCTACCAGGCCAGGGAAGAGGAAACAGTTAGGTGCGTGCAGATCGGTGCTTCTGTCACTCGTCGGGTGTGTAAAGGGTGAATTTTTCTTCTGTGTTATTTCAAAATGTGCAAAATCATAACCTTCTTGGCGGAAGTGATTACATAAAATGAATGAAGAACCTAACTGATTGTGATATGATCGTGGTAATGATTTCAACCATATCGCCGAGCCCGTACACCCTGTTTGTTCTGATCTCTCTTCTCTCCCTCCCCTCTCTCTCTCTCTCTCTCCTCCCCACATTCTCTCCCTTTCTATCCCCCTCCCCTCTATTCTGTCCCCCTTCTCCCCCCTCTATCTCCCTCTCTCTCTCTAAGATTGTTCAATCCTGTTTATTGACAGTGCTTAGCTAGACTTAGCTAGACATATTATCCGTAAAGCCCTCTGAGACATGCTTGGGAATTAGGGCTATACAATAAACTTGACTTAACTTAAATGCTACAGGCTGCCACTGCATCCCACTGCCTTCCACTGATGCCACAGGCTTCCCCTGAGGTGCCACAGCCTGCCAGTGCCACTGAGGAAGATTGCCTTACTGTTTTCAAGCGGGTTAAAAGTTTAAAACCACGATGTTTATGAATGTGACCTCTTGTGGTCGTGTGAGTAAGTGCACGCATAGCTGGATGGATAGCAGGCCAGTATCTGTCACTGAGTTTGAGTCATTCCATTGTTTTCGACAAAATGATGACGTCATTCGTAGGTTTTAGATTTCAAAATCCCGGATGATTGCATCCTGTAAATGTTGCTTGTTCTTTGAAATGCAGCCCACAAATATAATTAATAACCTCAACAGCAACGCCACACTCTACTTGCGCAAGCTGTGCTACAGGCCAACAGTCATTATGTGGGGACAGATGTCATATTTTTCAAATTGCAGATTATCTTATTTTGGAAAGAAGAAACCGTTTGTTCCCAATTTTGATGCCAAAACGTCAGCGGGCTCCTGATCCAGCGACCTCCGCTCGTTGCTCTGGCTTGCCGCGTTGGAAAAGGCTTGTGCATCTCTTCTGTTTGAGACACGATGATTTGATGCAGTACCGGCTCTGACAGACATGTGAGAGACGATGATTTGATGCAGTACCGGCTCTGACAGACAGATGGATCTGATTACAATGTGTGGCAGGGGCGATTTTACACCGAGTCGGCGCAAAGCTGCAACGCCTACAGCAAATGAATTCTACCCAGGTCTCCGCCTAGGAGTTCACCTCACTGAGCAAGCGCTGAGCGGGGGCACGGTGGCTCAGTGGTAGAGCTGTCGCCTCACAGTCAGAAGGTCCTGAGTTCGATTCTCGCCTGGGACACTGTGGGCGCTGTGGTTGTGTTCCCCCCATATATTCAGCGCCTACTGCCCAGGTGGGTTATCTCGTCGTAACGGCCTTTCTCTCTGTGTGGATTTTGCATGTTCTCCCCGTGCTCCCCCAGGGGGTTCCTCCGTATATAACCCCCCCCCCACCAAAAACATGCAGAAGATCAGATCATCATCGTCATCCGACCAGTGACGACAACATCCGAAGTTGGTCCCCGGGCGCTGTACGAGAAAGCGACCACTGCTCCTGGCCTGCCCCCCGGAGGAAAGGACATGCCTGGATGGGTTAAATGCAGAGGACACTTTTCACCGGCCACCGTCAGCATGAGTGTGTTGTGGCCGCATGCATGTGTTGTGGTGTTCGTGTGACAATAAAAGACGGGCTTGTCTCGTTACGAGAGTTTTTTTTTTGATACTGCTGCCCATGTCACAATGACAACAAGTTAAAGTGGGATAGCACTGCTGAATTTTCACACAAGACTACTGTAAGTTAGATCAAAAAAGAAAGAAAAAACTTTACTGGGGTGCAGACTTTATCATACCTGCCAACACTTCACAGATATATTGTCATCGATATTTTTAACCTTTTCTCCTGCTGTGCTCCCGATTGCTAATTTATCTCGTTAATCTCCCGGTTTCAAAGTGATACAAATCAAATGGCTGTTCCTCAGTAGCCTATATAGTACTAGTAGGTAGCACATCTTGATGGGTTTAATGTGAAGTTTCTGGTATCATACTCGAAGAGCATGCATTGGTACCAGCCATGTCATGCTAGCTTGTTGGCAAGGAGGTGCAATAATGCTCCAAAGTTAGGCACAATTTTGGCGAGGAGAAAAACTGGCATGGCCATTTTTTTCCTATTGCCCCATCAGAATTTTTAACTGCCCCCTCAGTCACTTCATCCTGGACGCGGGCCTGCCTCTCACCTCAAGATGAGGTAGGCAGGTGTGCTGTACTCTCTTCAGCCAGCAGGTGTGCTGTACTCTCTTCAGCCAGCAGGTGTGCTGTACTCTCTTCAGCCAGCAGGTGTGCTGTACTCTCTTCAGCCAGCAGGTGTGCTGTACTACTCTCTTCAGCCAGCAGGTGTGCTGTACTACTCTCTTCCTTTTTCCACACAACACGCCTGTGAGAGCTCTCTCTAATGGAGGCAAATGGATTACATATCAATGTGATGCTGACTGACACCAAAGTAATGGCTTGTGTCACCATCGTTCAGTTAAGTCGTGGAACCGGATTGGTGCTTGGTATATCATCAGCTGATGGGTAAAATGTCCAGGGAAGAAGAATCAGTGGTGAAGTGCTGTCAGTGCATCCATACAGACGGTGCCTACAGAGCATCCAGCCTGAGGCGCACTGAGGCGCACTGAGGCGCCTCTGTTGGGGCTCCGCTCCGCACGTCCTGCAGGTTTATTGGGCAGGCGAAGGGCTCGCTGGCCTGCTTCCAGCTGTTTCGATGAAACCCCCCGGGCTCATTACCTGGATGACAGGTGCCAAAGAAGGACACGCGCGCGCGCACACGCACGCACGCACGCACGCACGCACACACACACACACACACACACACACACACACACACACACACACACACACACACACACACACACACACACACACACACACACACACACACACACACACACACACACACACACACACACACACACACAGCTCTGTCCTGGCTCCTAGCTGCAGCCCGGCCAAAGCAAACAGCTAAGCAAGAGACTGACAGCTCTGGTTTGCCTGAGACCACTTGCCTCATCACGCTCCGTTTACGGCCAGGGATACATATACACACACACACACACACACACACACACGCACATGCGCACACACACACACACACACACACACACACACACACAAATCGCAAAAATCATTTGTGTGTTTTTTCTTCTTTTGGCAAAACACCATTAAATATTCATTGGGTTGCTGCCAAAAAAAATTGAGGAGAGGATTTGCGAAATCCTCCCACGGAAGCCCCACACATTACTCACAAATCAAACAGGCAATTACTGTAAGCAGACATAAGCACTTTACACAAACAGCATAAATCATTTTCTGCGTCCTAATCAACATTTAATCCCTGGTTTCTCGGGAAGGGGGGGGGAGCCTTAATATGAAATCCACACACATAGCCTTAATATCAAATCCACACACATAGCCTTAATAATGAATGAAATTGAATGAGTGACAGGTCGTAGCACCCAATGAGAGAGCGGTTAGAAAAATGGGCTGCGCCTTCCATGCCGTCACTGATCGCAAAGTCGTTAGTTACTGATTGGTCATTGGTGAAGACTGAATCCACCACTGGCCAATCACTGGCCAAGTGAACGGTTCACTGGCCGACCCCAGCTGGCTTGAGGGGAAGCGTCCCAGACCCAGAGAGAGATCTGCAGCAGTAACGTAGTGTATCAGCGTAAGAACCCTCATGGGGTCTGGCGTTGAGACTAAAGCCGTGTTCACACCAAGATATTTATTTTTCGCTCTGTCGCTTGATTCAACCCTTTGGAATCGCTCTGTCGCTCTGTTTAAATCGCTCATCAACAGGCACAAGAATTGACGGACATGTGGGGGCTGTAACGTTACGCAATGTCATGATATTTGTCCACTACGAGCCACCGTCATTGTTTACAAGCTAAAGCCTATCAGCGTGCTCCTAATGCGAGCTCCATACCGGTAGTACAGACTTCACTTCATGTCAGCTGTCAGCCTGTCAATGCGGTTTGTTGCCACACAATAAACCAGCGGTTTGTTCCAAGCCAGTGTGATCCTTGACTCACTCTCACACGGCAGCCAATCAGCGTTGAACAGCGAGCGACTGATACCAGCGTATTTTCGCTCGAGTTGGGATATTTCATCTCGGGCGACGAGCGAATTTTCTCCCTATCGCTCTGTCTCTGCCGCTCGGACGCCCAGCGATTTTTCTCCCAGGCGAATATACGCTCAACCGCTCGTTTGCATTGACTTTGTATGTAAACTCGACGCCAGCGAAAAACTTTAATAGGTCGGTGTGAACACACCTTAAGACTCTGGTGACAAATGCTGAGTGAGCTGAGAAACAGCCAAGGAGAGGAGGCATCTTCCTGGATCCTGTCTTGACTTCCTCCTCCACGGCACACTTACCATTCTCCCCCAGAGACATCTCACACATCAGCCCAATCTAATCAAGTACCGGCTCCGAGATGAACCGCAAGACAACCGTGTCCGACCAGCAGCACGGATAGAATGTCAATGTTTTCAGTAAGAAACTTAACCGCTCAGACAAGAATCTAGAGCTGAATTTACTTTTTGCAGTTGAGCTATATAGGCTACTTCTTGAATCTGTCTCTTTCCTATTGCTTTAACGACGCATGTAGAGCGATTCAGCATACGGCAGGCTAACTTCAATACATGCTGTTTGCGTACTATGCATGCAATGCTTGCAGCACACGTGTCTTCAGCCTTTTTAAATAAAGTTTACTGTCACGTGACCAGATGCTGGTCACTCCTCCCCTTCCCCTGAGCACACGGTAAGCACATGCTCAATCCCTCCCGTCCACGGGGGGGCACTGTAGGCAAAGTGCAACAGGGTCGTGGAGACTTTGGTCTGGAACAAAGCACCGCCGTTAGAGAAGAGGAAGCTGCTGGTGGAGCTAATACATCACTGTTGCGTGGGCCAAGGTGAGAAGTGCCAAGGTATACCAAAACACTCAAGTTAATCATGGACAACGGATGAACTGGGACACACAGAGGAAGAAGCTAAGCTAGAAAGAACTTTTTACTTTTATTTATTCAGAGGAGTCTCACTGAGAGCAATGCTCTCTTTTTCAGGAGCGCCCTGTTCACATTCACACACACATTCATAGAAGTTGACCCAGTACAACCTCATTCTGATCTGCTGGCCACTGAGCAGCTCCACTAGTGGTTGGGGTTAAGGGCCAGGGGCAGCAAGCCCTGCCTTTACCACTTTCCCCACCCAGATTTACCCTGCTGGTCTCGGGGATTGAACCGACGACCTTGTGGTCACAAGCTCGCTTCTCTAACCGTTGATCCAGGGTTTGAGTGATAACCTGAGAGAGCTGGCAACCAAATGGTAAGAATGGCACTGTATCATGGCTGTGAATAATGTTCCAGGTAGAGTCGCTGTCCAGTGCTGAAGTCTGTCAGTTACACTGCCCAGTGCTCGCTTTCATGGATCATAAGAACTGTGTTACTAAACAAATACAAATAACGTGTTTTCTTTCTTACCGACACCCAATCAACCAACATCAAATTCAATTGCAATAGCTGGGTTTGAACCAGTAGAGGGCAGCCTCCATGCGTATATATAACAATCTGTAAAGTTTGTGCTAAAATGTATTTGGACATCAATCCATCGACAACACTACTAAATACCAAAATACGGTGAAAAAAGGTGTTTTGAGGGTTTAGTTATGCTTTAATTGTTTTAACTAACGGTCAATTCATATCTTTCTTGTTCATCTACTAGGTCCGCAGCTGCTTTTGGTTGGTGCAGCATCCTGAAGAAGTAGGCAGTAGTAGACACTACCTCTCCAAATGGCTTCCACCCACTTTCACTCAGACACTAGCTGTGTTTCCATTACAGTTTTTCGCAAAATAATTGCGATATTTCTACAACTTCGACAATGTACAATTGCGACTTGTAGGCGTTTCCATTGAAGTTGAGTTTGGACTGACGGCGCACACACCTGAACGCAATTCCCCGTTGCAGCAGCTGCCACAGTGATTACGCACGGGGATCTGCCCCATATCCCGTCCCCTGCATGCTCAAATCCAACCAATGGTCAATGCAAATGACAACATGAAGTTACAACGCATATAAACGAGCCTGATTATCAATTCAAAAGAAAATGAGTGTCAACATGTTGCTGGCTGCGGTGAATGCAGTGAGCGCGAGAGGCAGAGGAAAAAAGGTAGCCTACAACTGCGCGCACACAGACAGGCAGCCTGTCACCATGGACCGATTTCTGTCATTAAACATGATCTATTTTCCCCGGCTCTGCTTTTGCACAACACTCGTCTTTCTGCTAGGTAGCGTTGCTTCAAAGTTTTCCACTTGCTGCGAAGGTTTTGCCACGGCTTATCAAACCCTTTCTTCCTCATTTCCTTTCATTTTCCGCTCCTTTTCCAAAGGAGAAGATGGGTCACATGACATGCAAATGCAAAAAATGTGTTTCCATTACACTTTTGTGATAAACTGCTATATCGACACGTCTGAAAAACCACCTCATGAGAGCGCAAAAACTTTTTGCGATATTTGGGAGGTTTTTCGAAATTCACGTGTTTCCATTACCCAATTTCTATTGCGATATTTAGATTTTGCGCATTTCTGAGGGTAATGGAAACATGACTACTATCTCACAAAAAATATATATATTCTTTTTCCTCTTCCATAAAATCCTCTCTTTCTTCAAAACTAGCTACTCTCTGACACCCGCCCCCTCACCTGGTAAACAACACAAAAAAACAATACAGTCCTTACAAGCTGCTACAACCATCATCTACGTAACTCTTATTCAGCTATCACAAAGCTGTGAGCATCCATACTCTCTCTGCTGTAGGAGTGTACGTGCACCACCCACAATGCTGCTGACATACATATCTATCTCTGCTGTAGGAGTGTACGTGCACCACCCACAATGCTGCTGACATACATATCTATTGTACGCGCACCACCCACAATGCTGCTGACATACATATCTATTGTCTCAGCCTCCATAACACAAGTTAAGCCACCGAGGAGCGTTTTCATTCATTTTTAACGACATTATCGAGGTACTATAATTAGCGTCACACACTGCGGGTTCTTTCTTCTCCCCTGGACACTTTTTCTAATTGCCCTTTGCTCAAAGAGCTGTTGAGATATCAACAGCCTGCAAAATAGCAATTTTGCTCTTCATTGACTTTTAATTATATTTCAGCTCCTAAGCAGCAAACAATCTGTTCGTACCTGAGGGAATTAGTGCAGGGTACTTGAGTTTGAATTCTGTGCGCGCGCGTGTGTGAGAGAGGGGAAATTAGTGCGATGTACTTGATTTTGAATGCGTGCGTGTGTGTGCATGTGTGTTGTGTGTGTGTGAGAAAGAGAGACACACAGAGAGGGGGGGGGGGGGGGGGTTAGTGATCCATACATCGATCAATACATGCTCTATTGATCCTGATCTATATAAATGACCAGTACAGGTTGTTGCAGGTTTATGTAGGTCAGTTGGCAACAGACCAGTGACTGACAGTGTCTCAACTGATTGCTACACATTCCCCTCCCTCACATGTGTAGAGGGGAGGAAGCAGCCAGAGCACAGACCAAGCTGCTCAAAGACTTTGTGCCTCCATTTGGTCCAAATCCCCTCCTTTTCCCCTTTTTTAGTATGCATTTTTTTTATAGGAATTAAAGTTGATATTTTTATACTTGAAGACCCAAGTCCGCCTGTTCTGTATTCGCACCACACAGGTGCATGTACAAAAACAGCCCAGGAACACATTTTTATGTTTAAAGGAACAGCTCACCCAAAAATGAAAATGCTGTCATCCTCCTCCCCCCTCATGCCAGGTGAGAAACACAGGTGGAGTCTGTTCATAATAACAACACACAGGGAGGTTTCCAGCACAGGTGGAGTCTGTTCATATAACAACACACAGGGAAGTTTCCAGCACAACTCCAGAGAAAACCACTTCAGTACAGTACAACTGAAGTCGATGATGACTTGGTTTTCACTTCACTTTTGCTGGCAACTGGACCTTTGCGACGCAGCTGGATTGGCTGTACAGCACATCCCCAGCCTATAGCCAAGCTCTCTCTCTCTCTCTGAGCGGTACTAATACATCACCTCTGAGCCAATAGGCAGTACTCCCGATAGCCGCGCAAAGAGTCCAGGCTCCACGGCGCTGCCAAGAGATGTAATACCCCCAAAGCTTTTGCGAGATGTCATACAAGGTTACAATACGAAAGTTCTTAACGCAGGCGGCTACGTCTCTGTTTAGCTCATCTCTGAGCCTTGACGGTGACAAGCGCTGAATGATGTGCCGTTTGGACTCGTACAGTACGGAAAGAAGCGAGTCCAGGGTTCTGGAGGACGCTCCCCGAGGCAATATAGCCTATCTGTGGCTCGTTCTGGATGTGAGAAAAGGATGCTGGGAGTTGTGTGAAAATTGGCAGCGAACGTGGTGTGGAGATGCATAGTTCAAGTTACATTTCCTGCCTATAATACATCTTTCACTTGTTTTTTATTATTCCGATATTTCTCCATAAAGAACGAATGTAATTTGTAGATAGTGAGTTTCTGCTGTACACTGTGGGCGCACAGCACCGTAGTAAAAAATCAATTGAAAAATAAGCAATTTGTTGATTACTTACTGACTGTGACTTCCGGCTAAAAACAAGAAAAAGAAAAAAGCCGGCTGCTCCAATATCATCTAACTCTGAATTAACTAATCATTTTGCCAATTGGCATGTAACATACCAAATAAAAGCAAACGGCAATGTCTAAGAATGCAACGCCATGTAATGCCTGGCTCGTTAATTCTCGCATTCCAGGGAATTACGTTGACGTCTGCAGGTCTTATAGACGTAAGTGGCTCACGCTGCGCTCGGGAGGAGAGAAAACCATCTGAAGCTTTCTTTGTTGGAGTTCCGGGTATGTTTTTACAAGAAAGTGCTCGTCATTGTACGACGATAACGTTTATCTGACCTGACCTGATCATTTGTATTTGGCGCCGTGACCCAGAGATGGGGACTTGGACTTGAGACTTGGACTTGAGTCGCACTTAAGTCTCACTCACAGTGACTTGAGACTTGACTTGAGACTCGTCCTCAAAGACTTGAGACTTGACTTGCACTTGAGTTTTGGGACTTGTGAACAATCATTTTTTATTTTCTTTATTTTTTTTGGTGCATTAACATTAAGGAAATCTATACTGTTGTCATCCAATCAATGCTGATAATGTATGCTAATAGATAAAGGAGTGAGGATAATACAGTACATGCTTTGAATTCCTTAGTTTTAGCTATGCAGTGTTCTAAGCAGACCGGATGACATGTTACAGATGATAGAACGCTCATCCATAAGAGACTTGAGACTTGACTTGGACTTGCCCCTCAAAGACTTGAGACTTGACTTGAACTTGCCCCTCAAAGACTTGAGACTTGACTTGGACTTTCCCCTCAAAGACTTGAGACTTGACTTGGACTTGCCCCTCAAAGACTTGAGACTTGACTTGGACTTGCCCCTCAAAGACTTGAGACTTGACTTGGACTTGCCCCTCAAAGACTTGAGACTTGACTTGGACTTTCCCCTCAAAGACTTGAGACTTGACTTGGACTTGAGCTCAAAGACTTGAGACTTGACTTGGACTTGCCCCTCAAAGACTTGAGACTTGACTTGGACTTGAGCTCAAAGACTTGAGACTTGACTTGGACTTGCCCCTCAAAGACTTGAGACTTGACTTGGACTTGAGCTCAAAGACTTGAGACTTGACTTGGACTTGCCCCTCAAAGACTTGAGACTTGACTTGGACTTGAGCTCAAAGACTTGAGACTTGACTTGGACTTGCAAAAATGGACTTGTGAGCATCTCTGCGGCGTGACCCGCCGGAAGTGTTAACACGACCCGGAAAATAATTTGGCCCACCGTTATGAACATAAGGTGAATGAGAAGGGGTTAACAGTTTGTGATCTCCCCTCCGCGCACGTAGGCCACCCACTCGCCATCCGTCATCGGTGCCGGTCCAAACATTTGCTCAGAGTCCTGTTTCCTCGGAGCGCCGGCCGGGGTATGCAGCGCTGCAGCCAGCTAAGTCCCCCGCTGCTAATTTGTCCTGCAATAAGTCTCAAGGCCGGGGCCCAAACGTAAACTGTGTTTGTGAGAAATAGGGAGTCTCTCGCCGTAAATCACTTGTGTCTGTGTGCGAGACGGGGGAGCCTTGAGGTAATCGTTGTCATTCCCTCTCGCTCGCAGGCTACAGCGACCGGCCTCATGGCTGTTTCCTATGGAACCTGACTTCTTGTCAGCTTGTTGATGATCATCCGAAGAAGGTATAAAAGGCTGCGTCGTCGTCGGACCATCATACGTTATCCATCTAGCTATTAGTGATAATGGAGTCAGGGGTTTATCATGTCATCTTAATCAGTGTTATCTGAGTTATTCTGCCCTGTTATCTCTCTGCTCCCCTGACAGGAGCAAAACGCTCTCTAAGGGCACGGGGGATGCAAGATTCCCGAAAGCAATCGTCGAGAACACAGTTAATTACAGCAATTTCTTAAAATATGTTACTAAATACTTACTTTTTCTTGATGGAGAAAAAGTGATAGCTTTAAAAAGACATTATTCTAATAAGGTTTTAACGGAGCGACTGCGACAAATGGCTGTACTGCGAGGTTTTTCAGCGCTACGGTAACATTCATTGTTATTTTATATTAACCTCAAAGTCTTGATGAGAATCAAACATCGACACATGAGTGTAATTATCATGCCGGATTTCAGCACATCTTGTCTCTCAGCCTTTCTCAAAAGTGGAATTAACTATAGGGGAAGTGCCTCTTTATCACTGAAGAAGACAGTGTTTGTTACAATTGTAACATTGTAACATTGTAAGAAGACACTGTTTGTTACAATTGTAACATTGTAGTATTGTAAGAAGACACTGTTTGTTGTCTCCATTGGGATCCATTCATTTTCAGAGTGTGACGGCTGTGTGTCCGGCTCCCACATCTGAACGTTCCCAGGTGTTTCTCATGTTTCTCACGTACAGTTGGAGAGCTGCTGCATGTCATTACTTCTCGTTGAACTCGTACTCGCGTTCGGTCGGTGAGTAAGTGACTGAATTCACGTGACTAAAATCTCAATTCAAAAGGCCGTTTTCTTCCGTTTTCTTCAACAGGCTGTGAGGCTATGACGACTACATCAGTTGACAGCGAGCCCAGTCGTGCTGCGAGTATCAGGCAGATCTCTGCTCTTAGCCATCTGTCTTAGTCGACGCGTCCACGGCTGAGCAGCACTTGACCCGCTGGTTTTACATTTCACGACAACAACGCCGACGAGCTGTCCGTCACACAGACGTACGCCGCGGACAAGTGGAAATGTGATACGGTCTACTGCCAGTGCTCTGCTGAACATTTGGATTGCCAAACGAGTCGGTGAGCGATTGGTTGGAACACGTGTGTTTAGTGGTAGTAGAAAACATTGCAATTTGTGGCACAACACAGTACCTGAAGACACGTAAAGACATGTTAAAATGACAGACAGATCATCTGGAGTACTCAAACAGCATTACAGCAATAATAAAAAATCATCTGTAACGACCAGGCATGGTTTAAAATGCATATCTATAAGACAAATCATCTATAGAAGCAGAAGGCATGTCCATAATATCTATAATAGAATCATGTTTATGATTATGTTTATGTTATATGGTGCAGGATCTATAAGAGCCATGACTTTGACAACATGCTGTGAAGACTCTGGCTTCTCTGCGGGCCTGCGAGACGTCCTGCAGGATGGCAGTCGGCACAGAAACAAGACAATTATAGTGCGAGATGCTGATGATACGGAAACACATCTTTCCCCCACTGCAGAGCCACAGCCTTGTCCTCGGCTACAGCACAGCCTCTGTGTCTGTTACTGCTGTGTTACAGCACAGACTCTGTGCCTGTTACTACTGTGTTACAGCACAGACTCTGTGCATGTTACTGCTGTGTTACAGCACAGACTCTGTGTCTGTTACTGCTGTGTTACAGCACAGACTCTGTGTCTGTTACTGCTGTGTTACAGCACAGACTCTGTGCCTGTTACTGCTGTTACAGCACAGACTCTGTGTCTGTTACTGCTGTGTTACAGCACAGACTCTGTGTCTGTTACTGCTGTTACAGCACAGACTCTGTGTCTGTTACTGCTGTTACAGCACAGACTCTGTGTCTGTTACTGCTGTTACAGCACAGACTCTGTGCATGTTACTGCTGTGTTACAGCACAGACTCTGTGCCTGTTACTGCTGTTACAGCACAGACTCTGTGTCTGTTACTGCTGTGTTACAGCACAGACTCTGTGTCTGTTACTGCTGTTACAGCACAGACTCTGTGTCTGTTACTGCTGTTACAGCACAGACTCTGTGTCTGTTACTGCTGTTACAGCACAGACTCTGTGTCTGTTACTGCTGTGTTACAGCACAGACTCTGTGCATGTTACTGCTGTGTTACAGCACAGACTCTGTGCATGTTACTGCTGTGTTACAGCACAGCCTCTGTGTCTGTTACTGCTGAGTTACAGCACAGACTCTGTGCATGTTACTGCTGTGTTACAGCACAGACTCTGTGCATGTTACTGCTGTGTTACAGCACAGCCTCTGTGCATGTTACTGCTGTGTTACAGCACAGCCTCTGTGCATGTTACTGCTGTGTTACAGCACAGCCTCTGTGCATGTTACTGCTGTGTTACAGCACAGCCTCTGTGCATGTTACTGCTGTGTTACAGCACAGCCTCTGTGCATGTTACTGCTGTTACAGCACAGCCTCTGTGCATGTTACTGCTGTGTTAGCACAGCCTCTGTGCATGTTACTGCTGTTACAGCACAGCCTCTGTGCATGTTACTGCTGTGTTACAGCACAGACTCTGTGCATGTTACTGCTGTGTTACAGCACAGACTCTGTGCATGTTACTGCTGTTACAGCACAGCCTCTGTGCATGTTACTGCTGTGTTACAGCACAGCCTCTGTGCATG
>NC_139651.1:3500393-3512893 GCF_964638095.1 Poromitra crassiceps | reverse complement strand
TCACAACCTCGCTTCTCTAACCATTGCAAAGACAATACTAATCAACTGTGGAAACATTCTCTCCGTTTCTCTGCAGGATGTTCGGCTTTCTCATATTCAAGACGTCTGTTTATTCCCTTCAACACTGCTGACGGAAAAACTGCATTTGGATGTTATTAAAACTTTGCATATCATTTATACTCCGCTGTCTGAAACATAGACGACAGATAGAATGATGCTGAAAACTCACCCGTGCCTCACCATATGTATGAAAGACACAGAAACGGAAACAAACAAACACACACACTCACACACACACACACACACACACACACACACACACACACACACACACACACACACACACACAGAGGCATGTATGCTGGCACGCTGCCAAGGCCATATTCTAATAAAGATTGCTTGTCCCCAACAGCTCTGTGCTTTCATGTGTTTACTGGGCCTTAGCAACAGCCACTGCCATCATGTCTGACTGCGTGTGTGTGTGTGTGTGTGTGTGTGTGTGTGTGTGTGTGTGCGTGTGTGTGTGCGCGTGTGCGTGCGCACGTATGTGTGTGTGTTAGTGTGCGCACATGCATTCACTGTATACCCTGCAAAACATTGCCCATCTTAACTCTCTAGTCTCATATCTAGCCTTAAATT
Organism: Poromitra crassiceps; assembly: GCF_964638095.1. Lineage (NCBI taxonomy): Eukaryota > Metazoa > Chordata > Actinopteri > Beryciformes > Melamphaidae > Poromitra > Poromitra crassiceps. The sequence goes on along the minus strand of NC_139651.1, from coordinate 3,512,254 downwards.
TGTATTAATGTTTTGCATTAATTTTGCATGATTTAAATAATAGCGAAGAGAGATACTGTAATGTAATGTGTGTGACGGACAAACAAAGGACCAAACGGAAGAAGAATCTCCTGATTTCATTGTGGAAGACAAACATACTATTTCAAGAGTCCAAATGACATCTAGTCATTTGTTAACAAGGACGTCTTTTACGAGAGCATGTATTTTCATACTAATGTGCACTGTGTGTCTATGTGATGTATTTTCATACTAATGTGCACTGTGTGTCTATGTGATGCTGCTGCCTTGAACACAACCCAGAGGATATGAATGGTGTCTGCCTTCCCTGGCAGCAGTGGCTGTGGTCCAGTTAGCAACAAGCTGAACAGGGACAGGAGGAGTCAAACACAGAGCCACAGCACAGGGGAGCAGCTGGGGAAAGACAGGAGCAGTCAAACACAGATCCACAGCACAGGGGAGCAGCTGGGAAAAGCCTTCCTCTCTCTAAAGCCCTGTGTAGACAGACATGCATGAACTCCTGCAGATATCCAGACATTATTCAGATGGGGTGTATATGAACACCTTTGTCTGTTGTTCAACCTAATTGATTAATTGATTAATTGTTGCAGCTCTATTAATCAATTAATCAATTAGTCGATGACAGACAATTTATCGACAACTATTTTGATAATCGGATTGATCGTTTTGAGTACAGTTTTAAGAGAAAAGGTTCTAAATTCTCTGATTCCCGCTTCTTAAATGTGAATATTCTCTGGTTTCTTTACTCCTGTATGACAGTAAACTGATCTTATCTTTGAGTTGTGGACCAAACAAGACATTTGAGGGCGTCATCTTGGGCTTTGGGAAACACTGATCGTCATTTGCCACCATTTTCTCGCATTTTATAGACCAGAAATACATTTAAAACGCGTCATATTTGACTTGAATGCCATTCATAAATTAGCCTTTTCCAGCGTTTAACGTTGCCGCGACCATTATTTGGCAGCCGACTTTTGGGCGATGTGAATATAATATACTATAATATATATACATATATTATATATATATATATATATATATATATATATACACAGTATATATATATATATGGGCTGCCGTCTGAAATCGTTTATATATACATACAGTATATATATATATACGGTACATATAGGTTCAGAATACATGCTACAGCATGCGCTGGGACGCGTCATCAGTGATGTTGACTGGGGTCGTGGGGTGTTTCGGGTCTGTCAACATCATACACCCTCGCCCAGTAGACCCAGCCGAGGCCGATTAAGACCCCGAGTCGCGTCCCAGAAGCAGCCGCTCACGGATCAGCCTTCCTACTCTGTCTGCAACGTTGCCCGCGGAAGGGTTGATCACGCCCAATCCGCTGCAATAGAGCTAGTGCTACACCGCAGCATTGAAAGACCTTCGGTGCATGGAGGTCTAAGGCCCTGTGGGGTGATTCCAGGCCGGGCACCTCCTTCGTCTCACCAGAACCTCCCGCGGAAAAAGGCAATCCTACCATGCCGTACCATGGGCAGGGAGGATGCCTCAAGAAGGCCTGTGCGCTGAACGTCATTCACCTGCGCCGAGCACCTCGCTCTAGCCTGAAGGACCCCAGGCCGCGCCGATGTTTACGCAGATTTTCAGGAGGCTGATCCGTAGCGTTTGTGGATTTCTCCCTCACGAGAGAGCCAGGCTGGGGTGCTAAAACCCATCCCGTACCGGGTGCCGTCTCTCCGACCGTCAACTGTCTCTCCAGCTTGTCACCAAACTATACTTGGTTGTCACCTAGTCTATACATATATATATACATACATACATACATACATACATATACAGTATATATATATATATATACATACTGTATACACCAATGAGAATACCAATGTCTAGCTAGACATGGAGCAAAGGACAGGGATACGATGACTTCATCCGGTCAGGAAACCCTGAGAAGCCTAATGAGACGGTCAGGAAGCAGTGGGCAGCCTGGGCCAAACTGAATCCCCACAAGAATGTTCCAGCTATTAGCTATTATAGGATCAGAAGGAGGGGGCGCTGAGTGTGTGTGTGTGTGTGTGTGTGTGTGTGTGTGTGTGTGTGTGTGTGTGTGTGTGTGTGTGTGTGTGTGTGTGAGTGTGCGCGCGGGCGCACGCGCTGCTGTATGTTGGGAGCAGGGGGGTGCTAGTGTAGAGAGATAAGGGGACATATTTGGTTGTTAACACTGATCAGGCACATGTCAGGCACATGTCAGGCACATGTCAGGCACATGTCAGGCACATGTCAGGCACATGTCAGGCACATGTCATCGGTCTATAACAGGGATCAGCCGAGCAGCATTTTGGTAAACACACTGGGCGGCAACGGCAATGGAACCCTATGGAGCCTGAGTTTGAGCGTCTGTCTCTAGCCGGCTTGACTCTGTTTACATTTTAAAAACTGCGCGACAGTTCACACAACTTTAACACGACGTGCAGATAATAATACATCAAACTCTTGAGCTACTTCTGCTCTCACTCAGAATGTCAAAAGCGATGTATAGTTTTTGATATTAACGTTTGTTTGGCACAACTCATACTAATAGCTGCCGCGGGGTTCCGAATTTCTGGGTGGCAGGTGACGTCACGCTGATTCGTCCTATGGGAGCGAGCCAGGACAACCACAGAAGAAGAGAGGGTGATGTATCCGATTGGAACAAATTGGCCGACTATAGAAGGCCTAAGATTGACATAGCCGTCTTCAGAGCTTCGCAATACAGAGCTAAGCTAGTTTGTACAATAGATGTCCGGCTTGAGTTGGAGGCATTGACGGAGCCTCCGCTTCTGGCGTGGCCGTCAACCGCACGCTACTGTAACTCACTTCCCTCTGACTAAAGCTTCTGGCATACTCTTCGCGCACGCGCTGGAGGCGGGGCTCCACGGAGGGCGCGCGCGCACTCTGCGCGGGCCAAAACAGAACATAGTGAGTGCTCCAGAAATGGCGGCGATCAGTGCCAGGCAGTCTGAATGAAATTGAATGTAACGTTCCCAATTCTATGTATTAAATTCTAAAAAACGACCCTCAACATTTGGGAAGGCTAAGCCACACAACTAGTTCGTTATAATCGAACGTCATGCTTTGAAGGCGACTTTACGACGGTGAGGACTCAATCACAGCAGATATCCGCTGATAGCCTACCACGGAGATCTCACAGGCACAGGCAGCAAAACCCAACGCGCTGATAGAAAAATCTCCATGGACGCGCCGCGCTGCGCTCAGGCCTCGCCCCCCGACACGCCCCGTGCGATGACGTCATAATCGCCGCGCGCCCTGGGCGCGAAGAGGATGCCAGAAGCTTTAAACCGTGAGCCGCCATGTTTGCAGTGCACTGGTGTTTGTGTGTGTTTACACGGTGCCCCGAAGAGCGCGTCCATCTGCTGCACGGCTCTGCTCTAAACACATCGCCTTTCACTGTGTGCTTCAGCAGCCAGCATTCTGTTTGGAACACACACAAACACACCGTTTCCCATGAAGCACATCCCTCACAGGCACACGGACAAGGAGGGAAAAACAAACAGGAGAACGCCGAGGAGAACGCCGCGGAGATCCCCCCCCCCCCCCCCCACCTCCGACCATTTTGTAGCTACGAGCGTCACAATTACAGCGCGTGTCTTTGCGTGCAAATGCCTCGCTATCGGCCGCATCGCCCGGACGAGAAAACAAAAGACGTCTCGGTCTGAGGAGAGTGACATCGACTTTCATCTGTCGCCGGGGTCAAATGCGTCCGTCGGTGCGTGTTCCAACGCCGCGGTTCTGCAGCAGCGCGTACAGTATCTGTGTTCTCACTCAGCGCTCAATAATGAGAAACAGACTCAGCGCTCATAACCGATGTCTCTAAACCCTCGACGCAACAAGGGCGATATGTAGTTACATTAGCTGCTGTCACAGTGACACAGCTCAGTAGCCGTACGTGGAACGCCTCCACTTCTTTCCAGGCTTTTGCGTGAGAAGCCAGACGCAACCAATTAAAAATAATGTATTAATGTGTGTGTGGGGCCACCATTGTCGTGCTCGCGCACACACGCATGCATGCACACGCGCACACACGCACACAGACGCGCACACACACATGCACAGACACATGCACACACACACACACACACACACACACACACACACACACAAACACACATGCACAGACACATGCGCACACACACGCACACACACACACACATGGACACACCCATGCATGCACGCACACACACACACCCACACACATGCACGCACACACACACGCACGCACGCACACATGCACACACACACACACACATGCGCACACACATGCACGCACACACGCACACGCGCGCACACACGCACACGCACACACACACACACACACACACACACACACACACATTGCCCCATTGTTCCAAGTGAGGCTGCTGTGCAGTTATCTGGTCTGGGGAACATTGGGAGGATGATGGGAAGTCCACTGAGTGGGTGGAGTCAGAGTTGGAAGTCCACTGAGTGGGTGGAGTCAGAGTTGGAAGTCCACTGAGTGGGTGGAGTCAGAGTTGGAAGTCCACTGAGTGGGTGGAGTCAGAGTTGGAAGTCCACTGAGTGGGTGGAGTCAGAGTTGGAAGTCCACTGAGTGGGTGGAGTCAGAGTTGGAAGTCCACTGAGTGGGTGGAGTCAGAGTTGGAAGTCCACTGAGTGGGTGGAGTCAGAGTTGGAAGTCCACTGAGTGGGTGGAGCCAGAGTTGAGAGTGAGCAGACAGGAAGTCCACTGAGTGGGTGGAGTCAGAGTTGAGAGTGAGCAGAGTGGGTGGAGTCAGAGTTGAGAGTGAGCAGAGTGGGTGGAGTCAGAGTTGAGAGTGAGCAGACAGTACGGGGCGGAGCACCCACAGCGCTGCACAGCACCCCGGGGAGCAGGCAGGGACCCGCTGACCAGACACAACTGCCCCGATGACAGAAGCAAGGCCGGCGGTAGCGTAAAAACCCGGGCTCGAGACCAGAAGTTGTCAAGTGGAATCCCCGGAGCAGCTGGGAAAGTGTGCATGTGGGGAAGTGAAGGAGAAACACTCTGAACAGCTCCTGTGACGACGCCCTTGAGCCAGGCACCTAAACCGTGCAGCAGGAGAGGGTTTGCACTGGGCAGATACCAGGTGTGAACCTGGAGAACTGTAGGACTGTGAAGTAGACTAGCATGTTGCTTCACATGAGCAAGAGGCAATAAAGCTTCCCTGGATAATGCAAAGGTTGAACATATATCTTGTCTTCACTGGCAAGATATATTTTCTCTTTTCATGCTAAAGCAGTGGTGTTAAGCTGTGTTCACACCGAGATATTTATTTTTCGCTCTGTCGCTTGATTCAACCCTTTGGAATCGCTCTGTCGCTCTGTTTAAATCGCTCATCAACAGGCACACGAATTGACGTGTGGGGGCTGTAACGTTACGCAATGTCATGATGTTTGTCCACTACGAGCCACCATAGCTGTTTACAAGCTAAGCCTATCAGCGTTCTCCTGACGCGAGCTCCATACCGGTAGTACAGACTTCACTTCATGTCAGCTGTCAGCCTGTCAATCAGCTGTCAATGTGGTTTGTTGCCACACAATAAACCAGCGGTTTGTTCCAAGCCAGTGTGATCCTTGACTCGCTCTCACACGGCAGCCACTCAGCGTTGAACAGCGAGCGACTGATGCCAGCGTATTTTCGCTCGAGTTGGGATATTTCATCTGGGGCGACGAGCGTATTTTCTCCTTATCGCTCTGTCTCTGCCGCTCGGACGCCCAGCGATTTTTCTCCCGGGCGAATATACGCTCAATCGCTCGTTTGCATTGACTTTGTATGTAAACTCGATGCCAGCGAAAAACTTGAATAGGTCGTGTGAACGCAGCTTTAGGCTGCACTAACGTAGCTGCACTAAAGTAGGCCTACAGCTGTTTGTTGTATCTGCCATCACTTGGAGAGGTGAGAGCGCAGACTGCAGCAAGAACTTTGGAAGAGTCATTTAAATGAACAGCAGAGAGAGGGCATATTTTCAGTGTGGCGTTCTGCTCTAATACTGTATTGCTCATGTCAGTCAGGCAGATGTTCCATAGGGCCAAAAGCAGCTGTAAGCTCTTGCAGAAACAAATCACCAAAGCACCAAAGTAGTCAGGACAAAACTACAGTATGTAGAGATAATAGACCCTTCTCACGGGGGCCATGTTGTGTGTAAAAAAAAAGGCAGGGTTAACACAGGTGCAAGCAAAACACTAATGAGGGTTTCAAACTTCCATGATTGGAATTTGGAAACCCTCCTTAGTGTTTTGCTTGCACCTGTGTTTATTCTGCCTTTTCAACACAAAATGCCCCCCCGTGAAAAGGGTCTATTCGTGACTGTATTTTGGCTAGGCATCACCAGTAAGCCTGCTGAAGCCAAGACACTAGAATTGAATGCAGTTTGGCATGCTGTTACTGCAGTCAAAAGTCACTGAATGATTCAGACAATGGATGGAAGTCCTTACAGTTGATCATTTCAGATGTCATCTAGCCCACTATTTGAAAAGCATACTGCTGCTTTTCCATCCTACCTGGAAGTTAATTGCAGGTAATAATTGCGTTCAGGTGTAAATGAGTCCCTGATTAGATGGCCAGAATGAAAAGTAGCAGGGCTCTGGCTCCTGAGGAACAGGGTACTGTAGAGAACAGCTGATCTAGCAGGGCTCTGGTGCCTGAGGAACAGGGTACTGTAGAGAACAGCTGATCTAGCCCACACATTCAACTGGTTTGCATCTGAACATATATTTTGTGCTTTCAGGTGATGTATTGACCTTTTTCCCACATCTGCCATATTGTGTCTAAAAAGGCAGGAAGTAACACGGGTGCAACCAAAGCATTAACAAGGGCCCCCCCGGGCACTGGGACACCTCAATGGATTAGAAGTTGGAAACTCTCATTCATGTTTTTCTTGCAACCTGTGTTACTCCCTGCCTTTTAGACACAAAATGGCTGATGTGAAAAAGGCTAATAACATGTAAAAACTAGAAGTGCAAGGCCAATACTCCAGTATGCTATGATATGCAAAGTTTGTGAGTCGGATCAGAACCCGAACCCTGAAGCCACTCCCCCTACCCACCACCCCCAGGCCAAAAATCTGATTTGGCCTGCCAGTCTGAACAGGGCCAAACAGACAGACAAACAGCACCGAAAACATAACTCCTCCTCGGCGGAGGTAATGATGCTGACTGAATATCCAGTTGCATTTTGTCTTTTCAAACGATATTTCAAAAACGCAGCTGAGCTTATCTGAAGCTTTCAATCACGGTCTGGTATCAAAATTGTGTGTGTGTTTTTTTAGGCCTGGTATCAAAAGTCCCATCAGGTGTTGTAGTAGAGCTTCCCTTCCTCATATTCTCAGTGAATAAAACAACAAATTAGATCAGCTGTTGGGAGAGGCAAGATGACCCCAACGGTCTCTTTTGGAAGTCGAGCAGATAAACCACAAGTGATTATGAAGCCGTTACGAGCAGTTAAAAAAAAATCACAGCGTTTCAATTTGAAGTGGCAGAACCCCTGATGTGTTTCACGGGCCTACAGAGCGCTGCCTGCCAGTCTTATTTCTTCTTCTTGAGCGGTGTTGGCGGCGCGGTGCCGCCCAGTCAGCGCTAATTAAATCGCACAAGAGAAAATACACACGAGGAAGCAGAGGCAACGAGAACAGACGAAAAAAGAGCAGGGTAAAAATAACAGCACACAAAAATAATCTTTTGGAGGAAAAGGATTGCTCATTCTAATCATGGGGCATACCACTCTGAGACGGGGGGGGGGGGGCTGGAAGGAGAGAGAGAGAGAGGGGGGGGGAGAGAGAGAGCGAGAGAGATGGCCACTGATGTAGTGGTAAAAAGTTAAAAACCAAAGGAGGCTAACTGCAATCAGTCATTATAAGGCAAACAAGTTTGATACTACCTCTCATGTACAGTATGAATGAATTATTTATGGCAGTAAAACCTTATTTCTGCAAATAAAAAGGTGGGTAACGTGAGTTTCTATGGGTTTAGTCTATACGACATCCCGGGATATGGAGAGGAGAAAGGTGAAAAATGTGAAAGAAAATTTAACATTCATATTCATATTCAGTAAGGGGCGGCATTAGCTCAGGAGGTAGAGCTGTCACCTGGGAATCGGAAAGGTTCCCGGTTCGAGGCTGGCTCCTCCCGGCAGTGTGCCCGAAGTGTCCTTGAGCAAGACACGACGACAAGCAGTTGGCACCTTGCATGGCTGCAGACGCCGTCGGTGTGTGAATGGGTGAATGTGAGGTGTTCATGTAAAAGCGCTTTGGGTAGTCGATAGACTATATAAAATGCGCTCTAAGCCCTCAGGTAGAGATTTGCCCCCTACCAGACCCATCTCCCCAAATGTGCTCCAATGAGGAGTGAGATTGTAGCTTCTGCCAAGTCAGCCACATGAACGTCTCCGCACTCTGCACACACACACACACACACACACACACACACACACACACACACACACACACACACACACACACACTCTGAATCTGTGTCACGAATGAGTCTGCTTCTGTGCAACCGCTGCCTATGATGTGTGGAGAAACTTCACTTAGCTGAACAAGCTCAAAACTGTAGAGATGATAGTGGACTTCAGAAAGAGCCCCCCAGCACCCACTGCCCGGGTGGGGTCGTCAAAAGGGCCTTTCTGTGTGGAGTTTGCATGTTCTCCCCGTGCCTCCTGGGAGTTTCCTTCATATAGGAACCCCTCACCAAAAACATGCAATATCCTGGTCGCTGAAGTGGTGCCTCCTCTGGTTGGTCGGGGCGCCTGTTCGGAGGGAGGGGAACTCGTTGGAATAGTGTGATCCTCCCACGTGCTATGTCCTACCGGTGAAGCTTCCCCTGTCAGGTGAAAAGAAGCGGCTGGTTAACTGCCCATGTCTCTGAGGAAGCATGGAGCCAGTTTCGGCTCTCCCCAGATCGGCAGAGGGTGGAGCAGCAATACATTTAAATAAATTAAAATGAGCACTAATGGGGGATAAGAATGATATGATGTTTGATAAGGCTTTGTGATGCTTATCATTCAGGGGGGCCGCTCAAAGAATAAAGGCTTTACTTTAGAGCGAGTCTATCAGGTGGAGGAGGAACATTTAGCATTGTGCTTAAAATGCAATTACTGTAACCCCCCGAGGGGCAACGACAACTGCCAAGACGACATTCACAGAAGAAAATTAATATCGTTTTTTCCCACAGGTACATCGCATAATTGTCAGAATAATTACAACTTCCCCTCCCTAAGATATGAATTAATTAAAGCAATTTGGACGGAATCTCATGTTTTGGGCCATCTGGGAACAGTCAGGAGCTGCTGTAGTTGCGACCGCGTCGTATAACCTCAACGCAGGCACTGAAAGACATTTTGCAGGGAAGCCTATATTTAGTAGAGTTTTCCATAAAAACAGCGCGTAATGATTCGTCTTTAATGCAACTCGATGCCTCAGTTCATCACTCGCGTTCCAAATATGTCAGCACCGGATGCCTACTTCTGAGAAAACTGCCGTTATGGAAAATAAACTCAGGATATATTAGACCGAGACGGCTTGGACAGATGGAGCAGCTCACATCAGGTCTTAACCTGAATTATTGAATATGAATAATCTGAATAATAGACCCTTTTCACGGGGGCCATTTTGTGTCGAAAATGCAGATTAAACACAGGTGCAAGCAAAACCCTAATGAGCGTTTCCAAATTCCAATCATGGAAGTTTGAAACCCTCATTAGTGTTTTGCTTTTGCACCCGTGTTTACCCTGCCTTTTCGACCCAAAATGGCCACCGTGAGAAGGGTCTATTATTTAATGTGTTGTTTTGCGAGCGAGGCAGAACTCGCCATCTTCGGCTGCTTGGAGTTCCTCTCTGTCTGATCTTCCCTACAGCCGTGCAGCAATCTCTGACACTGGGGACAACTGTCGCAGAAAGACTCATTTTGAAGGAATGGAAGTCCTCTTCTTCACCTTCTTTTCAGGTGTGGCTGATGGACATGATCTCTGTTATACAGATGGAGAGACTGAGTTCGCTGAGAGCCAACTTGCTTAGAAGGTTCTCAAACATCTGGGACCCCTTTTTGGCTTACTTTGACGAAGTTAAGAAGGACTAGTGACTGAGGTTAGGGGTGATAGACGGCTTACCTGGATGGTTTTCCATAGACCCCTTGCGTAGGATCCCATGCATAATATCTTGTACAAGCATATAAGCACCTTATGGGGCTGGTAGCTAGGGATGTCAATTTTCGGTTAATTTCACTTTCGATTAACCGACGCTAATAATCGATTAACCTATCGGTTAATTCATAATTTTTTAATATAAAAAAAAAAAAAAAAAAAAAGTCTATTTACTCAATGAGCTCATGCCCAAACAAGGCGTGTCTATTTAGATGCTGAAATGTTAATGCTTTTTGTGTTAGAATTATGCCTTTATTTTTTGTTGGCTTTGCTGAAATTTATAAGTTTATTGCCACATTTTGATCAGGTAATCATTCCAAAATCATTCTGGCTCTTATATGGATGACAAGGAAATATATTTTTGAGAGCTTTATTTCCTGTTTATGTAAACATTACAACAACAACAATCTGTTATTTCTTTTGATTTTTTCACATTAGGCCTACTGTCTTTTGCAGCATAAAAACTTAAACAAAATATAGCCTATTTCGATTTGCTGCCAACAATTGAACAAAATTTGAACGAAATAGTTGCATGATGCAAAACACTGTGCAAAATCTGCAAGGAAACTCAAAAAACGTGTCCAAAAAAAAGTTTTTTTTTTTTTTTTTTTTAATATTAACTGATAGACCGACAGCAATAACCGAACAACGACGTTAGCGACGGTTAATCGATTAACGGTTAACCGTTGACATCCCTACTGGTAGCACCACGTTACTAAATGTCAAATATGTATATTTATTTTATTTTCCTGTGTCTGGGCTTGTTTGTTTGTCTTGTCTGTTTATTGTTCTGTAAAAATGTGAAAATAAATAATAAAATATTTTTTTTACATCAGTCGCCTTACTTTGGCTAGGCTTAACGAACACACCCAAATTGGACTCTGTTGTTTCTCTCACTTAATGGAACGGTCCTCACTGCACAACGGACCAGCCCAACTGAGAGGAGCGGAGGCGATCACCGCTCGGAACGTTCTTCTAGAAAAGATCAATTCAAAACCCTCGTGCTGAAGGTTTGGAGTCATGTCAACAGAATGAAAAGTCATAAAACCACAATCGACTCATTCACTCGTCCTCCTTTTGTTCTCGCTCCTCAAAAGGTGCCACAATGCAGAGATGGGGACTTGGACTTCAGACTTGGACTTGAGTCGCACTTAAGTCACTCATACAGTGACTTGAGACTTGAGTTGAGACTTGTCCTCAAAGAAGGTTTGGGACTTGTGAACAATCTTTATTTTTATTTTTTATTTTTTTATGCATTAACATGAAGGACATGTAATAAGCATTGCTGCTACTGTATTCTAATAGATAAAGGAGTGAGGATAATACAGTACATGCTTTGCATTAGTTTTAGCTATGCAGTGTTCTAAGCAGACCGGATGACATGCAGCAGATGATAGAACACTCATCCATAGGGACTTGAGACTTGACTTGAACTTGCAAAAAATTAGATGTGTGAGCATCTCTGCCACACTGTGGGCGTCGCCATATGAACGAATGGGAAAGCAGAAAACAAACAAACCGTCTTAACAGATGGGAGAGGAGAACGAGCCGTCGAGCCAACCAACCCCCACTGCTTCTGCTAAAGCGTTCAATGGGTGGCTGTGTCGCCCTGCCAGTCGCTAAGCAAGCTTCCCTTGTCCCCATGCCGTCTCTGGAGGTACACAAAACAGCACGTAGCCAT
>NC_139651.1:3487893-3495393 GCF_964638095.1 Poromitra crassiceps | reverse complement strand
AGTTTGTATAGCAGTATACACTGTGTGTATGTTGATTTAGTTTGTATAGCAGTATACACTGTGTGTATGTTGATTTAGTTTGTATAGCAGTATACACTGTGTGTATGTTGATTTAGTTTGTATAGCAGTATACACTGTGTGTATGTTGATTTAGTTTGTATAGCAGTATACACTGTGTGTATGTTGATTTAGTTTGTATAGCAGTATACACTGTGTGTATGTTGATTTAGTTTGTATAGCAGTATACACTGTGTGTATGTTGATTTAGTTTGTATAGCAGTATACACTGTGTGTATGTTGATTTAGTTTGTATAGCAGTATACACTGTGTGTATGTTGATTTAGTTTGTATAGCAGTATACACTGTGTGTATGTTGATTTAGTTTGTATAGCAGTATACACTGTGTGTATGTTGATTTAGTTTGTATAGCAGTATACACTGTGTGTATGTTGATTTAGTTTGTATAGCAGTATACACTGTGTGTATGTTGATTTAGTTTACTCTGTTGTAGAGCAGTATACACTGTGTGTATGTTGATTTAGTTTACTCTGTTGTAGAGCAGTATACACTGTGTGTATGTTGATTTAGTTTACTCTGTTGTAGAGCAGTATACACTGTGTGTATGTTGATTTAGTTTACTCTGTTGTAGAGCAGTATACACTGTGTGTATGTTGATTTAGTTTACTCTGTTGTAGAGCAGTATACACTGTGTGTATGTTGATTTAGTTTACTCTGTTGTAGAGCAGTATACACTGTGTGTATGTTGATTTAGTTTACTCTGTTGTATAGCAGTATACACTGTGTGTATGTTGATTTAGTTTACTCTGTTGTATAGCAGTATACACTGTGTGTATGTTGATTTAGTTTACTCTGAAGCCCGAGAGCCCGCCTCCAACCAGAGTCTGAGTGCAGTGCAGTGATGAAAAGCAAGCTGTAGACAGCTTATTCATGAAACATTTGCATTCATGAATATATAAAAAATAAAATACACACAGCGATACAAAGTTTCACTCGCTCGAGAGGACAGGTTGCATCCTGTTGAAATGTCGTTGCTTCCCTACCAGCTTTGCTCAGCTTTGTTTGATCGATCATTTTCCTATTCAATTTCGCATCCATTTTAAAGTTACCATCAACTTTGATAGAAGATAATTTTCACTCACTTGTTCTGATAGATTATTTTCACTATCAACTTTGCTCGATGAAAGATCGTTCTCTGGAGTGCTGCTGACTGCAGTTATGTTGCATGCAGAGCCTCAAAATATACATATAAAGATAACACACGGACGATGTTTGTGTGTATCAACAACTACGTTAATTTAAGAGAATTCAATTCAGTTCATCAAGACACCAATTAAATACAATTAAAATCGTGATAGCGGAGAGAAAGTGTCATTGTTGGTGTTTACCTTAAGAATTACATTTTATTTATATTCCATTGTGTTCAGGTTGCATCTTATTACTATTTGCATCAATGCAATTTCCCTAAAAGGCATCATTATAGTTTTGTGTGCCACTTGTGGATTGTGTGTGACAGAGGGGAGAGGGGACATTCGGGGACAGAGACAAAGCCGGTGTAACTATGAGCTCTGTGGGACACAAAAGACCCGACTGGCTTTCCCCCTGGAGGGGGTAATGCAGCATGAAATATATGCATGGCTCCTTTATGTTAGCAACACCATGCTAATCCATTTGACCCCCCCCCCCGCCCCCCTCGGTAATAAAAGTTACTGACTGATGTTTTTAGGATCAGTCTCTCCATAACTCTGTCTGTGTGTGTGTGTGTGTGTGTGTGTGTGTGTGTGTGTGTGTGTGTGTGTGTGTGTGTGGTGTGTGTGTGTGTGTGTGTGTGTGTGTGTGTATGTGTGTGTGAGTCTGAGACAGAGAGAGAGAGAGAGAGGAGGGGGGGGGGTTTGAATAGGAGCGTTTTGCATTAATTGGCCTGTTTAATTGGATCTGTGTGAAATTCGACTGGTGCCCCCCGACCTCCCAGGTCAGGAGGGAGAGGAGGAGACGAGACACTGGAGGACGATTTAAACTTGATATATGTGTGATGAAGACAATCCAGCCCACGGCTCAACAAATGGAACAAACAAGGCCTTGGCACTGAGCTGTCCCACAACAAATCAATAATGTGACCGTGAAAAGTGCCCTGAGGGGCCGGGTGCCCTCTGAGGGGTGCCCTGTAACTCTTGAAGATATTTTCATGGAATTACTTTTTATTCTTGGAGGGGGGGGAAATATTCTGCTGTGTCTGAGATGCATTGTATGTCATTTCTAATAAAAGTTGCTAACATAATGTTGTTTATACATATTTTCCCCCATTACTTTAAATAAAAATATACAGAGTAAATGGCAGAAGGAGATATAAAAATGATTTCTGATGTATCATTTTGAATCGTTCATTTAAGTCATCAGTCATTTAACACCAGAATCATCAAAATCGCGATGGAGAGTGAAATGCTAATGGTAAAAATGGCTGAAATGGCAGCCATCTTTTAAAATGGCGGGAACTTTTATATTTACGTGGAATAAATCTGGCTTCCGATTTTTGTGTGAAAAGGTCATTCAAAAAGTTCTCACTCTGACTCGAGGCTAAACCGTGTCAAACCCGGCCACCTTGGTGAGCAGCTTGACGTCATCTAAAACATGTTTCTAGTGAAACTTTCTGAAATGCTTTGGAAACAAGTTATGTTGAAGGAGAGCGCAATTAGCTCCACGAGCGTCACGTTAACGAGCATCATGTTAACGAGCATCATGTTAACGAGCATCACGCTAAACAAGAAGACATTCTTGAAAAAAGTTGATTAGAAACAAGTGGAACCATCTCATGGCTTGCAGAAGGTTCAGCTGTTTTAAGCACTATGTATTATGTAATGTATATACAGGAGGTGTTTCAGGGTGTTGTATTTCTGCTCATGCCTGATGTCTTTGTTGGGCTCGCTGGCAGGCAATTTCTGCCCCAATAGAGAGCCAAAGTGAAACTAGCGGGGTGCCCACGCTAATTTTGTCAATTTAAAACATAACTTTGCATGTCAAGAAAGTCGCAGTTTGTCGCCCAACTGTTGCACTAGAAGTTATAAATCAGAAAGACTACATGCACTGTCGCCTAAGTGACGTCACTTTCTCTACCGGCAAAGCTGAAGACCGGCGACATGCCACGAGCTTCCGCGAGCTATGTAGTTTGTATACGAAACTAACCCCTACGTTTCAGTTTGACGACAAACTGTGACTTTCTTGACATGCAAAGTTATGTTTTTAAATTGACAAAATTAGCGTTGGCACCCCGTGGCACAATTCAAACGGGATCAAAAAAGTAACCGTATTCTCCGTCCACCGCCATTCATATTTTTCGCAGCGCTGGTACAGGGAGAAAGCAGGAAGTGACGTTTCACTTTGGCTCTCTATTGGTCCTGGACTGAAACAGCCAGGCGGACATGACTAGATCTATGCAACATGTCACAAGTAAAAAAGATCCTTACAGTATGTTTAGGGATCTCAGAAGAGCCGTAAAGTTTCAGAAGAGGAACTCCTTGAGGAGTGATAACTTCACACTTGCGCACACGCACGCACGCACGCGCGCACGCGCACGCACGCACACACACACACACACACACACACACACTTGTCTCGGCGAGGCTGCCGAGCGCCACTTCACAGAAATGGAGAATCAATTAAACGAAGGGGAAATAAGGTCAATAGTGTTGGGAACAGATTACTCAACCACTGACGCCTTACGGCCTCGTCTGAAGGCAGCTCGCTTAAGACAAATTCCTTTTAATTCTCTACAAACTTTACAGAGTGAGAGAGAGTTTGAACTTTTAACCAGATAAAGCAAATCATGAAAAGTCATCTTTATCTGAGGGACCTTGATGAAAACGTCAAGAGAGTGACAAATTTGAAACGCACGAATCCATTTAAAGTCAAATTGAGTGTCAAGACGGGGGAGCTATCTCTTCTAAAATCTAAAATCATTCGTGAATGGTGGAAATTAGCTGTGGTTCATGTTTATAGAGATGCTATCTTAGGCAAATGCATTTTTATTGTATTTTAATTTAAACTGTTTTAACATTATTTTGTTTAATTGTATGATAGTGATGTTGATTGATTGATTGATTGATCCTATCTGTGTATTGCAGGATGGCGTGGGGCAAGGTAATGGAAAAGTGGACAAAATGTGAACATCTATTTTTAAAGGCCCATTGCGTTGAAAAACGCCATTGTCCACATTTCTGCATGGTTATGAAGCATTTCAGCTGTAAACTGGTGTGAATGAATATTATAAATCGGGGGGGGGGGGGGCCAGCGGGAGACACCCCCCCACCAAACCAAACAGTTCCCATAAGCCCTCGTTAACCCATGGGGCCCCTCTCTCATCCCTGGTCTTAACCTTTCAGCAGGGTGGATGCCTGCTGAGATACAGGCTTGAACCTGGGTCATTGAGTTGAAGGATGGTCTCTTTACTGTAACGACTACTGCATGCCGTGTGTGTGTGTGTGTGTGTGTGTGTGTGTGTGTGTGTGTGTGTGTGTGTCTGTGTGTGTGTGTGTGTGTGTGTGCGCGTGCGTGTGAGAGAGCATGCGTGCGTGCGTGTGTGTTTTACAACGGTCCAAGCCGCTGGTTTTAACTCCTTCATTTCTCAAACTCCTCCAGCAGTGGACGTCGGTGCCTTCCGGCTACAGGCCAGAGCCTCACCTCCTCCAACCACTTAGGCTTCTTCCACGCTGTAACATCCAGTCATTACGCCTGCTGGCTTCATGTTAGAATAACACTGTGTGTGATGAACGAGCAGCGGGAGAAGAGCTGACAGACTGTGCGGCCGGTCCTGCAAATAACACAGCTCCTTCTGATGCCGGGCCTCGCCGCTCCGCTGAGAAAACTTAAACAATTAAGGTACCGCAACTTATCATGCCTAACATGAGATGTAAGGTAGCGTGTACTACTCGTGTGTGTGTGTGTGTGTGTGTGTGTGTGTGTGTGTGTGTGTCAGGATCATGAAATGTTCCTGGCTGTTTCCCTCGGCCATACTTCACGGTGCATTCCAGATGTTCCATACAGTGGCCGGTATACAGTAGAAGCCGGAGGCTACTGACTCTCTCTCTCTGTGCCAACGAGTCGTCCGAGCCAAACGCCCGCAGAGTCGCTTTGTTCCTATACCTCCTTAAAAACCACCCGCAGCAGCAGCGTCGCGCTTCCAACGTTCATTTGAAAATTTTATTTTAATTAATTACATTTTTTGGTTCATTTGGAAACTTGCGACGGTTGTGTTTAGGCAACTAAGACACAGCTTGGTTAAGGTTAGCGTGATGGTTTGTGTTGCGCTTAAATAACAAAAATGTTACTTACGGTTGAAATGTTGACTTTGGAAACTCTTCGATTGGCCCTCAGTGTGTGAAAGGCAAGTGTTTAGACGGTCCGCAACCCCCGACCCCCAACGCCTTTACTTTCCACCATGCTATTTCATGACGCTAGAGGGCACTTTATTTTGAAACGTTACTACAGGTAACAACATTTGCTAGCTACCGAAATGGAAACATTTATGGTTAACTTCAACCACTTCGACTAATTGGTAACCGTTTTATAAAACGTCTGTTTGAGAGGCTGGCTACGACCGGAGCTAGCCTAACCTAATGTTAACCTAACGTTAGCACGAGCATTAGCCAAAGTTAGCTAGCTAATGTTAGCTGTTTGTCATCAAGCCTGTGCAGGGAGCCAGGAGGCACTATAAAATTGCAGTACCTATGTGGAACATTATGATTTATGAATAACAGCCATTTAAATTGGAGTTGTCTATTACTTTCATATTGCCATACATACATGGTAACCGTTAGCTCACTTCATGCTGTGGTATACAGTATGCTCATTATAGCACACCTAAGGGTGCACAACACTCAAGTGTGGTACAGTATAATTAGCATATAGCACGGCCTGTCATGAGCTATTGCTTAAATCTCCCACACTGTATGTAGATGTCATGTGTAGCACAATGTGCACCCGGCCCCGCCCATCCACGTCATCGCATACAGTAGCTCCGCCCCAAACCAGGGCCGATGCAGACCCGCTGCTCAGTGGCCGCTCTCTCAGCCCCGCCCCCACTGCCTGAGACACTGCCTGCTTTGTGGATACTGCACTCCCACGGGTCCCACACACTGGCAGATCAACACACACAGCTAATTTGTGTGTGTGTGTGTGTGTGTGTGTGTGAGAGAGAGAGAGAGAGAGAGAGAGAGAGAGAGAGAGAGTGAAAGTGTGTGTGTGTGTGTGCTGTATGTGTCATGTTACTAATTTCAGCCATTAGAGAAACCCTGCATGCTGCTACTCAGGATTAGGCAAAAGGGAAGTTACATTAGTGCACACACACACACACACACACACACACACACACGCACGCAAACACACGCACACACACACACACACACACACACACACACACACACACACTGTGCTCATTAAGCTGGCAGATGGGCTGGATTGGCCATGTGTGTCTATGTGTGTGTGTGTGTGCATGCGTGAGTGTGTGTGTGCGTGTGTGTGTGCTAGCTTAATGAGCACAGTGAAGTGTGTGCATGTGTGTGTGTGTGTGTGTGTGTGTGTGTGTGTGTGTGAAGGGTCAAGATGGGGAAACAGGTACAGAGAGCTGCAGGTAGAGAGGCCCACTGAGGACTAAAGCCATGGTGAACAGGGCTCTAAGGAACCACACAGTATGATTGCTGTTCACGGAGTCAAACACCTGTGCTGAAGAAAGAGGGGGCGGAGTCAAACACCTGTGCTGGAAACAGAGGGGGCGGAGTCAAACACCTGTGCTGAAAACAGAGGGGGCGGAGTCAAACACCTGTGCTGAAAACAGAGGGGGCGGAGTCAAACACCTGTGCTGGAAACAGAGGGGGCGCATGGCTTTGATGGAACAGCAGACATGGATGGGGGGGGTATTTTCTCTCCTCTGTCTTTTCCACACAGCAAATTGTCTCATACTGTAGCAACGTTATATTTTCACAATAGTCCCTCTAAAATCTGCATTTGCATCTGCAAATGTCAACATAAATTTGAAACCAAACATACCAAACACATTTTAAGCTGCCATTGTGTCTTGGTCAGGTCTCAGTTGTAAAGGAGACCACGCATCTCAATGGGACTTTGCGGTTCAACAAAGGTTAAATCAATTAAAGAATAAAAATGTACCCAGCCTAGTAGACTAAAACGTAACCAAAGTAATTTGATAACAGATCAAAGAAACACTTTCAAAGCGGCGCCCTGACAGACTGTGTGCTGTCTTGTGTGGGGGGATGTAGTGCGCAGAGATGAGGGCGAGACGAGAGTTTGTGAGTCGGAGACGTCAGTCAGCTCTCGCTGTGTTTTCCCTCTTTGAAGGCGTGCAGCTATAAATGTTGGATGAGGGATACCGCAGAGGGATATAGTGTGAGTGAGGCTTCTGATGAAAAACAAACAAGTGAACGCTACCCAAACACGGGCGACCGGAGAGTTACAGAGGGCGAACACAGAGCT
>NC_139651.1:3477893-3482893 GCF_964638095.1 Poromitra crassiceps | reverse complement strand
TTTTTGAATCCATTTTACATTGAGGGAGATGGAAAGCCAGCAGCTTCGCCGGCGGCGGGCGCGTCGGGGCGGCAGATTAATGTCTGTCTGAGGCAGCGGGGCTCTCGATTGTGTAGCAGCAGAGACCTCAGGGGGAACTGACAGAATTATCAGTCACAAAGTGTCTCGCCTCCCTTATCTGTCGCAGGTAAAACATTATGACTCCACTCTATTCCAGAACAGATTCCACAAACTGCACATCATCATAAGCCTCTGTCTGCGCAGCACGTCTTTGTTCCGCCCGATTAGAATCGTCGTTCCCGTTTATTGCCACCAACGTATCGCCGCTATAAAAACCTGAGCAGAATGTCAAAAGTTATGGCACTTGTTTTTCTCTCCCTCTGA
Organism: Poromitra crassiceps; assembly: GCF_964638095.1. NCBI lineage: Eukaryota > Metazoa > Chordata > Actinopteri > Beryciformes > Melamphaidae > Poromitra > Poromitra crassiceps. The sequence goes on along the minus strand of NC_139651.1, from coordinate 3,482,509 downwards.
AAGCAATCATTTTTGACAACATTACTACTTTACAGTGCTGGAGAGGAGGAGTAATATAATAGAGACTAGGCAGAAAGAAGAGAGAGAGAGAGAGAGAGAAGGAGTGAGAAAACACAGCCTTGACCAGCTCACACAGAGAACGCGGGGGAGACATACAGCCGGAGACAGAGATGTAGGCAGAGAGCTGTGCTGTATTGACTCTCCTGCTCTTCATGCCTGCAGCCTACGTCAGCGCCTATTTGCGGCTCGGAGGCGCTGTCAGGCCGTGAAGAAGAAGAACTATCCTCAGAAACCGTGAGCGCTTGACAGGTCAACATTTGAGCGCATTTCAACATAGCCTGCTCACAGCACGTCCTTGATATCTTATTTATATGACCAAGGCCCGGGGCAGTCCTACCTCCAAGCCAGGCACGATAAATACGGGCCCGGAGACGCACAGGCGAGCCAGCGCCGAGTTAAATGGCTCTCCTGACTGTGACAGGAGATATGCAGAATGTACTTCCTGACTGTGACAGGAGAGACATGCAGAATGCACTTCCTGACTGTGACAGGAGACATGCAGAATGTACTTCCTGACTGTGACAGGAGACATGTAGAATGTACTTCCTGACTGTGACAGGAGAGACATGCAGAATGTACTTCCTGACTGTGACAGGAGAGACATGTAGAATGTACTTCCTGACTGTGACAGGAGAGATATGCAGAATGCACTTCCTGACTGTGACAGGAGACATGTAGAATGTACTTCCTGACTGTGACAGGAGAGACATGCAGAATGTACTTCCTGACTGTGACAGGAGAGACATGTAGAATGTACTTCCTGACTGTGACAGGAGAGACATGCAGAATGTACTTCCTGACTGTGACAGGAGAGACATGTAGAATGTACTTCCTGACTGTGACAGGAGAGATATGCAGAATGCACTTCCTGACTGTGACAGGAGACATGTAGAATGTACTTCCTGACTGTGACAGGAGAGACATGTAGAATGTACTTCCTGACTGTGACAGGAGAGACATGTAGAATGTACTTCCTGACTGTGACAGGAGAGATATGCAGAATGCACTTCCTGACTGTGACAGGAGACATGTAGAATGTACTTCCTGACTGTGACAGGAGAGACATGCAGAATGTACTTCCTGACTGTGACAGGAGATATGCAGAATGTACTTCCTGACTGTGACAGGAGACATGTAGAATGTACTTCCTGACTGTGACAGGAGAGACATGCAGAATGTACTTCCTGACTGTGACAGGAGACATGCAGAATGTACTTCCTGACTGTGACAGGAGACATGCAGAATGTACTTCCTGACTGTGACAGGAGATATATGCAGAATGTACTTCCTGCCTGTGACAGGAGATATATGCAGAATGTACTTCCTGCCTGTGACAGGAGACATGCAGAATGCACTTCCTGCCTGTGACAGGAGACATGCAGAATGTACTTCCTGCCTGTGACAGGAGACATGCAGAATGTACTTCCTGACTGTGACAGGAGACATGCAGAATGTACTTCCTGACTGTGACAGGAGACATGCAGAATGTACTTCCTGCCTGTGACAGGAGACATGCAGAATGTACTTCCTGACTGTGACAGGAGACATGTAGAATGTACTTCCTGCCTGTGACAGGAGACATGCAGAATGTACTTCCTGACTGTGACAGGAGACATGTAGAATGTACTTCCTGCCTGTGACAGGAGACATGCAGAATGTACTTCCTGACTGTGACAGGAGACATGTAGAATGTACTTCCTGACTGTGACAGGAGACATGTAGAATGTACTTCCTGACTGTGACAGGAGACATGTAGAATGTACTTCCTGACTGTGACAGGAGAGACATGCAGAATGTACTTCCTGACTGTGACAGGAGAGACATGCAGAATGTACTTCCTGACTGTGACAGGAGACATGCAGAATGTACTTCCTGCCTGTGACAGGAGACATGCAGAATGTACTTCCTGCCTGTGACAGGAGACATGCAGAATGTACTTCCTGACTGTGACAGGAGACATGTAGAATGTACTTCCTGACTGTGACAGGAGACATGCAGAATGTACTTCCTGACTGTGACAGGAGACATGTAGAATGTACTTCCTGCCTGTGACAGGAGACATGCAGAATGTACTTCCTGACTGTGACAGGAGACATGTAGAATGTACTTCCTGCCTGTGACAGGAGACATGCAGAATGTACTTCCTGACTGTGACAGGAGACATGTAGAATGTACTTCCTGACTGTGACAGGAGACATGTAGAATGTACTTCCTGACTGTGACAGGAGACATGTAGAATGTACTTCCTGACTGTGACAGGAGAGACATGCAGAATGTACTTCCTGACTGTGACAGGAGAGACATGCAGAATGTACTTCCTGACTGTGACAGGAGACATGCAGAATGTACTTCCTGCCTGTGACAGGAGACATGCAGAATGTACTTCCTGCCTGTGACAGGAGACATGCAGAATGTACTTCCTGACTGTGACAGGAGACATGTAGAATGTACTTCCTGACTGTGACAGGAGACATGCAGAATGTACTTCCTGACTGTGACAGGAGACATGTAGAATGTACTTCCTGACTGTGACAGGAGACATGCAGAATGTACTTCCTGACTGTGACAGGAGACATGTAGAATGTACTTCCTGACTGTGACAGGAGACATGCAGAATGTACTTCCTGACTGTGACAGGAGACATGTAGAATGTACTTCCTGACTGTGACAGGAGACATGTAGAATGTACTTCCTGACTGTGACAGGAGACATGTAGAATGTACTTCCTGACTGTGACAGGAGACATGCAGAATGTACTTCCTGACTGTGACAGGAGACATGTAGAATGTACTTCCTGACTGTGACAGGAGACATGCAGAATGTACTTCCTGACTGTGACAGGAGACATGTAGAATGTACTTCCTGACTGTGACAGGAGACATGTAGAATGTACTTCCTGACTGTGACAGGAGACATGCAGAATGTACTTCCTGACTGTGACAGGAGACATGTAGAATGTACTTCCTGACTGTGACAGGAGACATGTAGAATGTACTTCCTGACTGTGACAGGAGACATGCAGAATGTACATTACATTACATTACGTCATTTGGCAGACGCTTTTATCCAAAGCGACTTACAATAACACATTTTTTTGTCAGCAATAGAACAATCAACTATGGAGCACAGTCTGTGACAACTACAACTTCTGAAGGAACAGTGGTACAAGTATAGGTTAGTGGTACAAGGTTGGTTAGTTTTTTTTTTTTTTTTTTTTTTTTTTTAAGAAAGAAAGAGAGAGAACGAAGTTAGATCAAGAAGGGCCCAGATGGAGCCTGAAAAGGTGTGTCTTTAGTCTTTTCCGAAAGATCGGCAGTGATTCAGCAGTCCTGACCGAAGGTGGAAGCTCGTTCCACCATTGAGGTGCCAGGGACGAGAAGAGTCGAGATCGGGATGAGCGACTTTTGAGCCCCCGTAGCGAAGGAGGGGCGAGGCGACCTGCACTGGTGGAGGAGCGAAGGGAGCGGTGAGAGGTTTGGAACCTGACCATGGATTGCAGGTACCGGGGAGCTGTCTGGTGTACTGCCCTGTAGGCCAGTACCAGTGTCTTGAATTTGATGCGGGCCGAGATGGGAAGCCAGTGGAGCTGCTGGAAGAGGGGAGTGACGTGAGAGAATTTGGGTTGGTTGAATATCAGACGGGCTGCAGCGTTCTGAATGAGCTGAAGCGGTCGGATGTCGGTGGCAGGTAGGCCGGCCAGAAGCACGTTGCAGTAGTCCAGACGGGAGGAGACAAGAGACTGGACCAGGAGTTGAGTCGCTTCTCTTGTGAGAAAGGGACGGATTTTGCGGATGTTGTAGAGAGAGAACCTACAGGAGCGCGCTGTAGCAGCTATGTTGGCAGAGCAAGACAGCTGGTTGTCAAGGATCACCCCAAGGTTCTTGGCTGTTTGGGAGGGAAGTACAGTGGTGTTGTCAATGGAGATGGAGAGATCTGCAAGAGGGCAGTCTTTTCCTGGGAGGAAGAGTAGCTCGATCTTACCAAGGTTGAGCTTGAGGTGGTGGGCAGACATCCAGTCGCCAATGTCTTTGAGGCATGCAGAGATGCGAGCCTCGATTTGAGTGTCAGAGGGGGGGAATGAAAGGAAAAGCTGGGTGTCATCAGCATAGCAGTGATAAGAAAAGCCATGAGAAGAGATCACATAGGCAAGAGATCTGATATAGAGAAGGAAAAGTAAGGGGCCCAGGACTGAGCCCTGGGGGACACCGGTGGTAAGAGGACAGGATCTGGAGAGGGACCCTCTCCATGAGACCTGGTATGAGCGGTTAGAGAGGTAGGAAGCAAACCAGGAGAGTGCAGAGCCTGAAATGCCGAGGTCAGACAGAGTGGAAAGAAGGATTTGGTGGTTGACTGTATCGAAGGCAGCAGACAGGTCAAGGAGGACAAGAACAGAAGAGAGGGATGAGGCCTTAGCAGTGTGAAGGGCCTCTGTGACAGCAAGAAGAGCTGTCTCAGTGGAGTGAGAGGCCTTGAAACCGGACTGCAGAGGGTCCAGGAGGTCATTTTGGGAGAGATAGAGAGAAAGTTGTTCGGACGCTGCTCGTTCGAGGGTTTTG
>NC_139651.1:3465393-3472893 GCF_964638095.1 Poromitra crassiceps | reverse complement strand
GTGTGTGTGTGTGTGTATGTGTGTGTGTGTGTGTGTGTGTGTGTGGATGTACATGTACAGTATGTGTGTATCAGTGTGTGTGTGTGTGTGTGTGTGTGTGTGTGTGTGTGTGTGTGTATGTGTGTATCTGTGTGTCTGTGTGTGTGTGTGTGTGTGTGTGTGTGTGTGTGTGTGTGTGTGTGTGTGTGTGTGTGTGTGTTGCGGCATAAGAAGAAAGAAAACTAAAACAGAAATGCTCTCAGAACAATTAGCATTTTTTAAACGTTTTTTTTCTTTTCTTTCCCAAAACACCAGAGACATGACTGACTCTCCTCATCAGAGCACACAGAACTCTCGACAGGAATGCAATATGAGTCCAAAAGCACTTCTGCTACCAAAACCTCCCTGGCTCCTTTCCTATCGCTAAGCCGAAAATCCATCTCCCCACCCAGCTGAGCCAACAGGTTCCCGTGAACCGTTCAAATGGTATTTTTCTCTTGATGCTAGCTGTGCACGTTGTGTGCACGTCACTGTGTGTGCACGTAGGTTTGTGTATACAGATATTCACATTTGCATATTTGAGAGAAAGAATCATATTTGCATGAAAGAATTGGAGGATTCACTGGAAAATGACGGTAACAAAAGGGCTGAATGCACATCGTAAATCAACTGACTTTGCTATCGTATCAACAAAGCTATTCTCCTCTGACTTGAAGCTGCATGTTGCCTGAAAAACAATAACTGCTACAACTGTGTTAAGACTTAAAGGACGGCTTTACCGGTAATCAACCCACTTTGTATCATATATAATCTCGGTATTATAAGCACATGGGCAGTGTTTACCTTCTCTCTCTGTTTACCTCACGGAGAAAATGCTCCTGGCTCCTGTCTGCAGAAACTCCGCCCCCACCAGCTGCAAGTCATTAAGGCTCGTTAAGGCTCTCAAGGCTGATTGCTCCCCTTTCAGTCTAGATAGCCCGCTAACTGTGGTTAGCCTGTCTCTAGCCGCCTGTGCGCTTCTCGAAAAGGTCTGTGTTGCAACTTGCTTTCCGTGGCACGTTCGTTCCGGATCGCTTTTCTCGTTACGAAATTGAATTTCTCCTATTAATTATTCACACCAGCCATTGTCCGACCAACGTGAATCTGGTCGACCAAAGAGCACATCGACCAACCGACCAATCGGCCGGGAGGGGGGCAGCCCTAATGGTGACAGGGGATGCGGCTCTGGCTGTGGTATACGCTAAATATACCACGGCTGTGAACCAATCACATTGCTTGATTTGAGAGAGCCGTTTTGTAAAACAACAGTACTGCACCTCAGCCTGTAGGGAAGACAGCTCAGACACTAATTGAACACGAACGACCGGTGCATAAACATTTTCGCAAAACGACCTGAGCTCACCTGGGGACACCTGGGGAGAAAGTGAAGCCAGGGAAGTCATGAGTAATGAGGAAGTAGCGGGAAGAATATCCCGGGCTCCTCGTTCAGATCACAGCAGTGGATCCAGGCTATCTTGTACAGTCCAGACACACCCTCGCATCTGTAATCGGCTGCCTCAAACAGTGCCTCGGCAAGAAGCGCCTCAGAAAAAAACTACATTTTTTTCCAGCCTCTTTGCCAAGTTTGCAGAGGCAGGATGTCCAACTGAACTTTCGTGACATTTCCAGTTTACAAAAGTACCACGAACAACTTCTTCTTCACACAAAGTACAACTTCTTGTTCACAGTGCATTCCAAGCAGGAGCAAGAAGAAGAACAAGAAAGGATGAAACACACAGGTGCATGATAATAATAATCAACACCTTCTCACTCCCAACTCGTCTCAGAGACACGCTTTGTCAAGCGCCTTGAGTGACATCCTTAACGCTTTGTCAAGCGCCTTGAGTGACGTCCTTAACGCTTTGTCAAGCGCCTTGAGTGACGTCCTTAACGCTTTGTCAAGCGCCTTGAGTGACGTCCTTAACGCTTTGTCAAGCGCCTTGAGTGACGTCCTTAACGCTTTGTCAAGCACCTTGAGTGACGTCCTTAACGCTTTGTCAAGCGCCTTGAGTGACGTCCTTAACGCTTTGTCAAGCGCCTTGAGTGACGTCCTTAACGCTTTGTCAAGCGCCTTGAGTGACGTCCTTAACGCTTTGGGAAGCGTAGAGCGTTTATGGAACGTGCTCTACGGAGCCCTCCGCAGCTGTGGATTCAAATGGTAAATGGTAAATGGACTGCATTTATATAGCGCTTTTATCCCAAGGGCTTTACGATGTGCCTACATTCACCCATTCACACACCGAAGGCGGCCAGCTGCCACGCAGGGTGCTGGCACAGCCATCGGGAGCAATTTGGGGTTCAGTGTCTTGCCCAAGGACACTTCGACATGCGGACTGGAGGAGGAGCCGGGGATCGAACCACCGACCTTCTGATTGGTGGACGACCCGCTCTACCTCCTGAGCCACAGCCGCCCCATGGATTCAGGCAATGGTCCGCCCCTTTGGGAGGTCAAAGACCCCGGGGGGTCTTGGGGGAGTCGAAGACAAGCCCCAAGCCCCTAACCCAAAACCAGGGTGGTACTACCGTCCGCTGGCCAGTACTACCGGATTTCCCAAATCGTCCTGGAGGACAAGCCCGAGGAGGGCGTGCTTGAGCTTTGCCTGAACCCACAGCTGCGGAGCGCTTTTTAAAGATCACCTCGCCCTGCGTTCCATTTAACGCTCTAGGCTTCCCAAAGCGCTGAGGACGTCACTGAAGGCGCTCGCCAAAGCATGGCGCTGACACGGAGTGTGAACGGCCTGGAATAGTACAGCGTGTAGCTACAGTATTTAAAGTGGAATAGTACAGGATGTAGCAGGACATTAAATTTGCAAGTAATCTCTACAACCCCAGATAAACTGGGTTGTAGAGATTGTACAACTCCACCCCAGAGAATGGGGACATTTTGAAGCAATTCCTTCCCATTGAATGAGGTGATTCATAGTAGATCAGGTGCTACAGTATAAAGTGACATTGACAGAGGGTGTTCAAATGTATGTTTGCAATTGTTAAGACTATATTGCACTAAAACTGGCCTATTACTCAATATGTCAGCCAGACAGTGTCGTCCACCTCTGATATGATGGATATATCATAATGATGCATTGTTATTGATTATTTGTCTATTGTAGAATTGATTGATACTGCACTGTTTGTATAAGGCAGGTTTTCTGAACAGCCTCGTTCACATAAACCCGTGCCTTTCACCACTGGAGGGCCGTGTTCGATCCCCAGTCATGGTCACAGCTAAATATGACGGTGCAGAAATATGAAAATGTGTAGCCTGAGCCTACTGAGCTGAGGTGATGCCAGCAGATCGAGTGGAGGAAAAGATTCCTTATGCAGTCTCATTGCTTGTCAAGTACTTCAGACGCTGTGTGTGTGTGTGTGTGTGTGTGTGTGTGTGTGTGTGCGTGCGTGTGCGTGTGCGCGTGTGCGTGTGTGTGTGTGAGACTGACCTGATCGTCGTATCTGTAGGTGAGGAACTGGTCTTCAGTCGTGTCCTCCAGGAAGCTGCCCTGAGGCGAGAGGCCGAACTCTGGCAGGAACACTGCACTCTGGGTCTGGCTGTCTGCACACTGCCAACACACACACACACACACACACACACACACACACACACACACAAACACACCCACACACACACACACACACACATGGTCAGTGGATCGGTATTCAGGTGAATGCTTGGAAATTATCTTAGTCAGATCAGGAAATGTCTCACTGCTCTGCACCCAGGCCCATCAACTCTAAACTAGAGAGCTGCGCGGGCCTGAAATCTCGGCCCGAGCAGCTCCCCGGCCCGTGACATGCAGACCCGTGCCCGATCCGGCCCATGACATGCAGACCCGTGCCCGATCCAGCCCATGACATGCAGACCCGTGCCCGATCCGGCCCGGATGAGTTATGAAATGAACTCCCTCTCTCTCTGTTCCTCAGCTGCTCCTGCAGCCTCTCTCTCTATTTGACTCTCTCTCTCTCTCTCCCTCTCTCTCTCTCTCTCTCTCTCTCTCTCTCTCTCTCTCTCTCTGTTCGGGAGCAGTCCGCTGTACACGGACGGACACGGCACACACTGCTTGTTTTGTTGTTTTTCTCAGTACATACTGACACAGCACGCTGTCTGTCGCTGACTGAGTGGAAAGCTACATGTCATGACATGAGTCTGAATGGCAGACTAACATGACGTGAGGGTCTGTGTGTGACTCTGTGGCTGGGGGAGTGTCTGTGCACTCCTCCTCTTTGTCTGACTGTACTGCTCTGCTGTGTCAAATCAAGCGAGTAATACAACATTATTTAATTTAATTATTGAAACGGCCCGACCCCGGCCCGGCCCGGACCTATTAATTAAAAATAAATAAAAAACAAGCCCGGCCCGTATTGGCAGGCCCGAGGGCCCCACGAGGGTACCCTCAGGCTTGCAGCTCTCTACTCTAAACCAACTCAATCACCAGAGTAAAATGACGCATTGTGTGTTTCTGCAATCCACAGATACATATCTCAGCGTAAATTTGAAACAAAACGGCGTTTCAATTGAAAACCTCGCTGCCTTTCCAACATTAAACGCAAATAAAACAACTTGAACAACTTTATGTTATGTTTAGGCAGTGAAACAACTTGGTTAGGCTTGAAAAACAAAAACATTAAATGTGACAAACGGTTGAAATGTAGACTTTGGAAACGCTGTGACCATGACTGGGGATCGAACACATGGCCCTCCGGGGTGAAAGGCAAGGGTTTACGCTCTCCATCCACCCCGGGCCACAACACCATACTGTCCACTGCGCCATTTCAATAGCAGACTGATGTGTGTAATGTTGATATACTGTGCCTATAGAGAAACGTGTTTGGTTCAAATATCATGGATACATGATATTCTATGTATCCGTGGATTGCAGAAACGTACAATGCCGTTTTATTCTGCCGAGCAGGCTGCTTTAACCCATTGATACCTGATGCAGCATTTGTGTGTGTATCCCTTTAAGACCGCGAACCGCGTCACGCGGTTCGCGGTCTTAAAGGGATACACACACAAATGAGGGATATACACGCAAATGCTGCATCAGGTATCAATGGGTTAAACGCACACACACAGGGAGGCCATTTACACCTGGCATTAACATGCGTTTTCTGTCATCAGATTGCAATCAGGTTGCGCTCGACCACTTGAAAGTACAGGTGTAAACGCTCCCGAGACACATGGAGGACGGATTGCGATCTGATCGGCCAAACCATTGTGAGCTGAAACCCGGACCCCACCTCTGTTTTCTAAACAGATGCTGTGAAATCATCTCCCCAAACAGGCCACTGCCTCCCAATCCACAGGCCGGGGACCCCCAATCCACAGGCCGGGGGACTCCAAATTGCTCTCTACTCACAGGAGAGAAAAGCTGCGCTGGGATATTACCAAACTAACTCTCTGCTGATTCTTCATAAATCCTGCTACACTTGAATATTTCATATCAATTTCTCTGTGATTTATTGAACAGTCATACACTGGAGTTTTTGGATGATCAGCATAATCCAAAGGATGGGAGGAGAAGACTGATCACTGGACTGGAGCTGTACTGCACACGGAGAGGGAGGGAGGGAGGGAGGGAGGAAGGGAGGGAGGGAGGGAGGGAGGGAGAAAGATAGAGAGGGTGTCTTTCCTTGAACAGCTAGAAAGTGTTCAAAGGAAGACACCAAATAACGCCTCACGATGTGCCTGCATTCACCCATTCACAGACTGAAGGGGGCAAGCTGCCACGCAGGGTGCTGGCACAGCCATCGGGAGCAATTTGGGGTTCAGTGTCTTGCCCAAGGACCAAAATATCAAAATGTAATATACTAGATATTACTAGTTACTTTCATTTGAAAGTAATAAGTTACTTTACAATATTGCTGTCTGTGTAGAGTAACTCATTACTTATTATACAATACGTTTGCATTACTTTCACCAAAATAACAGCAGTAGCAGAATGACATTGCCGCCCCGGAACCATCCCGACAAATAATTTTAACCATGTTGAAGTCAGTGTAAACCGTCCAAAATTCGAAACGCTATCCTTTTCCTTTGTTATTGTCATCTATAGTGGTTATTTGCATAAAAACACACAATTTGATTAGGAAATGATTATATCTTTATTTAAATATGTGCTTTGATAAATAAATCACTCAATTTGTAACTTGTGTTACTTAACAAAGTAACTGGTATAATATTACTGAAATGCTATTGGTAATAAGTTATATTACTGAGTTACTGCTAAAAGTAATATATTACTTTTGTAATGAGTTACCCCCGACACTGCCAAGGACACTTCGACATGCGGACTGGATTAGCCGGGGATCGAACCACCGACCTTCTGATTAGTGGATGGAACTATAGATATACTATACTATAGATCTATAGATCTACTCTATCTATAGAGTACTATAGATATCAAATAATGGACTGCATCAGCGTATAGAACCTGCATGTCACCTGTATGTAATATGTATGTATGAATCTTTTGTAAACTGCTTTGGCAACATGTTTCTGTTGATGTCAACACAATTATGTAATATGTAATTAATGTGTGAATATTGTCAACTGCTTTGGCAAAACAAATTGCCATTAAAGCTACTTGAATTTAATTGAGAGAGAGACAAAGAGAGGGAGAGAGAGAGAGAGAGAGAGAGAGAGTAATTGGCATCTGGCATTAGAGGGTTCCAGTCATTCCCGAGAGTGTGTGTGTGTGTGTGTGTGTGTGTGTGTGTGTGTGTGTGTGTGTGTTGTGTGTTCATACAGGCCACTTGGATATGTGCGAGATAGATTTTTTTTTTTTTTTTTTTTTTTTATTTCACCTTTGTTTATACAGGGAAAAAAAGTCCCTTGAGAGCAAGCTCTCATTTTCAAGGGAGCCCTGTTACAGTAAAACATTTACAGTAAACACATGTTACCAGACAGACAGTTACAAATCCACCATTACGATTAGTGGGAGTGGTCTCTCCTCTCCGGCAGGCTTTTAGAGCCACTTAGAGGCAGACACACAGCACAAGTGCCACTGGTATGGTTTCCCCCGGGGAGGACTGGCACACAGAGACAGACACAGCACAACTGCCACTGGTATGGTTTCCCCGAGGACTGTCTGAGGACTGGCACACTTTCAGCTCTGACTAACCTCTCGACTCTACTTCTCAATTTCTCTCTCTCTTAGCACCTCACCCTCCATCTGTCTCCATGTTTGTCTGTGTCTGTCTGTCTGTCTCTCTGTCTGTCTGTCTGTCTGTCTGTCTGTCTGTCTCTCTCTCCCTTTGTCTGTCTGTCTGTGTGTCTCTCTCTCTCTCTCTCTCTCTCTGTGTGAAGGAATTCAAGTGTTCTAGTTTCTCTCACTGATGATGGAGAATATCACTGCCATTTGAGAGAACAGAGGAAACTTGAAAGGGTTGAATAATTTTCTGTCTTTCTATTTTCTCATCGTGCCACAAAACAACATGGCCATGTTCATTTTGAGATGTTCGTATAATTACCATAAACAAAGGAGA
>NC_139651.1:3457893-3462893 GCF_964638095.1 Poromitra crassiceps | reverse complement strand
ACTATGTTACATAAAACAGATGTTGACAAAGTTTCCCTTTGGGGACATCATTTGCAGTGGAAAAAAATTTAATAAAACGCAATGTATCGCAATATGGCAATACCCAATATACTGTATTGCAATACTAGCATATTGCAATATCGCAATACTATCGTATCGTGAATGGGACCAGCAACGATAGTGGCTTTATTTTCGTCAAGATTCAAGGTCCAAGATTCAATTTAATAGCCACGAGAAAAGTAATCAGATTACAAATGAGTAATTTGTCTTAGTGCAAGTATGCAGCATGCATAGTATTCAAATCAATAGTAGAAGACAGAGGTTATATAGAAAGCAATCACAAAACAATCACAGGACATGAAACATTTGATTATATGACTCTAGTTCATTTGCATTTCACCTCAGACAAGACAGGACACGGTTTCCAATCTTGAAATGTACTTCGATTTGCTAGAAAGATGAACATTTCACCTTTTCGCCAACTAGGGCACTATTTTCTTTTCACCGAACTACACCCGCTAGCTGCTAGCTAGTTCCTACATGAGACTGCAAAAGAAAATAGTTCCTACATGAAACTGCTCACAACAAAGTCTGTGCATTATCTTGAGTAACCGGGTCATGATTTCTGGAAAGAGACATTGCTGTTGACTTTTCCAAATGTATTTTTTTGGTGCTTCGAGCCGAGTGCCATCCAGTTCCATTGTATTCAAGAGAAGGCAGACATCTCTGCGGCCGATATCTCCAAAATTCAGGGAACTATCCCAAAACGATATAGATGGATAAATAGCACTACATGTGAGAGGAAAAATATGTATTTTGGATTTTAGGGTGAGCTGTCCCTTTAAGTATTTTGAATTCTAACAGCTCACAGCACATTCTGTTGTGTTTCTGACTTGGATTGTGGTTGTTTTGATTCATCAAAACGTTCAAAATCCTTACTACTGTACTGTACAGCCACCCTAGTGATGACACCTTGCAGCACTCTAGTTGGAGAAAAGCTGAACTGTTGTTCATCTTTCTAGCAAATTGGTACATTTCAAACTTGAAAGCAGTGTTCTGTCTTTTTTAGGTGAAATGCAAATGAACTAGAGTCACACTGTGCTGTATGATCAAACGCTTCATATCCTCATTAAAGTACATGTATTTATTCATACATTCATTTACATTCCTTCCACACACGCTGGGTCACAATAAGCTCGACCCACATGCACGACTGCACGTCTACTCTCAGACGAATACAGAGTTAATACAAGTTGTTTTCATCACATTTTGCTCTAATTAACAATTAATTTACCTGTTTTTTTCTTCTTCTTCTTCTTAAATTGACTTTTACGGCTTCGCACAACGTTCATTAGCTGTTCGGGCTGGGTATCGATCGGTAGTCGAAATGTAGCGACCGAAATGACCCAGTATCAAGTTGCATTATTGATTGATACTTCTCCAATCGAGTGATACAGGCATTTGATCCTGTTTGTACACAGATCTAGAAAAAAAAAAGACTATTATTTGTACGATATTTGCTCACAGCCAATCACCGCAAGCGTTCTTCGATTTAATGGGACGTTTGATTGGCCCACTACTGCAGCAGCTAGCTACAACCCCATACAGTCTTGGTGAAGTTGAGCGCGGAGCTGAACGAATGAAGTAGAAGGTTCTCTATTATTGGTATCACGTTAAGGGTACTGGTACTGGTACTGATATATATATATATATTTTTTATTATATACCCTGCCCTATTAGCTATGTTCAGTCGGAAGGAGATTGGTTCTGCCAACTTTGTCACATTATTCCGGTTTTTAAATGGGTCTTTGATTGTATAATAGGTCTTTCATTTGTCTTTGTGAAAGCTGCAGATACTCTGTGAGCGCGAGTCAAAAAGGTTCTTCCCATTTCTCTTCACTGCTGCTGAGAAGGCAGAAAAAGGCACTGGAGTAGAAGCAGCGCTACACGCGGGCTTGAGTTTGGACCACTGCCCTACACAATGTGCTGCCCGGCTAGAGCCTCGCTCATGGTACAGTACGGTCATTATGTCATCACATACAGAGGACCATGTCCATACCCCCCCCCCCCCCCTCCCACACACACACACACGTGCACACACACACATGTAAACACACACACACACACAATAACCCATCGAGTACTTATATGGACATAGTTACATGCACACACACACGCACGTACATACGCACGCGCGCGCGCGCGTGCGTGTGTGTGTGTGTGTGTGTGTGTGTGCGTTAGCGATGCATTGTCATGCCAGCCAGCTAATGTTAGCCAGAACTCTTGTCTGCTGCAGCTGGAGCCTTGTCTCCTGCGTACAAAACCATTGTCTTGCATTTGAACAATAATACGACAATACGACTTCCCGTCGGATATTTTCAAAACAAACCTATTCTGCACAAGTCTAAAGCACACAGAAGCCATTGAAAACATTTTCTTTTGGTATTTCCCTGTCTTTCGGTGTGTGTGCACGATGCGGGGGGAGAGATTGACAGCGCGCTGTGCAACACACACTGATGATCAGTGGGAATCTGGTTTTGACAACTTAGAAGCCGGCGACCGGCAAGACCCCCCCCCCCCCCCCCAGATCCCCCCATTTCAAAAACTCGACAGATCATTCTCAAAACATGGTCTCCAAGTCCTGCTCGCACGCCAATCTTATGATCATCAATTATGATCGACAATTCAGTTTGGAGATCAGGAAATAGAGATTGGACATGGTTTCTTTAAGTGTTAACAGAAAGAAAAATATCAAGAGGATTAGCTGGACGTTTCTGGGGGAATTGGGCTATCTGACTTGTAAAAATGTATAGTGCTCAATACGGAGCATTCACTCATTGGTAATTTAAAAAAAACACTTTGTGCACCTTTATTTCTTCCCAAATCTTACGGAATGGGCCTTTAAAGCTAAATCAGATGTAGACATAATCCAGATACAAGATGCACGTTAATGCCAGGTGGAAGAGAAGCCGGAGAAAGCAGCCATGCTTCAAATGATTTTCTCTTGTAGCAAGAAGACTGTAAGAGTGCGGCTCCCGTTAATGGAGCCGCTCACATGCCTTAATTATAGAGCTGATAAATGATTACTTTGGTTCTACTTTAGTTTGACATTTATCATCTTTCATTCTCATCTGAGGGGCTGTGTATCTTTGACACATGAACCCATGTAAAATACAGATGTGTTTCAGTTTGGGGAGTCCAACTACCTGATCTTAGTGACGACTTTAAATTGTGTAGCTCTCTGTGAGTTGCAAAAAAACCCTAAAAGAAATTTAAATAATAAGGATTAAAATGAGTAAAATGTCTTTATTTCTTCTTATTTCTTTTGTGCCGCTTATATTCTGGGTTCTCTTAGATTGTATAAGATGGCTTCATCCTTTTCCTTTTTGCAGTCATTGATTTTGTGAATTGTATTGTGTCAAAATGTATGATGACGTTTTGTCAGTTGCACATTCACACAAATTGTGAGGTTTATCAATAACGTACGTATGAGCGAAATAAACCATCCATTCATTTATTCATTCATTCATTCATTCATTCGCCGTTTTGAATGTCGAGTCATTCCAAGCCATCGCTTTGGAGACTAGGAGACCGCAATCTGCCCCCCCCCCCCCCCCCCCCCCACACACACACACACAAACACACGCACGCACGCACACACACACACACACACACACAGACGCAAACACACGCACACACACATGCACGCAAGCATGCACACACGCGCAAACACACACACACACACGCACACACACACACGCACACCATCACCACAGTAACGCGTCTTCATCTCACCGTCTCAGCAGTGATGGATAGCAGTTATAAGAAACTGTCCAATGAAAGCAGACTATAATGGGCTGCACTGTCCAATGAGGAGGGGGTTTAATGGCCTGTGGGTGGCAGCCATCACCCGCTGCATAATAGAGAAAAGTCCAGGGAGGTGGGGGGGGGGGGGGCATTTATGAGGGCGAGCTGGAGTGCTTTTACTACTGCACACACACACACACACACACACACACACACACACAACAAACAGTGCTCAGGGTAAACAGAGAGAGAGGTCAGCGGTGGGGGCGAGAGAGGATCAACCAGAAATAACCACCTCCCAGTTCAACAAGTTGCAGTGTACATCCACGTCTGTCCAGACTCATACAAATATATGTAGTGAAGACTTTGTGGAGGAATTTAATGAGAGGTACTATTAGCATTTTTGTTTTCTAAATGGAAGTTAATGGATGATGATGTCATAGGCATTGTGACATCATCAGCGATGTCATAAATCATCTTGGGAAAGTGAGTGACGTCACTGAGGATGCCAATAGCTGCGAGCTGCAGGGCCTGCTCGGCGAGCTGCGGGGCGGGCGAGCTGCCTACTAGCACTGTGAAGCAGAGAGGGAGAGAGAGAGAGAGGAAGAGAGAGAAAGCGAGAGGGAGAGAGACATTGAGAGAGAATCAAGAAACTGAGAGGATGAGGAAGAGAAGAGCTACAGATTGCAGCCAGCTGATTGGCAGAGGCCCAGAGCGCAGCAGAGAAACAGAGCTAACAGGTTGGAGTGAATGGCCACACTGTCCATGTCTATAAAGAGCCTCTCTCACACTCTCTCACAGACACACACACACACACACACACACACATGTGCACGCACACGCACACGCACACGCACACACACACACACACACACACACACACACACACACACACACACACACACCACACATATGTGGTGGCTGTAAGGGGTGAAGAGCAGCGTCTGGGGACCGCCTGGCTGTGCTGTGCTGTGTGTGTGTGTGTGTGTGTGTGTGTGTGTGTGTGTGTGTGTGTGTGTGTGTGTGCGTGCGTGCGTGTGTGTGGACTTCTCACCTTTGACTGAAATACCAGCGCTGACATTGAACCTGAGCTGGAGGTGGATCTGTGTGTGTGTGTGTGTGTGTGTGTGTGTGTGTGTGTGTGTGTGTGAGTGTGAGAGAGAGAGAGAGAGAGAGAGAGAGAGAGAGTAAGT
>NC_139651.1:3415393-3452893 GCF_964638095.1 Poromitra crassiceps | reverse complement strand
TGCGTGCGTGTGCGTGTGCGCGTGCGCGTGTGTGTGTGTGCGTGCGTGCGTGCGTGCGTGCGTGCGTGCGTGTGCGTGTGTGTGTGTGTGTGCGTGCGTGCGTGCGTGCGTGCGTGCGTGCGTGCGTGCGTGTGTGTGAGAGGTGGTAAGGAGTGAGAGTCAAGTTAGATCTGGTAGTTGTGTGTTTGAACAGCTGTGACCAGGCTGAAGGAGGACAGGAAGAGGCTGGCACCAGGAAGGCAGCCCACAGGAAGAGAGGCACAACAGACGCCGGACAGAGGAGGAGGAGGAGGAGGAGGAGGAGGAGGAGGAGGAGGAGTGCACTTCTCACTCTGTCACTCCTCTCCTCTCTTTCTCTCTTCCTCTCTCTCTCTCCATCACTTGTTTCCCCACAAACACCAGCACCAATCCTTCACTCCTCCTCCCCCCCCCCCCCCCCACCTCCTTCTGTTTAGTGTGATAATGCCGGTAAACAAGCTCCGTCTTCTCTCTCCCGCCACATCTCTTCAGCATTCTCTTTCTCATGGGCCAAAACAAAGCAGCCCTGCATCATATCAGATGGATGTGGCTAATAAACAAAGCAGCACTGCATCATATCAGATGGATGTGGCTAATAAACAAAGCAGCACTGCATCATATCAGATGGATGTGGCTAATACAGGAAGGAGATGGAACGATAAAGAAGAAGTGGTCGTCACCACCGGGATCTTTGCCTCCAAACACACACAGCGTGTTTATTCTTTCAGTAGGGGGGAATGATCGTAACTAGTGATGTTAAAGATTGACAATCGATTATTATCGCTGTTAAGAATTTGAGAACAGAAAGGGAAAGAGGACAGAAAGGGACAGAGGAACAGAAAGGGACAGGACAGAAAGGGACAGAAAGGGACAGAGGACAGAAAGGGACAGAGGAACAAGAATCGTACGCAGGGCGTCTCGAAAACCACCCTGACAAAAGGCAATCAGCATGATTCTAATCCCACATCTGCTTGTGACAATCCATGTAGCTAGCCAAGCGTACACCCTGCACACACACACACACACACACACACACACACTCACACACACACACACACACACACACACACACACACACACACACACCGCCCCCGTCTCATCTACCCAGAATAGTTCTTCTATTGTCCACTGCGTCCAAAACATTCCTGCACCTCTCAATTGAACATGTGAAGTGGCAGTAATACATCCACCTTTTCCGATGTACTGAAAAGCACATCACCCACAGCATCCCAGGCGGGAATCGAACCCACGACCTTCTAGCTGTGAGGCGAGAGCTACCACTGCGCCACGCCACGGTCAAACGTGCTTGATTTCCCCAGCCATGCACACATTCAGGTAATATGAGAGGGATGCATCTCATCAAATCACTATCCAATTTATATCCATCCTTTTCTCCTTGCTAAGCAGACCTGATTTATTTCAATATAGAAATATGTAGGTGACGCATGCTCGCTTTGCCCAGCCATATCTTTATACAGCTTCAGAAAGTGGAAGCATTTTCTGTAATTGGAGACAAATTTAGTGCACTTCATTCAACCCATTTATCTTCTTTCTACAGTGGGAGACTGCACCTGTCTCTCTGATGAAGCCGTTCTGCATTATGAGACCAGTGCTTTTGATTTGAGGTTTTGAAAAACCCACTCAATAACAAACAACAGTTTTAGGGACATTAAATAGTTCTATTTTGAGAGCAAACCAGACTTGTTTGCATCTGTTTTCGAGTGTGTTTGGGGGGAAAGGGGGGGGGGGGGGGGCGATTAGCATCTTTGGTTTCATTGGCTATTGTTTCACAGTTTTGGCCAATCAACTGCTTTGGTTGATGTTGATGATGTGGGGGGTGATTGGCTCATCCATTGTAATGGGTGGAGCATTACCTGCGCCAGTACCTGCCTGCCAGGTCTGAAATAGTCAGAAAGACTAACTGATGATAATGTGATGTGCATTGTTTTTATTGAAATATGACTCGTATACAGTCGTTTCCCATGGTCCAGTGTTAAAAAGCAAATGAAAATTGCAATACAAAAGGTCTTTGCACACACAGTCCGATTGTTTTCGTATGCGTGTTTTTTAAATAATCCGTCATCTGAAAACACAGCTCGCAAAAATCTATTGACTGATGCGAAAAACGCAGAAAATCGAACCTCGTCCGAAAACTTAAACGACGGACGTAAATTGTCGGACTCGGTGTGTCAACGATGATTGACACAAATGAGGTCGTTTTTTTGTTTTTTTTTCCGTGCCTCAATTTCGGACGAAAATACGGACTTGGTGTGCAAAAGCTATTCGAATCAGCAGCAAAGTATGGTTGATAGTATCAAATCAGGAGATAAGCATCATATTGTCCCAGCTCTAGTTTGTATGTATCCATGGATTGCAGAAACGTACAATGCCGAGTCGACGTTTTATTCAGGGCGATTGGGTTGAACAGTCTGGAAAAGCTGTAGAAACACAACAGCAGAATGAAAGCTGAGATGTCATTCATATCTGATGTGAGTTCACAACAGTTCCCACAGCTGTTTTCATGTGAGTTTTCGCCGTGCCATAATCATATTGTGAAACTATAAGTGAAGTTATATAGGTGTTGTTTCAGATGTGCACGTGCAAGCCATGCAGTGTCACATCTGATCAGGTTTTCTGAGGCTGACTCGATTGGCGATTTGATTGATCGATAATAACCGATCCAGTCACCTCCTGAAATTATGCATTTTACACAGCATTTTTACAAACAATGATATAAAAGTGCACAGCAAGCAGAAATAGCAACATAGTCGCTATGTAAATAAATCAAAACAGTTATTATGTTCATGTGCACTGCGTGACTGAGGTGTTTTCCCTACTGACAGCACTGGTAGGGAATGAAAGGCTTATCAATGCAACAGCACAGGCTCTGCCTTCTACCTAGTATCTAAAAGTGGCTCTGATCTGTGATCACACGCTGTGAAGTTCAAAACACAACATCAGAGGTGAACTGCCAAACGGACGACACGCCCACACTAACTGATGCGCCTCGTACTCTTTCGACCACTTTCTTGATCTGTCAATGAAAACTTATAGAAAACGGTGATCAGCCAATCAGAGATGACCTATGATCAGTATTATGATCAGATGATTAGGATTATGATGATGATGATGATGATGGTGCATCCCTACTCACTTAAGCTGTGTTCACACCGAGATATTTATTTTTCTCTCTCTGTCGCTCGATTCAACCCTTTGGAATCGCTCTGTCGCTCTGTTTAAATCGCTCGTCATGATATTTGTCCACTATGAGCCACCGTAGTTGTTTACAAGCTAAGCCTACCAGCGTGCTCCTAACGCGAGCTCTAATACCGGTAGTACAGACTTCACTTCATGTCAGCTGTCAGCCTGTCAATCAGCTGTCAATGCGGTTTGTTGCCACACAATAAACCAGCGGTTTGTTCCAAGCCAGTGTGATCCTTGACTCACTCTCACACGGCAGCCAATCAGCGAGCGACTGATGCCAGCGTAATTTCGCTCGAGTTGGGATATTTCATCTCGGGGCGATGAGCGAATTTTCTCCCTATCGCTCCGTCTGTCGCTCGGACGCCCAGCGATTTTTCTCCCGGGCGAATATACGCTCAACCGCTCGTTTGCGTTGACTTTGTATGTAAACTCGATGCCAGCGAAAAACTTGAATAGGTCGGTGTGAACGCAGCTTTACAAGCTACCACAATAATACGCAGTGGAAGCATCATCAGAGCTCAAAGCACACCCGCTCCAACTAACAATCCCTCCTGCCACTGAGAACACCAGCCGGCAAGCCTGTGGCCAGCGATTAAGCAGCTTCTCTATCTGCCAGAGAAAAGCCTTTGCAACATATTGGCTTCGTACAAGGAAGTGACGTTCAATTCCCAACAATTTGACAAAATCCATACATCCATCCATCCATCCATCCATGCCCAGTACCTGGGTGACAGTGGGGAGTAGGGAGAGGAGCAGGACAGCCTCCCAAAGGATGAGAGACTCCATCTTCATCTTCATCGTCCCCCAGACCACGGTGTCTCTCACACTGGGTAGGCTCCAACCTGTGAAATCACTTGCCATTAGATGGACATAATTTACTGTGTTGACTGTGTGTGTTTAATTTAACTAGCTGGCAGAAAAGTGACAGAATTACGGGCGGCTAACGTTAGATTTGTGTGGGCTCAGTTTTGAACCTAACATTGGGTTACGTTAAGGAGAGATAGAAACACAGCAGCAGGCAGCCTACACGGTATGTAATGGGAGAGAGTTCCTGGAAACAGGCGAGTTGAATTCACAATTGAAGACTTGTAACATTACTGACATTGGGTTGAAAACAGGAAAGAACGTGAAGTTTCTTCTTTCTTAACATTTTCACAACACAAGCGACTTCTGCTCATCTTCTCTTCCTCTCCGCCTTACCGCTTCTCTGAACTGGGGATAAGGTACGCTTTGCCGCTTGTTTAATGCCGCCCGTGCGTCCCCCGTGTGTCGCGGCTGAGTGGAGTTAGCCTTTTTTATTATTAAATCTGCCAAATTTTAATTCAAACTGATAATCACGATGGTCCGATGTAGAAGGGTCAGAGGTCGATGGGGGTCGGCCCATCGACGATGGTCGATGCCATCTTCCATGGTGCCAACCCTAGTTTATAGCATCATCTACAGACCTGTTGGCTCTGTAGGCAAACTGCAGGGGGTCAAGGAGTGGGTCCCAGATTTCATTTGAGGTACGACAGAACAAGGTGATTGAAGAACCTCATGACCTGCAGAGGTCAAGGCGACAGGTCTTTAGTCCTTTAGTGCTACAAGCTTTGTGTTTTTGGGGGACGGGGATAATAGAGGGTTTCCAACTTCCATGATTGCAAGTTGGAAACCCTGATTAGTGTTTCGCTTGCACCTGGGTTTTACCCTGCCTTTTTGACACAAAATGCCCCCCGTGAAAAGGGTCTATAGTTGAGGACTTGAAGCAGGCTAAAACGTGGTTTGTCTCCAATGCGGTGTTGACGATGTCGGTGGACACGGGGGCCAGCTGATCAGCACAGTGCTTATAGGGCTGCAGAGGGTGAGACAGAGTCAGGCAGAGGGTGAGACAGAGTCAGGCAGAGGGTGAGACAGTCAGGCAGAGTGTGAGACAGAGTCAGGCAGAGGGTGAGACAGAGTCAGGTCAGAGGGTGAGACAGAGTCAGGCAGAGGGTGAGACAGAGTCAGGCAGAGGGTGAGACAGAGTCAGGTCAGAGGGTGAGACAGCAGAGGGTGAGACAGTCAGGCAGAGGGTGAGACAGAGTCAGGTCAGAGGGTGAGACAGAGTCAGGCAGAGGGTGAGACAGCGTCAGGCAGAGGGTGAGACAGAGTCAGGTAGACGGTGAGACAGAGTCAGGTCAGAGGGTGAGACAGAGTCAGACAGAGTCAGGTCAGAGGGTGAGACAGAGTCAGGTCAGAGGGTGAGACAGAGTCAGGTCAGAGGGTGAGACAGAGTCAGGTCAGAGGGTGAGACAGAGTCAGGTCAGAGGGTGAGACAGAGTCAGGCAGAGGGTGAGACAGAGTCAGGCAGAGGGTGAGACAGAGTCAGGTCAGAGGGTGAGACAGAGTCGGGCAGAGGGTGAGACAGAGTCAGGGCAGAGGGTGAGACAGAGTCAGGTCAGAGGGTGAGACAGAGTCAGGGCAGAGGGTGAGACAGAGTCAGGCAGAGGGTGAGACAGAGTCACGTCAGAGGGTGAGACAGAGTCAGGCAGAGGGTGAGACAGAGTCAGGTCAGAGGGTGAGACAGAGTCAGGTCAGAGGGTGAGACAGAGTCAGGTCAGAGGGTGAGACAGAGTCAGGCAGAGGGTGAGACAGAGTCAGGTCAGAGGGTGAGACAGAGTCAGGTCAGAGGGTGAGACAGAGTCAGGCAGAGGGTGAGACAGAGTCAGGCAGAGGGTGAGACAGAGTCAGGTCAGAGGGTGAGACAGAGTCAGGCAGAGGGTGAGACAGAGTCAGGCAGAGGGTGAGACAGAGTCAGGCAGAGGGTGAGACAGAGTCAGGCAGAGGGTGAGACAGAGTCAGGTCAGAGGGTGAGACAGAGTCAGGCAGAGGGTGAGACAGTCAGGCAGAGGGTGAGACAGAGTCAGACAGAGTCAGGCAGAGGGTGAGACAGAGTCAGGCAGAGGGTGAGACAGAGTCAGGCAGAGGGTGAGACAGAGTCAGGCAGAGGGTGAGACAGAGTCAGGTCAGAGGGTGAGACAGAGTCAGGCAGAGGGTGAGACAGTCAGGCAGAGGGTGAGACAGAGTCAGACAGAGTCAGGCAGAGGGTGAGACAGAGTCAGGTCAGAGGGTGAGACAGAGTCAGGCAGAGGGTGAGACAGAGTCAGGTCAGAGGGTGAGACAGAGTCAGGCAGAGGGTGAGACAGAGTCAGTCAGAGGGTGAGACAGAGTCAGGTCCGGCTGGCTTTCCTGACTTACTGTCTTTTGAAGAGCTTGTTGACATCTCTCTCTCTGCTGAATACAGAAAGATGTCGGGGGAGGGGGGAGGGGCACGGAGGTGGGCAGGAGTTAGGACCTGGGGGGAGGATTTGAGAGTTTGCTGGTCTGGTTGAGCATATGAGAGGTGATGCTAAACTTAATTAGGCTATAGCATACACACACACACACACACACACACACACACACACACACACACACAGTCAGCTGTTCTAGTAGCGGATTCCTCATTGTCTTGGACTTGTGCGCAATAGATCAAGGGAGGCAAATTCACCTGCTGCATCAACACATCAGCTACTGTACAGTGATGGGGGCCGCCGTCATCCATGATTGGAAGTTGTAAACCCTCATTACCGTTTTGCTTGCACCTGTGTTTATCCTGCCTTTTCGACACAAAATGGCAGCTGTGAAAAGGGCCCATTGCTCCAACCTGTGAAATCACTTGCTATTAGATGGACATAATTTACTGTGTTGACTGTGTGTGTTTAATTTAACTAGCTGGCAGAAAAGTGACAGAATTACGGGCGGCTAACGTTAGATTTGTGTGGGCTCAGTTTTGAACCTAACATTGGGTTACGTTAAGGAGAGATAGAAACACAGCAGCAGGCAGCCTACACGGTATGTAATGGGAGAGAGTTCCTGGAAACAGGCGAGTTGAATTCACAATTGAAGACTTGTAACATTACTGACATTGGGTTGAAAACAGGAAAGAACGTGAAGTTTCTTCTTTCTTAACATTTTCACAACACAAGCGACTTCTGCTCATCTTCTCTTCCTCTCCGCCTTACCGCTTCTCTGAACTGGGGATAAGGTACGCTTTGCCGCTTGTTTAATGCCGCCCGTGCGTCCCCCGTGTGTCGCGGCTGAGTGGAGTTAGCCTTTTTTATTATTAAATCTGCCAAATTTTAATTCAAACTGATAATCACGATGGTCCGATGTAGAAGGGTCAGAGGTCGATGGGGGTCGGCCCATCGACGATGGTCGATGCCATCTTCCATGGTGCCAACCCTAGTTTATAGCATCATCTACAGACCTGTTGGCTCTGTAGGCAAACTGCAGGGGGTCAAGGAGTGGGTCCCAGATTTCATTTGAGGTACGACAGAACAAGGTGATTGAAGAACCTCATGACCTGCAGAGGTCAAGGCGACAGGTCTTTAGTCCTTTAGTGCTACAAGCTTTGTGTTTTTGGGGGACGGGGATAATAGAGGGTTTCCAACTTCCATGATTGCAAGTTGGAAACCCTCATTAGTGTTTCGCTTGCACCTGGGTTTTACCCTGCCTTTTTGACACAAAATGCCCCCCGTGAAAAGGGGTGAGACAGAGTCAGGTCAGAGGGTGAGACAGAGTCACGTCAGAGGGTGAGACAGAGTCAGGCAGAGGGTGAGACAGAGTCAGGCAGAGGGTGAGACAGAGTCAGGTCAGAGGGTGAGACAGAGTCAGGCAGAGGGTGAGACAGAGTCAGGCAGAGGGTGAGACAGAGTCAGGTCAGAGGGTGAGACAGAGTCAGGCAGAGGGTGAGACAGAGTCAGGTCAGAGGGTGAGACAGAGTCAGGCAGAGTCAGGCAGAGGGTGAGACAGTCAGGCAGAGGGTGAGACAGAGTCAGACAGAGTCAGGCAGAGGGTGAGACAGAGTCAGGCAGAGGGTGAGACAGAGTCAGGTCAGAGGGTGAGACAGAGTCAGGCAGAGGGTGAGACAGTCAGGCAGAGGGTGAGACAGAGTCAGACAGAGTCAGGCAGAGGGTGAGACAGAGTCAGGTCAGAGGGTGAGACAGAGTCAGGCAGAGGGTGAGACAGAGTCAGGTCAGAGGGTGAGACAGAGTCAGGCAGAGGGTGAGACAGAGTCAGTCAGAGGGTGAGACAGAGTCAGGTCCGGCTGGCTTTCCTGACTTACTGTCTTTTGAAGAGCTTGTTGACATCTCTCTCTCTGCTGAATACAGAAAGATGTCGGGGGAGGGGGGAGGGGCACGGAGGTGGGCAGGAGTTAGGACCTGGGGGGAGGATTTGAGAGTTTGCTGGTCTGGTTGAGCATATGAGAGGTGATGCTAAACTTAATTAGGCTATAGCATACACACACACACACACACACACACACACACACACACAGTCAGCTGTTCTAGTAGCGGATTCCTCATTGTCTTGGACTTGTGCGCAATAGATCAAGGGAGGCAAATTCACCTGCTGCATCAACACATCAGCTACTGTACAGTGATGGGGGCCGCCGTCATCCATGATTGGAAGTTGTAAACCCTCATTACCGTTTTGCTTGCACCTGTGTTTATCCTGCCTTTTCGACACAAAATGGCAGCTGTGAAAAGGGCCCATTGCATGGACGTGTGGGCATGAATCACAAGTTTAGGTGTAAAAGAAAAGCGGATGAATTAATTGACTGACTGGCTGAATGGCTGACTAATTGACTGCCTAATTAACTAGATGACTAGACTGTTATATTGGCTGACTTACCGTTATAAAAAAAAAATAGCCTCATTTAAGTTCCCTTTTTATCCTCACTAACTGACTAAAAAAATGAAGGCGCTGTGGGGGCCATGTCATGGTCAGATGGTCTTCATTTCACGGCATTATGCGCATCAGCAGCATCCAGGGCTGAGACTGACGTGGAGCATTTTGCACTAAAGGGGGAGTGTTAATTGATTGCAATAACCGCAGGGAAACAACAGCGTCTGTCAAGCTGCCGTGATGAAGATCACCTGAGCACGAGCGCGGCTGCCTGGGAGAAATAAACAGCTTACCTTGTGGAGGGAGGAACAGGCGCTGCGCTCCTCATATGGAGATCCACATCAGACAATTGCTCCCCCCTAAAAAATAAAATCCAGATTTGCCACCGAGCCTCGATGCCACCGTGTTCAGACCATGCGCCAAAACAAGTACAGAAAGTGAATATTGATCGGATAGATGAAGTGGAGAGAGATGTTTCTTCTGTAAAGTGGCTCCAGCAGGCAGCAGGCTCTGAGCGGCGCACACAGCCCGTCTGACAGCCAAGCCAGCGCAGCTGTGACACGAGTTTGGACCAGTGTCAAGCTCTACGCGATGACAAACGCGACTTCCGGTGAGCACTTTCAAAGTAAAGTCCGTTATTGGCCAACGTGTTGCAATACTGTATTTTGTTTTTTAAATCAACCCCCCCCCTCTCTCTCTCTCTTTAAGAAAAGGCACCAAACTGAATGATGTCACAATGTCTATGACATTATCAGTGATGTCACTCGAGCAATTGTAATGTCATCATGTCTATCATCAGTGATGTCACTCGAGCACTCGATGATGTCATCAGTGATTGTCAATTGTGCAATTGTGATGTCATCAGTGAGTGATGTCATCAGTGATGCGAAGTTGGGGAGGCCATGCAGCAGCCGAGCTGCGGACGAGGCCAAAGTTGAGCAATTGTATGCTGAGTGACGCAGGGCCGGTTCCAGAGCAAGATGATAGGGGTGCATCCTAGATAGGAAGGGGTGCAGATGCCCGGCCAAAGGCCGGGCCCACTCAGGTGGCCGGCCGCCCGAAAATTTTTACATGTTATTTGCTCTGATGAAGGTCTAGTCGACCGAAAGCTTAATAAATGTGAAATCTGTACAGATTCAAGTGTGCGGAAATTCCTTTTATACATGTTATTTTACTAAAAATAATGCATTTGACCATCATTTCAAGTAGAATGATACCACCCAAGCAAGAATATTTCAAGTGTTTCAAGTGCTTTACTGAAATATTTGGACCATATAATGATAATACAATTATCTCAACCTTAAAAGGTTACATATAGGTGCCAAAAAGCCATAAAATCACATCAAAGAACAAAGAAAAACAACAACTATAATTCAAGTTTAAACAGTAAGTGTGCAGCTGTAGCATTTTTTTTTTTTTTTTTTTTTTTACTTTTCAACTGAGCATGCAGACAATTAAAATAAGGGTGCAATGCATGCTTTTGCACCCCCGTAGAACTAGGGCCTGGAGTGACGTCACTCGAGCACTCGATGATGTGATGGTCACTCACGCAATTGTGATGTCATCAGTGATGCAAAGTTGTGCAAATTGTGCACTCTGCATGCCAATAGAGCAGGTGAGACCATGCAGCAGGTGAGGCCATGTAGCAGTCAAGCTGCGGGCGAGGCCGTGCAGCGGCCAAGCTGTATGCGAGCCCGCAAGCTGCAGGGCGGGCAAGGCTGCACAGCGGGGTGGAGTGGGATTCGAACCGCCGGCCTCCCACTTCCAAAGCGCACACGTTAACCTGCGTTGTGTTGACGGCACTTGCAGCAACCCATGTTAAGGGCTTGCCCAGGGGTGGAGCGGGATTCGAACCGCCGACCTCCCGCTTCCAAAGCGCACACGCTAACCACTATGAGAGCTAGCTCCCTTGGTGGAGCTGATTAACGGGCCTGGGGAGTGAGTTTAACCCTCACAGTCATTCCTAATTTCGCCCTCTTTTCAAACAGCTAAAATGCGGTTACAACATTGTGTCAAAAAATACACATTTGTTTCATCATATTGACAATTGGTTAGTTGTAGCTTGAAAGTCTGCTTTAAAGAGATACAATATTGATTAGATTTCTCCAAAGTCATCTTGTACTGACAGGTGAAATGTGGTCTACACAAACACTAGGCCTATAGTCGATTTCAACGCATTTAATGTCACATGATGAAATGTTAATGTAATGTCACATAATAACCCTCACTTCTACACTTTGTCCACAGAAATGTATCCAATGTAATACTATTAAGAAAAAGCTTAGGATTGAGACAATTGACATGCCTGATTAAATGTAATCATGACATTGCCATTATTTTGAGAATTTCTGTCCTGTAATACATTTTCCAGGTCTGTTTGAAAATTACACTTTTATTTTGAAGAAAAAGTACATATCTTCCGGCTATCTGTGTCAACTTGACGCAGCTCTGCGTAGGCAAGCCATGACCAACATGGTGTGTAAAAAAAGTCTTATTAGCCATATTATTATATCTACCACCATGTATTATGCATTACTATAACGTTCATGTTACTGCAAGGTCTAATAGTGTTGTATTAAGTGAGTCGTCTAATGAAATTGTGAATTTCTGGTGGCCTTATTGTAGGCTATTTTCTATCTCCTATAATATACCTATAATATTCCTATAGGGTCTCATAGTCTGACTTAATAATGCCTTTATATTACTTATCCTACACATTTTCTTTATCCTCTATAGTATTATTCATATAGGTTTAAAACTTGCTGTGATGTCCGTCTAAAATGTATTCTATGAAAAATGTATTATCTTCATCATCATCATCATCAACATGTCGCCTCCAAACTTCACATACAAACCCAGTTTTAAAGAACCCAGACAGAGGAAAAGAAAGCTTTGCACGGAGGTTTTTTAATGTCAAGCAAACTACCAACAGCAGCTTGAAACGCATTAAAAAGTGTCGTCTCTCTCCGGTGAATGTACTGTATGTATGATGTGGGAGGTGCCAGTCCTCTGAAAGCATCTCGTTCAGAAGGACCAGTTATACTTGAGTTAGTGGTGCGTGTCCGGGTCCATCATTCACCTGGCTGTAATACAGCGACCCCACCTCATCACCCCCTGCACAGCCCAGCCAAATAGAGCCATCACCCGTCACCATGCAGGGTGGATCAAAGGGTGTGTGTGTGTGTGTGTGTGTGTGTGTGTGTGTGTGTGTCTACCAGAGGGGGGGGGTGTGTGTGTGTGTGTGTGTGTGTGTGTGTGTCTACCAGAGGGGGGGGTGTGTGTGTGTGTGTGTCTACCAGAGGGCCCCCCCCCCCCACCCCCCCCCCCCCCCCTTTATGATGAGGTGAGGAATAGAAGCTGGCACGGTATGAAGGCAGTGTTTCTGACTGACTAATGAGGAGGACATCACAAAGCCTCGGTGAGCCAAACATCTCAAGGCCTCAAGGTCTGCAGCAACAAGCTCACTCACTCACTAACTCATCTCTCGAGACAGACTTTCGACTCACATCGAAAATCTGTCGGCGGCAGGCTCCGTCGAAAGGGGCGCAACAGCGCGCTCGCACGCATGCTGCGCTCTTACCCGATCAAAATGAAGTGAACGTGACCGGTTTGTAGTCCAAACGTATACATTTCAGCGTATAGCAAGTTGCTACTAGCAACGAGCTAGAGTTGTTATTGTTGTTGTCATACCGGTCGGTTGGAGCCAATGGCAGAGCTCGCAGGGAGCGGAAAGGGATTTTCCTCCGCTGCCGGCCACGCCTCTTGACTTCCTGTTGCACCACATTGAAACGAGGCTGCTGCCCCCAGAGGTTAGAGTTTGTTTTTTTGTTTTTTTACCGATGGGTTCCAAGATTGATGACTGACTGACTGACTGACTGACTGACTGACTGACTGACTGACTGGCTGGCTGACTGACACGTACAAACTTTGAAACTTGTGATCATCTATTTACACACTTCTATGCATGGGGGGGGGGGGGGCATGACGGCCCCAGTCACTGTTCTAGTGTTGTTGTTCTCCTTCATGCAGTATTATGGCTCGTGCTTAATGAAGAAAGATTATAAACACAGAGATCTATTGACCGAAGCTTTACTTGCTTTTCACAGATCAATGCAAAGAGCTTCATGTAAAATCCATTTTGTTTGGGATCAAATATTTCCTGCTCACATTCATCAAGTCCAGATCACCACATCTTATAAACCACCTACTCTGCAACTCTCTCTCTCTCTCTCTCTCTCTCTCTCTCTGTCTCTCTCTCTCTCTCTCTGTCTCTCTCTCTCTCTCTCTGTCTCTGTCTCTGTCTCTCTCTCTCTCTCTGTCTCTGTCTCTGTCTCTGTCTCTGTCTCTGTCTCTGTCTCTGTCTCTGTCTCTGTATCTCTCTCTCTCTCTGTCTCTGTCTCTGTCTCTCTCTCTCTCTCTGTCTCTGTCTCTGTCTCTGTCTCTGTCTCTGTATCTCTCTCTCTCTCTGTCTCTGTCTCTGTCTCTCTCTCTCTCTCTGTCTCTGTCTCTGTCTCTGTCTCTGTCTCTGTATCTCTCTCTCTCTCTGTCTCTGTCTCTGTCTCTCTCTCTCTCTCTCTCTCTGTCTCTGTCTCTGTCTCTGTCTCTGTCTCTGTCTCTGTATCTCTCTCTCTCTCTGTCTCTCTCTCTCTCTCTCTCTCTGTCTCTCTCTCTCTCTCTCTCTCTCTGTCTCTCTCTCTCTCTCTATCTCTCCTCTGTCTCTGTCTCTGTCTCTCTCTCTCTCTTTCTCTCTGTCTCTGTCTCTGTCTCTGTCTCTGTCTCTGTGTCTCTCTCTCTGTCTCTCTCTCTCTCTCTCTCTCTCTCTGTCTGTCTCTGTCTCTCTCTCTCTCTCTCTCTCTGTCTCTCTCTCTCTCTCTATCTCTCCTCTATCTCTCCTCTGTCTCTGTCTCTGTCTCTCTCTCTCTCTTTCTCTCTGTCTCTGTCTCTGTCTCTGTGTCTCTCTCTCTGTCTCTCTCTCTCTCTCTCTCTCTGTCTGTCTCTGTACACCGCACACAGCAACATAGTCTTCTAGTGATAAATGCATCATTCTGTAGGAACCTGTGAAACCAGAGGGACATGACACGGTCAAACCAGATCAGTGCCTTTGGTTAGGTCAAACCTACCCCCCCAAACACCCTCACAAAAGACTGTTCTCCCCAGGTTTTGACTAAAGCTGTAACGCTTTTATTTTTCTGTCTTAAATTAAGTCAGGTTTTGTCAGTATTCAATTTTGAGGTTATGGAAATGCTTTTTTTTGTACTACTTAACACGAGTAAATCTGCCATAATGAAACCTTTATCAACATGTAATCAAAGAGGTCAGTCAGGGGACCTACAGTATTGTGTCGTAGCCTACAGCCAGGCAGTCCTCTTCACCCCTCACAGACACCACATACATGTTTTTTGTGTGTTAGTGTGTGTATTTGCGTGTGTGTATTTGCGTGTGTGTGTGTGTGTGTGTGTGTGTGTGCCTAGTGCCTACATATCTGTGTGTGTGTGTGTGTGTGTGTGTGTGTGTGTGTGTGTGTGTGTGTGTGTGTGTGTGTGTGTGTGTGTGTGTGTGTGTGTGTGTGTGTGAGAGAGAGAGAGAGAGAGAGAGAGAGAGAGAGGCTCGTTATAGACATGGACAGTGTGGCCATTCACTCCAACCTGTTAGCTCTGTTTCTGCTGCGCTCTGGGTCGCCGCAATCTGTGGCTCTCCTCTTCCTCATCCTCAGTTTCTATTGACTCTCTCCCTCTCTTTCTCACCCTCTCTCCCTCTTTCTCTCCCTCTCTTTCTCACCCTATCTCCCTCTCTTTCTCACCCTCTCTCCCTCTTTCTCCCCCTCTCTCCCTCTTTCTCTCCCTCTCTTTCTCCCCCTCTCTCCCTCTCTCTCCCTCTCTTTCTCACCCTCTCTCCCTCTCTCTCTCCCTCTTTCTCACCCTCTGCATTTTTTAAATCCTCTCTCACCCCCACCTCTCTGTTGACCCTGGGCAGCGTAGGGGAAGTCTCAGCCACACTGTCCAAGTCCAACACCCCCCCCCCCCCCCCGTGTGTGTGTGTGTGTGTGTGTGTGTGTGTCTGTGTGCGTGTGTGTGGTGTGTGTGTGTGTGTGTGTGTGTGTGTGTGCGTGTGTGTGTGCGTGTGTGTGTGTGTGGTGCCCCCCCCCCGACAGTACGAATCCTGGAGGTTGGCTCACGTCTACGTGAAAACCAAAGCGTTGTGTATTTGGAGATCACAAGTTGTGACGCTGGAGGTTTGGTTCACTGCTGAGCAGGGTGCAAATTACTGTTTGCACCCTGGTTCGATCCCTGGCTCCTCCAGTCCGCATGTAGAAGTGTCGTTGGGCAGGATACTGAACGCCAAATTGCTCACGATGGCTGCGACAGCACCCGGCGTAGTAGCTTACCGCCATCGGTGTATGAATGTCTGTGTGAATGGGTGAACGTACTACTACTTCTTTATTTATTTATTTGTTTATTTGGTCAGGACAGTACACATTAATGAACAGTTACCTATACAGAGTCATCTATATAACATTAAATATGTCAGATTTAGCTAAAAGCTAATTTGCATCCGTAGTCCTCAAGACATAAAAACATACAAGATAAAGACAACATCAAAACAGAATACAGTAGAAAACGCGTAAGCCGCTTTGGATAAAAGCGTTATACACACACACACACACACACACACACACACACACACACACACACACACACACACACACACACACACACACACATATATATATATATACCATTCCATGCAGCAGCGTAGGACCGTCACGCACAGAGCCCTGACCGCAGAGCTCTGAGGCGCTGCTCGATGCACTCCTTGCACTTGTTGACACTGAGGATGTGGTCCTGCTCGCTGAGCAGCAGAGACAGGCCCTGCATCTGCAGGAGGGCTCGGTGGTAGCGCAGGAGCGATGCTTCCCCCTGGTGGAACATCTCATCCAGCGCAGCGGCCTGCACCATCTGCACCGTGTGGCTGAAGAGCAGCCTCTCGGCGGTGATGGAAGGGATGCGGTACGTTAGACGGCGCTTCCCGGAGAAGAAGCGCGCCAGACGATCGCCGAGCGCGCGGCAGGACGCCACGTTCACCTTGTACAGCTCGTTCATCCTCCTCAGGACTTGTTTCACAGTGGCAGACGGGTAGAGTTTGCCCTGTTTGACTCGCGTCATGGCTGTGTGCAAGGCCATGGACAAGAGTTCTGTGGTCTTAAAGTACAGGACCAGCTGTTCTGCATGACTCCACTCTCCGCTGAGCGAGCGTATCTGCTCTGCCAACAGGCTCTGCTGCTGCTGGGGGAGGGAGGGATGAGATGCTGCCCCATGCTGCTGCCCCATAGCTCCTCCGGCCCCGCAGGATCCAGCGACCTCCATCAGACAGCAGGTGAAATCCAGCGTGAAGCGCAGGCTTTGCAAAGTGTCTGTGTGTTCCTGATCCATCAGGGTCTCCTCAGGAAGCTCGGGAGCCTCGGAGGTTACAGGACCACCCGTGTTGGTAGTGATGGTGTCACTGAAGCCATAGTGGGGAATGGAAGGAGCATCGGACCGCCTGCTGGTCTGGGGGTAGTGGCTCGTGAATGGGCCAGCTGGGCTGGTGAAGTATTTCCTATGTCGGGAGGTCTGAGGTGGGGTGCTGCTACTAGTGGGTGGGGAGCCCACAGGGAAAACCACTGGTGCTGTGCTGCTGAAGCCAGGCACCAAGCCTGACGGGGGTACTGTTATGTCTATGGCTGGGTCAGAGGTCAGGTTCTCTGTGCGTCCTCGTTCACCCACAGGTCCACCTGCTCCAAACGTAGGCATCAGCAGCATGTCGGACAGACAACCTGCGCTCTGGGACGGTCCAAAGACCTTGGTGTCCTCGTTCAGTCTGTGGACACAGTGAGTCTGTCGCGCCTGTTGTCCCGGGTCTCTAGGCTTTGGTGGGACAGTCCTGCTGCCAGGGGAACCTAGGACCAAACCTTGCTGTGTTAGGAAGGCCACACGGTTCGGAGATCTGGGTGGCTTGGGGAATTCAAATGGAGGAATGGTCCTGGAAGGAGAGCCCAGGATGGTGGGAAGAGGGCTGCCCTGCATCAGCTCGCTGAGCCTGACGGAGGAGTGCAGAGGATGGACAGTCATCAGACCCGCCTGGGGGGTCACCACCGGGTCCGAGTGCTGCTTGCTGATTTGCCTGCTGCCTGTTGCCTGCCTGCCGCACTCTAACAGTCTCGCCATCTGTGGATGCTGCTCCGTGGTCATCCGAGGGTGAGTCTGCTGAAGAGCTTGAGGAGAGAGCTGGAAGGGTCTGGCTCCCCCCAGCGACAGCCCTAGGATGATGGGAGCCACTTCCTGGACATACGGTGCCGAAGGCCCAGTCCTGGCAAAGCCCAATGAGCTTCCGCTGCTGCAGCGATGCACTGGGGTGGACCTCGGTGGCAAGCCATCATGTTTGGGAGAATGGAGGTTCTGCTCCATGCGCTGGTAGTTTTGGACCTGAGTGGGAACTGGGATAGGCATAGACTGTCCATAGTTACCATAGTTACTACCATAGTTACTTGCTGAGAACTCGCTGGACCTGACAGTGCTTGGAGAGCCGTTGTTGGAAGGTGAGTGCGGTGGGGATTTGGTTTGGCTACACAGACCTGCAGAGGCCAGAAGAGAGCCACTGTTCATCATGTTGTCCTGCAGTCCTTTGCTCTCACAGGTGAGCTCACCTGTGGTGAAGTGAGCGGGCACAATGACAAAGTCATCTGTGTTAAAGGATGAGTTCTTGCTGCTGCTGCCGCCGCCTCCTCCAGACGAGTCCTTCAGGAGGAAACCGGCGTCCTCCTGGGTATGGGATGCTCCTTTGGCATGCAGAAGCTGAACCTCAGCCAGAGACTGTGGTGTTGAGGTGGGGTGAGAAGTGGAAGAGTTGCTACAGGAGCTGGCCGACACAGAGCTCGGGAAGCATGTCATGGTCTCAGTAGGAGTTGTCGTTTTCGTGGATGAGCTGGCCTCCAGGAAAGGATGACAGACAAACTCATCAAAGTCCATGCGGTCCTTGGGGTCGTGCTGCAGCAGACCGAGCAGCAGGTGTCTCAGATGACACGATGTCTTTCTGGGGATGTTGGGGCTGAGATTCTTATTTTTTTCATAGAACAGCTGCAGGTCCTGGGGACTTCTAGCCTGAAAAGGCGCCTTCCCAGTCAGACACTGGAACACTATGGTTCCTATGCTCCACAAGTCGGCTTTGGCATCATAGTTCTGCGACATGATGACCTCAGGAGCCATGTACATGGGCGTGCCACAGAGAGTCGCCGCCATCCTGTTGTGCTGGAGGTACCTGGCAAAGCCGAAGTCCGCTATCTTGATGCAGGTGTTTTTGGAGTGGGACTTGCGTCCTCCTGGAGGGTAGGAGACCAGGATGTTCTGTGGTTTCAGGTCCCGGTGGATGATGCCTTTGGCCTGCAGGACCTTCATGGCCGCTGCAATCTGTTGCAGCAAAACACGAATGGTGTCCTCGCTCAGTGTGGAGTGTAAATAGTCAGCAAGGTCCCCACCATTGCAGTACTCCATTACCAAGTACACTGAGCTGGCAGTTTCCTGAAAGTCCAGTAATGCAACAATGTTCTCGTGTTTCAGCTCTTTGAGTATTTTGACCTCTTTGCCCAACAATGTCTGGGATTTGGCGAGCTTCTTCTTGTTGATGCATTTCACTGCCACCTCCCACTCATGTTTCTCTGTGTGCCTGCCTTTGAACACCACAGCATATGCGCCATGTCCTATCAAGTCCTTCCGACTGAACTCAAATGTACCCACTGTCTCCATAGTCCTGCCAACCAAGCTTTCTACACACTGCACTCGAGCAAGTGTGTCACCGGAATGCTCTCGCATCATATCATCGATCACATCATGCTCGAGTGACATCACACACCACAGACACAGACTAGAAATACCCATGTGAATTTCTTCTTCTTCTTCTGTGGTGTTTTATGGCAGTTGGCATCCTTTATATTGCATTACCGCCTCCTTCTGGATTTATCCAGCCGCTGTTTCCCTACATTCTGTAAAACCCGATTCATGTACCCTTCTTCTCTGGTGAGGGTATCGCCGTGTGAATTTTCCCACAAATTTGCTATATGCCAGGCAGCCTGTGTGTTACTGATGACATCACCGATGACATCACTGACGACGTCATCCATCATTTGGCTGCCTGGCGAAAATATTATTGACAGACAGACAGATAGATGGCTGCAGGCCACTGTCATCAGTCATGTAACAAGAGTAATTGTGATGTCATCAGTGAGTGATGTCATCATCAGTGATGTCACGCTTTGTCCTCAGGGTTGTCCTCAGTGTTGTCAGTCAGTCAGTCAGCCTTCCTTCCGCCCTTCAGACAGAGGCAGATGTAGGCCGGCAGCCAGCTGCCTAGCAAAAAAATAGCTAGGAATCTCACTACTATAATACGGAGAGAGGTGTGATTCCGCCATAGTTGTGCGGCGCACAATTGCTCAGAACAGCTTGTTCGAGTGACATCAGTGATGACATCACTATTGCTTGAGGGACATCAGTGATGACATCACAATTGCTCAAGTGACATCGGTGATGCTCGAGTGACATCACTGGTGAGTGTGACATCACTGATGACATCACAATTGCTCGAGTTTCTATCACTGGTGCCAGTGCCACTACTATAATCTCTCATGGCGCACAATTGCCCAACTGCGCATGCTCAGAACGCCTTGCTCAGCTGTGCGGCCTCACCCGCCCTGCAGCTTGCATACGCAGCTCGGCCAACTTCGCATGCCTATGACATCATCAGTGATGTCATAAGATGATTTTAGTCAATAATTATGTCACTGAAGGCATCAATGATGATGTCATAGCCATTGTGGCATCATCAGTGGGACAAAAATGTTAAACAAACAAACAAACAAACAAAGTCCACTAGCTCCCTTTCATATGATGATGATGGTGGATGTGAAGTTGTTTAAAGGGGACCTACGATGTCGTTATGCGTCATGGGGCGTCATGCAAGCGAAAATGCTGAGGGGCCGACATTCGACAGCGACCAAAGGTCCCCGGCTAAATAATTTCGGTGGCGACCTAAGGTCTGAATAGATCTGCAATGATTCAATCAGTCTGCCCAGATAAAGTGTGCTGAATCCACTCATGATTGATTGATGTCACATTTAAGATGCTGGAATAAGAAAATTAGGACATTTTTCCTTCAAGAAATTTCTCAAAATGATTAATAGATTATCAAAATAGGCAATTAATGTAATATTTGGTAATTAATTAATACATTTTTCAGACCAGTATTTTATATTTGTATTGTGATACATGTTTTGAGCAAGTATTTGAATTGTATCAAAATACTTTTTGATGTATTTTCGCCCATCTCTGCATGCTGTGTTAAAGTTGTGTGAACTGTCGCAGCTTTTTAAAATGTAAACAGAGTTAGACGGCTAGAGTGAGACACTCCCAAAGCTCAGGCTCCATAGGGTTCCATTGCCGGTGCCGCCCAGTGACGCTGTTTGTTTACCAAAATGTGCTCAGCTGATCCCTCAGGCTATAAAAGGCATCAAGGTTTGAAGCATGTTAGGTGGAAACATGATGTGGACTCTTTTGGTTCTCTGCAGTGTGATTGT
This sequence comes from Poromitra crassiceps, assembly GCF_964638095.1. Taxonomy (NCBI): domain Eukaryota; kingdom Metazoa; phylum Chordata; class Actinopteri; order Beryciformes; family Melamphaidae; genus Poromitra; species Poromitra crassiceps. Next base: position 3,432,381 of record NC_139651.1, on the reverse strand, counting down.
CTCACATGGCGTGCAAGGTATGGCATAGTGATTGATATCTTAGTGTTGTGTTTAATGACATGCCTTTCATTCTTAGACAGGAACTGCTCATTGACAGTGTTGGGGGTAACTCATTACAAAAGTAACATATTACATGTAATGTATTACTTTTAGCAGTAACTCAGTAATATAACTTATTACTTATTTCAGTAATATATCGTTACTTTTTCAAGTAACTCAAGTTACAAATAGAGTTACATTTTTAAATCAAAGCACATATTTAAATCAAGATACAATCATTTCTTAATCAGTTTTGATGCAAATAACCACTACAGATGACAATAACAAAGGAAAAGAATAACATTTGCTGGAAAAAGACATGTGCATCACCGCAGGTGTGAGTTCTCCATGGCTGTTGCTGTTGAGTCTATTTCAAGAAGTGAATTCCATGATTTCTGTTTGTCAACCACGCGTGTCTGAGATCGTTTATTAGCATCGGCAGCAGACAGGAAGCAAAACTTCCAACTGCTATTATCTTTAGAAAAAGGTGTAAGGTGTTCTTATTTCGTAGTCTATATAAGTGAACTCCACATAGACTACACGTCACAAAGTAAGGACACTGGAGCACTCTTTTCCGTCTGCACGTTTATTTAGGTAGACTGACGTTTTGACAGGTAGCCTCTGTCTTCTTCAACTTTTTTCTATGTACACCATGTATACACTGAACCAGGACCATTTCATTCTAAAATTGGCTGAAGCGCGCTGGACTTTATGTTGGACTTTGCTGTTGTTGTCCAGCTCCATTTTTCTTCTTCTCCAAAACTCGTGCACTAGTTGTGGTCAGTGTGGTCATCTCTCGCTCCAAAGCGGAAACCTGACATGTCATCCCATGTTTTTTCATTGGTCCGTTTGCCATCAGTTGATAGCCTTTTGGTTTGCATGTTTGGATTTAAATTAATTCAAATTGTACTGCAGTAATCAATTATGATTTTAAAAGTAACAAAGTAGATTACATAGTGCAATCCATACTTAAGTAAGAGTAAAATTACAGACTTGAAAACATTACTCTTAAAAGTCCAAGTACCCCAAAAAACGACTTAATTACAGTAATTTGCGTAGTTGTAATTAGTTACTTCCACCCCTGGTCAGCTGTTATAGGCGGTTTTCACCAGGTGTGTAGTGCTATCTGGAGAACTGGGGGAGCACACCTATATGAGGAACAACCTCATTTTTACTATTTACTATTTATACTATTTTACTATTGTAAAACCAAACACTTGGATAAAAAGTATGGGAGCTCCGCTCCCCTGCTGCACTCCCAGAGTTGGGCGAAAATACATCAAAAAGTATTTTGATACAAATTACAAATACTTGCTCAAAAAATGTATCACAATACAAATACAAAATACTAGTCTGAAAAATGTATTTGAAATACAAATACATATTTTGTATTTTGAAAATACATAAAAATACATTTGATAAAAACTGATAAAGAGCTGCAACGATTAGTCAATTCATCGATTCATTGCCAAATATTACATTAATTGCCTATTTTGATAATAAGCATCTCAAATGTGACATTTTCTTTTTTCTTTAGATGGTAAATCGTATCTTTAGTCCTCTGTCACAGTATTCTCCTTTGTGTAACGTACCCTCTAACACACTCTTCCATTTCAGTTTTAGTTGTTTTTCAGCACAGCTAATTTCTCCCTCACTTCAACTGTTATTCGCCTTCTGCAGAAGCGTCATGCCCATTGAAACTGCAGTTGCCCCCTCAGATTTTTTTGTGGGGAAAAGAGAGAAAAAGAATCATGGGGGTCATTAGTAGTAGAGCATCAATCCCCTTTTCAAACATGTGAAAATGAAATGCTGTTAGTTATTATAGGCATAGTTTGCATAGCAATTTAGTTGGCTTACTTGTACCTACCATGCAGCTAAAGTTAGCATTGGAATGTTAGCCAGAGCTGTTATGGCAGTGAGGTGAGCTGTTAGTTTCTACCACCACTATCACAGGTTATACTGTAGTTACTGTAGCAAAACACTGAATTCCATTTGATGTATCCAGGTCAATATGCAGTTCTTGTGGATATAGTCTTTTTATGTGAATAACATTTTAGGTGAAGCAATGAGCTATTTCAAGAAAAGTGGCAGCAGTCTAGAAGCTATAGTGTAGAAGTGAGTGACTAAGCGAATAACCATAAAATCACAAATAATTGACCAAAATCTCTAAATAAATATACAGTATTTACGCTAATGAGAAAAGGAGCAAAATATTGATGGTTAAAACTGAATAATGACATCACAACAGTCTAATCCTAATGTTAATTTAAAATGAGATATTCCTCTAAATCTGCCTTCAAATGTCCAACATTTTAGAAATAGCTAAATGGAGCCATTGATAGATAAATCAATCAATCATGAGTGGATTCAGCACACTTTATCTGGGCAGACTGATTAAATCATTGCAGATCTATTCAGACCTTAGGTCGCCACTGAAATGTTTTAGCTGGGGACCTGTGGTCGCTGCCAAATGTCGGCCCCTCGGCATTTTGGCCTTCTGTGAGGGCTTTTGACTTACAGTATAGCCAGCATTTCTACATGTTAACCTCAAGATTATCATGTTTAGCCATAGATATCTGACATCATAATAGTATATACATATAACAACATCCATTATAACATTTAACAACTTCACATCCATCATCATCAGGGAGCCAGTGGACTTTGTTTGTTTGTTTCAAATTTTGCCCCACTGATGATGTCACAATGGCTATGACATCTTCATTGATGTCATCAGTGACATCATTATTGACTAAAATCATCTTATAACATCACTGATGGCATAGGCATGCGAAGTTGAGCAATTGTGCGCTGCGTATGCCAATACAGCAGGCGAGGCCACGCAGCAGCCGAGCTGCGTATGCAAGCTGCAGGGCGGGTGAGGCCAGCCGCGCTGGAACTACTTTTAAGTAGGGGGTGCTGTAAGGAAGGGACTCTCGGCGCTGCCCGCGTCAAAGAAAATGTGATGTTTTTTGGACTTTTAGACATATTTAGAGGAATATTTAATTTTAAATTAATATTATACTGTTGTGATGTCATTATTCAGTATATTCTCCTCTTCTCTGCAGCATTATTCAATTTACCCTCAGGACAGTGATAGCCTACCTGCTATTCCTCCCATCTTCTCTTTCTTTTTTTTTAATCTTCTTAATTTTTGTCTCCGACTCCATGAACAAAGTAAACACAGCTATGTAAACACTAGTTTCAATGTGAGGCTAAATAAACAAAACATCAGCATTTCCCGGGGTGCACGCTTCACATTGTGTGGATCCTATTTTTACCCAAGAACCACTGAAGAACCACTGCGTTGAGCAAAGATCGTCTATGGACAAGGTATCCACTACACAGCACAGACTCATGCACAGAAACACAGTAGAGCCAAATCCAACAATTTCAAAAATCCCATCTCTTGCCACCAGGGGGTGCGGCCGCACCCTCAGCACCCACCTTCCCGCGCCCATGGGTGAGGCCACACAGCGGCCGAGCTACCGAGCCTGCGTAGCAAGCGAGCCAATCAAGTGCACTGCGTAGTGTCAGTAAATTGTCACATACAGTATATAGTCTTTATCTAACAATATAGAAATACAGCAACATCATTTATTCCATCACAAAAGGTGGCTTTTCAGTAGCATGTAACCATGGTACTTAAAGTTGCCGCAGTATGGCTTTCATGGTGAGCGGAACTTGCTAATCCTGTGGCTAGTACTAGTTTAGACCGAAGAAGTGATGTGAAGTGCGACTCAAGACTCACATGGGTTGAGGGGGTGACTCGGGTCATGAGTTATGCCCAGTGCTCTACGGGTTATGGTAGTGTCAATGAGGGCTGGTAGGTTAGGAGTGGGGAGACCAATTAGTTTAGAGGATGTTTTAGTGATTTTCACGAGCTTATTTCTATTGGTGAGGGGGAGCATCGTGAAGTAGCAGGTGGCTTGTTTCTATTGGTGAGGGGGAGCATGCTGAAGTAGCAGGTGGCACAGTACTTGCACAGTACTTGAATGCAGCTACAGTACTGCAGTGCAACTCAGCTTACAATGGAATCAATTGAAATGTGCTACCAATCCATTCAAATGCAGGTACTGCAACCTCTCCACCAGTGACATCGTCACCACCAACAATGACAACACCCACTACTGTGGCTCCACCAGTGACATCCTCCTCATCACCACCTACCTCTCCACCAGTGACATCGTCACCACCAACAATGACAACACCCACAGTAGGTAAGTCCCTTCATATGTCTATAGATCCCTCTGCCCAAATGAGATGCGAAATAAAAACGTGGCCTCGCCCGTCCTGCAGCTCACCGAGCTGGTGCTGCAGCTCGCATACGCAGCTCAGCCGCTATGCAGGACAAAGATTGCAGAGCCCACTTGCTCCCTTTTAGTTATGATGATGATGATGATTGAACATATAAAGGGAATGTGAAAATTATTACTTGTGCATTTTATATATTTATGACTCTGTCCATTTTGTTAGTTCCTCTTATCTTTGATCACTGTGCTATTTATTGTCAAATTACATACAGAGAGATTCATGTATCAGTTCTGTATCTTATACCCCAAAGATCGGTTGCATAACATTAATTATCTTTCCTCTGTCATGATTATTCCAATATTATAATGTATGTTTGTAATGACTTGTTTTTTGTAAACAAGGTTGCGGATGTGAGAGCCAGCATTCCCCCCCCCCCCCCCCTCTCCCCCCTCCCCACCTGCCCAGCCAGGCATTCAACTTTGAGCTGTTTTGCCCCTATCTCCCATCAAGATCTCATTGACATAGTTAATTCCATGAAACTCTCTTCCGGTCCACTAGATGTCATCCCCACCTCCATCCTGAAAGAAGCAATCAATTCTGTTGGCCCCGGTTTGGTTTCCATCATCAACTTTTCTCTCGAATCAGGCTGTGTCCCTTCATATTTTAAGCAGGCGGTTGTCGAGCCCCTCCTTAAGAAACCCAACCTGGACCCCTCCCTCCCAAAAAACTATAGACCTATTTCCACGCTGCCTTTCACCTCCAAAGTCCTTGAAAAGGTTGTTGCTAACCAGCTCAATGCTTTTCTGGCCAACACTAACACTCTAGATAAATTCCAATCTGGTTTCCGCACTAAACATTCCACGGAGACTGCACTCCTCAGGGTCTCCTCAGGGTCTCCTCAGGGTCTCCCCTACCCTGCGGGGTCCCACAGGGTTCCATCTGGGCCTCGCTCCTCTGGGCCTTATACTTGCTCCCCCTTGGCTCTCTCATCAGCAGCTTTAAGGGTGTGTCCTATCACTGCTACGCTGATGATATCCAGCTGTATGTCTCTTTTAATCCTCAGAACATGCAGAAAATTAACATGATATCATGTCTATGTTCCCCGGGTTCTATGTTCCCCGGGTTCTATATTCCCCGTTTTTCACTAACCTCTCCCAGCCCCCACGCCAAACCTAACCTCCCCCCATGCCTAAACCTAACCTCCCCCAGACCCTAACCCAAAACCTAACCTCTCCCACCCCCACGCCTAAACCTAAGGTCAGCATTGCGGGTGGTCGGCATAGCGGGTGGACACCATTTGGGGAAAACGGGGAACATAGGACCCGGGGAACATAGGACCCGGGGAACATAGGGATGACCCCTTTGCATGTTGTTTTTAAGATTTTATCCTACTTTTGCTCTGTAAGCCCACCATTTTATGTTACTATTATGCCCTAGTGCCATGTAGGCCTATAATGTTTTGACTGACTGACATATTATGTACAGCACTCTGTGCATTCGTGCTGGGAGGGGTGCTTTACAAATAAACTTTTACTTACTTACTTACTTATTATTTAAATTGCTTGTTTCAATTTCATCTCTACAGCTCGACAATGTCTATAAAGCACAATATCAAGACATCTTCAATCGCTCTGTGATCAACGGCTTCAGGTATACAACATCGATTTTCATATTATATTTGAGAGTTTAAGTTATTTGTGTTTTACCAATGCTCTAGCTGCTACAGCATTGGTAAAACACAAATAACAAACTCTCAAATATGCATGCTGCAGTGTAGCATGCATATTTCAGTCTTAGGTTAGTAATTGTGAGAATTTATTTAATGACATCACCAGTATCCATTTCCTTATGGAAACAAGAACAATTCTCAATTAAGCAAAGCCAAAGTGAGTTACATCACAATGAATGAGCTGAGCCAACCTATATTGTTATTACCTCACATATTGTCGGATATATATGCCAGAAACGGCACATTTCAGACCAGATTTAGGTGCCTTCAAAGATATTTCTTTCTTTATTTGCTTGGTGAATGTTTTCAAACAGTCTTGTGATAATCCGATCACAAGTATATTTGCTCAATTAACATGTCAGATGAAATCAGAAGTCACCATTAATACTATTAGTAGTAGCACTAATACTACTGCTACTATTAATATTGATATGATGAATAATAATACAACTAATTATAATTTATCTTCCAGTCAAGGTTCAATCGTGGTGGATGTTGACCTGATATTTAACAATGCCAGCTCAGTGCCAGACACTAGTGATGTGGCTAACACGTTAGTGAATGCTGTGAACAACTCCACCTTCACCCTTCCAGTGAATGTAACAACCATTGTTGCAAGTAGGATTTTTTTCTTTTTCTTTCAATATTATGACTTAAACACACACTGCAGTTGTCACTGTTCCCAGTGTCCCTCCAGCTTCTGTACCAGGTTATATTTTGTTTTATGCAGGTGTTGATACAGCAACCACTGTTGCTCCCACTGCTGCTCCCACCAGTACAGCTGCTCTCACCAGTACAGCTGCTCCCACCAGTACAGCTGCTCCCACAGCTGCTCCCACCAGTACAGCTGCTCCAACCAGTACAGCTGCTCCCACTGCTGCTCCCACCAGTACAGCTGCTCCCACTGCTGCTCCCACCAGTACAGCTGCTCCCACTGCTGCACCTACTGCTGCTCCCACCAGTACAGCTGCTCCCACAGCTGCTCCCACCAGTACAGCTGTTCCCACTGCTGCTCCCACCAGTACAGCTGCTCCCACCAGTACAGCTGCTCCCACAGCTGCTCCCACCAGTACAGCTGCTCCCACTGCTGCTCCCACCAGTACAGCTGCTCCCACCAGTACAGCTGCTCCCACCAGTACAGCTGCACCCACTGCTCCCAGTGCTGCTCCACCCACAGCTGCTCCCACCAGTACAGCTGCTCCCACAGCTGCTCCCACTGCTGCTCCCACCAGTACAGCTGCTCCCACCAGTACAGCCAGAGATGGGCAGTATTTGAAATACTTGTATTTGAAATACGTATTTCAACTACTTTTTTGTATTTTGTAATTTGTATTTGGCTGGGCAGAGAAAAATGAGATGTAATTTGTATCAAGATACTTTCAGATCTTGTATTTTGTGTATTTCAAATACATAAAATACATTTTTCTTTTCATTCTCAAATTGACACATGTAAACATTGACAGGTTTAAACTAAAGATGGAGAAATTAGTTGTACTAAAAACAACTAAGTGAACTAAACTGAAACCTGATATGAATAAACAGAGAAATTACTTGTACTAAAAAACAACTAACTGGACTGAACTGAAACCTGATTTGAATAGGAGAAATTAGTTGTACTAAAAACAACTAAGTGAACTAAACTGAACTGAAACCTGATATGAAAAGATGGAGAAATAAGGTGTATTGAAAAACAACTAACTGAACTGAAACCTGATGTGAAAAGATGGAGAAATTAGTTGTACTAAAAACAACTAAGTGAACTAAACTGAAACCTGATATGAATAGATGGAGAAATAAGTTGAAAAAACAACTAACTGAACTAAACTGAAACCTGATATGATTCAGAATAGATAGAGAAATAAGTTGTACTGAAAAACAACTAACTGAACTAAACTGAAAGCTGATATGATTCAGAATAGATTGAGAAAGAAGTTGTATTGAAAAACTAACTAACTGAACTAAACTGAAACCTGATGTGAATAGCTGAAGAAATAAGTTGTACTGGAAAAAAAAACAACTAACTGAGCTATACTAAAACCTGATATGAATAGATTGAGAAATAAGTTGTACTGAAAAAAAACCTAACTGAACTAAACTGAAACCTGATTTGAATAGGAGAAATTAGTTGTACTGAAAAACAACTAACTGTCATAAACCTGATTTGAATAGATGGAGAAATTAGTTATACTGAAAAACTATAACTGAACACCAAAAGTACCCTAATGAAAATCAAAAATGTCTTTCTGTTGCTACAAGGATGTCTGAGCTTCACTGTGCATAATGATGGCTGTGCAGATTTTGACACTAGAATGGTGTTACCACTGCTGATAGTGGAAAGTTGTATTCAGTGAGTGATTGTTCTTTAGTAATTATGTTCTAGATAGCCAGGTTGTTTTGGATTTTGTTTATGAAGCAGAAGGAGGGGAAGTCATTTTAAGGATGTAAGGATTTGAACAAGAGTCCAATTTCATGGAAGGCCTTTTTTGGTTGAGATGCAGTTTCTCATCGTTCCTCTCACCGATTCACAATTTCACAACCTTAGACAGGCTGTGCATCAGGGCATTCAATTCCTGAAATGTAACCTTTTCTAGTTGTATAAATATGTTTGCACGTTAAATAAATACTGTGACGACAAGTTACTGACATGGTGGTGAATGTGAAGTTGTTTAAAGGGGACCTACTATGCCTTTTACCTATTTCAGTTATTTATATTGTGTTATGATGTCAGATATCTATGGCTAAACATAGTCAAAGTTCCAAAACTTGAGGTTAACATGCAGAAATGCTGCCTTTAAGTCAAAAGCCCTCACAGAAGGTGATTAACAGCTGAGCTGAAGGAGAAATTAGTTCTACTGAAAAACAACTAAAACTAAAATGGAAGAACTGCAGTGTGTTAGGGAGTACACATACTGTGACAGAGGACTAAAGAGAGGATTTACTGTCTAAGGAAACCAGAAAATTTCACTTTTGAATAGCTGAAATCAGAGAATTAGGACATTTTCCTTAAAGAAATGTCTCTAAATGATTAATAGATCATCAAAATAGGCAATTAATTTAATATTTGGCAATTCATCTATGAATTGACTAATCGTTGCAGCTCTTTATAAGTTTTTATAAAATGTATTTTCATGTATTTTCAAAATACAAAATACGTATTTGTATCTCAAATACATTTTCAGACAGGTATTTTGTATTTGTATTGTGATACATTTTTTGAGCAAGTATTTGTAATTTGTATCAAAATACTTCATGATGTATTTTCGCCCATCTCTGAGTACAGCTGCACCCACTGCTCCCAGTGCTGCTCCACCCACAGCTGCTCCCACCAGTACAGCTGCTCCCACAGCTGCTCCCACTTCTCCCAGTGCTGCTCCCACCAGTACAGCTGCTCCCACAGCTGCTCCCACTTCTCCCAGTGCTGCTCCCACCAGTACAGCTGCTCCCACAGCTGCTCCCACCAGTACAGCTGCTCCCACAGCTGCTCCCACCAGTACAGCTGCTCCCACAGCTGCTCCCACCAGTACAGTACAGCTGCTCCCACAGCTGCTCCCACCAGTACAGCTGCTCCCACAGCTGCTCCCACCAGTACAGCTGCTCCCACCAGTACAGCTGCTCCCACCAGTACAGCTGCTCCCACAGCTGCTCCCACCAGTACAGCTGCACCTACTGCTCCCAGTGCTGCTCCACCCACTGCTGCACCCAGGGCCGTAGCCAGGGATTTCGGGCCCCATGAAAGGATATCACGTATTTTTGGCCATTTGGGCGAAATTTTGGCCAAATTAAGGGCCCTTGAAATCGTCCACAATCCCCCTCCCCCCCTTCGCCCCCTGGCTACGGCCCTGGCTGCACCCACTGCTGCACCCACTGCTGCACCCACTGTTGCTCTCACCACTACAGTTGCTACCACTGCTAATACCACATCAGCCACAACTGCATCAACACATGCTCCTTCATCCAGTGAGGGCACCCTGGGTCTACAGTTTAGCCTTAATGAAATGTTCACCTCAGATCTCTCCAACTCATCTTCAGCAGCATTTAAGACCAAGGCTTCAAATGTGGTCTCTGAGGTAAGATACTGATGTACTGTCATTTTAAAAGTACAATGAACTAGAGAGCATTTTGAGATGAGCATGAGCACCTCAGACATGGAACTACAAAAGCCACTGAACCTTTCAAACGTGCAGCATCTCATGATCATACGAGCGATTGATTTGAGTCCAACTTAAATCTTTTTTGAAAACATTCAGATCAGCATGCACATTCAGATCAGCACATTGGGAAATAAAATGTATCTCGCTGAACTTTTTCCATTGTGGTGCATGCAAATTGGGTTAATATACTCTTATTGGTCCCTCCCTTTAACAATTCAATCACAATTAATTATTGTATTTACTATTGCAACTGACAGCTTAAATTCTCTTTCAGATGAACTCTGTTTACCAGCAGAGCTTTGACGCTTTCGATCGCTCTATTGTCGACAGCTTTGAGTAAGTCTACATTTCCATCACTGGCTAAATGCTAGAATGAAGGTTGTGAGTTGGCATGTCACAGTTCTGCGTTCTCTCCCTTCTTATAGGAACGGATCAGTGGTTGTTAATATGACCCTAGTGTTCACTAGTAATGACTCGGTTCCTACACCAAGCGAGGCAACATCAGCGTGCCATAGTGCCATCATGTCCAGCAGCTCTACTACCCTGAACATTATACCAGGCAACGTTAGTGCAGGTAAGTTTTTCCAGACTTCACAATCAAACTACTTATTTATCTGCTGTAATTTGATGTTACACTACCTTGTCATAGAATATAAAGATTTATACTGTATATGTAACACTTACGTCTTTGCTCAAACAGAGATATAGAAACATGCCGTGGTTATCAAATAGCAATAGTTAAATGTACTTGGGCTCTGCTCAATAATCATTGTCCAATATAGAATATTTTAAAATGATTACTTATAGTCTACAGGAGTGCTACTGTCTGGAGGATCCTTGAAATTCTGGACCACATGTTGAGTCCGTAGTGTGCAGGAAGGCATACTATTATTTAATTTAGTTTGTCAATGAAATTTCCAATAACTGGTGCATGAACTTTCTTTTTTCTTAACACATAGCTTCCTGTAAAGCTTGCTTTTTTTTTTAATAGAAGTGTGAAATTGTTTTGAGTCTAGTCAATTTCATTTACTAAACCCTCTGCATTTTCTCATATTTCAGAGGCATCAACATCATCAGGCAGTCGTCAGTTCACAGCCTCCTCGTTGGTAGTTTTGCCACTTACACTACTGGCTGTGACACAGATGCTGGCTGGTTTATAGCTGTTACCACACTGACATTGTGACACTGTGACATTGTGACACTGTGACACAGATGCTGGCTGGTTTATAGCTGTTACCACACTGACATTGATTGGATCAATATCTGTGCTATTAAGTGTGGACAGGAACTAACAGGTGACACCAATGAACTACATCCAACAAAAGATGTCCATAATGAATTTTATGAATGCAATGTCTATGGTAAAAAGATGTGTGCCATGTGTCTAACATTGAAACAAATATTCAGTGTAGTCCACATTTTGTACAGCATTTTATTTATTGTGACCTCTATCAGCGACCAGTCACATTTTCACAGTCAAGACAATTATGCTAGCTGATTACACAGATACAAATGAAATGTACTGATTAGTGAATACTGTATATCAGTGCTGACCAATTTGGGGCCCGCGCTCTGTTTGTTTTGGCCCGCCACAGATTTTTTTAATGTTTTTTTCAAACCCGATTTGTGTACCCTTCTTCTTTGGTGAGGGTATCGCCGTGTGAATTTTCCCACAAATTCGCTATATGCCAGACAGCCTGTGTGTTACGGATGACATCACTGATGACATCACTGAGGACGTCATCCATCATTTGGCTGCCTGGCGAAAATATTATTGACAGACAGACAGATAGATGGCTGCTGGCCACTGTCATCAGTCATGTAACAAGAGTAATTGTGATGTCATCAGTGAGTGATGTCATCATCAGTGATGTCACGCTTTGCCCTTGTTGTCAGTCAGCCAGTCAGCCTTCCTTCCGACCTTCAGACAGAGGCAGATGTAGGCCGGCAGCCAGCTGCCTAGCAAAAAAATAGCTAGGAATCTCATAATACGGAGAGAGGTGCGGCGCACAATTGCTCAGAACAGCTTGCTCGAGTGACATCAGTGATGACATCACTATTGCTTGAGGGACATCACTGATGACATCACAATTGCTCAAGTGACATCGGTGATGCTCGAGTGACATCACTGGTGAGTGTGACATCACTGATGACATCACAATTGCTCGAGTTCGATCACTGGTGCCAGTGCCACTACTATAATCTCTCACGGCGCACAATTGCTCAACTGCGCATGCTCAGAACGCCTTGCTCAAGTGACATCACCGATGACATCGCAATTGCTCAAGTAACATCACTGATGACATCACATTTGTCATCATGTGTGGCTAAGGAAAAACTAACATACTAAAGGAAGTTTAGTTTCTGAAATCAAATGTTGATAATTATCAATCAAGTCAAAGAAGGGTGGTGGCAGGCCAACTGAAATAAGTTTGTAAAGTGGAGTAGCCCATGTGACTCAAGATTTATGTTCTCTGTAACTACTGTAGCCTCTGTTCTAACAACTATGTTTGTATTTAAATGTTTTTTTTTTTTTTTTTTACTATAAAACATGTCTCATGGGTCTTTAAAACAAGGTTATGAAGTATGTTGAGGGGAGAAAAACAGCAAACAAACCCAACCATGTGGGACTTCTCTATGTGCTGTCTCTCCCTCCCTCCATTAACTACGCTGTTTTGATAAGATAAGATGATCTGTTTGGATAGATCCATCTTTGGGGCAGTTGTTTCCGTATTTTGTTTTTCTCCATTATACACAGCTGTGCTACAGACACGTTTTGTTGTCTTCCACATTCAGTTCAGCTGTAAGCGGACAAATTAATTGAGTGTTACTTTGGGATGTCACAGAATTACGGAAGTCAAATAGCTCATTTGGACGCCACAAGATGGGACCTTCACTCTTTTTGATTGATTTGACATTTTAATTTGAAATATGAAGGAGGGGAAGGGAACGTGTCCATTCTTAAGCAGTAAAAGGTTCCACCGTGTCTGACTTGCCTTTGTATGTCCTCTTCCCATGTGTGAAGGGTAGGTATCATGCTTGATCTGCCTCTTCATGGTGATGCAGAAGAGCATGATGATGAAGCATGATACAAGTATAGGATAGAACACTGACAGGTTGAAGAAGGCTTCAAAGAACGTGCAGATCATGGCGACGATGACGCCTCTCATTGCCAAATGCCAGAATTTGAATTCAGGCAACCTCCTGATGAAAGGGTGGAACTCCTCGTTCAGAACGAGGAGTTCCACCCTTTCATCAGGAGGTTGCCCAATAGAAACCTGGCCCAACACCTGTCCGGACTCCAAACCATCAAACAAAGAAACATCATCCTCACCAGTGGCGGCCGGCCACTAGAGGGCGCGAGGGCGCCGGCCCACCTACTGTATATCCACATGAAGGAAGGGGAAATAAAATGAACACGGCAGTCAATAATATACCATTAAAATATCCAATGTTATTATCTATGAAATAAAAAATTCCGGGGACAATTCCGGTTTCATATGCTGTATGTACAGTACATGTATGACCATGTTAACGGTCCTGCTCTGATTTGGTATATCAAAAACCTTTGATATTTGGAGGGAGGGAGAGAGGGGGCGAAGCCAGGAGGGAGGGAGGGAGGCAGCGGCGAGGGGTATTTAGGAGGCAGAGCCGAGCCTCAAGAGAGTGAGGAAGCTGAGGATGGATCCTGCTGTGTCTCTGCTGCTGCTGCTGCTGCTGCTGTGCTGTGGGTCCCAGCCGGGGGCGCAGGCCGCGCCGCTGGGCGGGGAGGAGGAGGTCGCCGCCAACAACACCAGCGAGTCCGAGCCCTACAACAACACCCCTCCCGAGCCCTACGTCGACACCACCCTCGAGCCCTCCGTCGACACCACCCTCGAGCCCTCCGTCGACACCACCCTGGAGCCCTCCGTCGACACCACCCTGGAGCCCTCCGTCGACACCACACTCGAGCCCTCCGTCGACACCACCCTGGAGCCCTACGTGGATACCACCCTGGAGCCCTACGTGGACACCACCCTGGAGCCCTACGTGGATACCACCCTGGAGCCCTACGTGGATACCACCCTGGAGCCCTACGTGGATACCACCCTGGAGCCCTCCGTCGACACCACCCTGGAGCCCTACGTGGATACCACCCTGGAGCCCTACGTCGACACCACCCTGGAGCCCTCCGTCGACACCACCCTGGAGCCCTACGTGGATACCACCCTGGAGCCCTCCGTCGACACCACCCTGGAGCCCTACGTGGACACCACCCTGGAGCCCTACGTGGACACCACCCTGGAGCCCTACGTGGACACCACCCTGGAGCCCTACGTGGACACCACCCTGGAGCCCTCCGTCGACACCACCCTGGAGCCCTCCGTCGACACCACCCTGGAGCCCTACGTGGATAGCACCCTGGAGCCCTACGTGGACACCACCCTGGAGCCCTACGTGGATAGCACCCTGGAGCCCTACGTGGACACCACCCTGGAGCCCTACGTGGACACCACCCTGGAGCCCTATGTCGACACCACCCTGGAGCCCTACGTGGATACCACCCTGGAGCCCTATGTCGACACCACCCTGGAGCCCTACGTGGATACCACCCTCGAGCCCTACGTGATACACCCTGGAGCCCTACGTGGATACCACCCTCGAGCCCTACGTGGATACCACCCTCGAGCCCTACGTGGATACCACCCTCGAGCCCTACGTGGATACCACCCTCGAGCCCTACGTGGATACCACCCTGGAGCCCTACGTGGACACCACCCTGGAGCCCTACGTCGACACCACCCTCGAGCCCTACGTGGATACCACCCTGGAGCCCTACGTGGACACCACCCTCGAGCCCTACGTGGACACCACCCTCGAGCCCTACGTGGATACCACCCTGGAGCCCTACGTGGACACCACCCTCGAGCCCTACGTGGATACCACCCTGGAGCCCTACGTGGACACCACCCTGGAGCCCTACGTGGACACCACCCTCGAGCCCTACGTGGATACCACCCTGGAGCCCTACGTGGACACCACCCTCGAGCCCTACGTGGATACCACCCTGGAGCCCTACGTGGATACCACCCTCGAGCCCTACGTGGACACCACCCTCGAGCCCCATGTCGCTACCACCCACGAGCGCGAGCCCGACGTCTGGCTGGAGCTGCAGCTGCTGAGGCAGAGCGTGCACCTGATGGGGGTCAAGGTGGAGAAGATAGAGAAGGAGAATGCAGGTACTGGGGGGGGGGGTACGGGGGGGGGGGGGGGGGGGGGTACAGGATGTACATTTAATGTCCAGTGATCAATCTATACAGTACATTTGACTGTTACTAATTTTTGTATTATGTTTATTTAATCCTTATATATGGCCATTTTGATTTGCAATAGACTCTAACACTTGCTTTTTATTATTTGGTCATTCTACAGGTGATCAGGTCATTCATTGTCAAATTGAGATTTGTTTATCTGCACTTGAGCCTCATGGAATTTCCTTTTTTGGTGCAGATGCACTTACTCTAACTTATTGTTAGTCAAGTCAGTCAAGTTAATTTGTATAGCCATAATTCACAAGCATGTCTCAGAGGGCTTCACAGAATGTCTAGCTAAATCTAGCTGACACGAGAATAACAATTACAGTAGTAGTAATAATAACAACATGGTTGAACAATCTTATGATAGAAAGAGACAGGGGGAAGGTGAGTCAAGTCTTTTTTAGGATATATATCATCTCTTTGTTTTCTTGTATACGATATTTATTTATTGTATTATATAAGTATTATAATAGTATTTGTTATTGTTGTTGTGCCTTATTGTAGATTCACATTACTTTGGCATGTATGAATGTATGGGGCTTTATGTGTTGGGTGGAATGCCACCCGTTATATTCAGACTGTCAGACCCTGAGGAGTTAATACGCATTGATCTGCTTGATCTACTCAAAGAATACATTTATAATATTATTTCACTTAAAGATGGAGTGCCTTAGTTTTTTCTCAATTTCAGTAAGCTGTTGAAATGATACACATACTGTGTAGACTCTCTGTAGAGGGACTATCCAAATAAAGTGTTAGCGCCTGTTGTTTTCAGTGTTGTCCTACAGAGTGACGAAGGGAGAGGAGGTGGCAGCAGCTCTCAGAGCACAGCTGAGCACCTCCAACACTGAGCTGCAGCTGCAGAAGAAGAATATGGAGGAGCTGGAGAGGGAGAATGCAGGTGGGTGCGACCCCCAACCCTTAAGGGGGAGGTGAAGCAGCAGAGGAAGGAGGCAGCAGCTCTCAGAGCCGAGCTGGGCGCCTCCAACACCCACCATAGAGCCACAGACACCCAGCTGCAGCTGCAGAAGAAGAAGGGAAGAACTCAGGTGGGACACCACTGTGTTCTTTAAAGCGCTATAATAGGCTTCCTACAGAGTTTCAATTTAAAAATTCCAGACTTTTTACAGACCTTATTTCCTTGATGCGATTGGTTTTCAATACAGTTGACATAATATTCATCGTCTTGTCTCTACTAACTCATCATGGATGATGAAGATTATTCTCCGCTGACAAAAAAAATGAATATTAGAGGTGAGAAACATTGGGACATTATAACAATATTTTTGCATAATTGTGCGACTTTGACCTGGAAAATACCCAATTATTTTCCCAGATTTTCCAGACCTGTGTAGGAACTCTGTATATACATTATATATACATTATATATATATATACATTGTATATATTATATATACATATACAGTGTTGACTTGACTTGTTAAAGTGCTGATTGTCTTGATGTTTTCAGCCACACTGGAAGACAACAACAACAACAACAACAGCAGCAAAAGCAAA
>NC_139651.1:3235393-3412893 GCF_964638095.1 Poromitra crassiceps | reverse complement strand
GTTGGCTTTTCCCGGGGTCGAGTGAGTTCGAATTTGGGGTGGCCTCTGATTGGTTTAACGCTACCGACCGTTAGTTAAGTTAGGGTGAGAGCCTTGACCAAGTCAGGATCACCAGGGAAATGCAACAGTGCAGTCGCATTTTTATTACCAGTAGCTAAACTCGACCTCAACCGCGATGTTCAGCCGAATGCAGCCAACGTACCGGTATCAACCCTCTCCTGACGTGAGTTTGACCATCTTTGTATCCTACATGTTGTTGACGTTACAGAGCGGAGGCTTTCAACTCGTTAGAAACTAATGACAGTTCGCTTGTTGTTGAACTCACCGAACCTAGCTAGCTAAACTCATCTAGCTATCGTAGAATATGGATAGCCTAGTTGTTGACGTTATTTCGACAATTTCGGACGAAAAATACGGACTTGGTGTGCAACCATTTTATGCAGTTTAAAAATAACAGAAGCAGCCGAGCGAGAGTCCAGTCGTGAGAGCGGAGGAGAGGCGGCGGCTCTCTCCACCTCTGGCCGCCGCGCTCTCCTCCCTCTCTCCCCGGGGAGCGGGGGAGGAGAGCCCCGGTGTCATGCCGAGTCATGCCCCGCCGCCCCATCTCACGGGAACGTATTGTAATGATTTATACGGAAACTTAACTGTTTACAAATGATATAATTGTCTGGGTATACGTGATCTCAAGGCCAGGGGGTCTGTCCTGGCTCATGGAGACCGACTTTGATGCATAAAATCCGCATCGAGGTGACTTCCATGCTTGGGGCTCTCTTCTGGCTCATGGAGGCCGAGTTTGGTGCTTAAAATCCGGCTACAGGTGACCTCGATGCCTGGGGTCTCTCCTAGCTTTATGGAGGGGGAGGCCAGTCTCGGCGGTTTGTACCTGCCGAGATTTGCATCCCTGTTTTTAAGTTAAAACAGACCCAAAATGTGGTGGGGATGCAATTCTCGGCGGGGGTGCAAAGCTCGACATGACGGCCCACAGCGCCGGCTTGCTGGCAAGGTGAGTAGGCCCACACGGAGGCGCAGTGATGGTCACCATCCTGTCGCCTGCTTCAGTCCACATCATCACCACTGCTGTGCTGGCTGTCTGTCTGATCATGTTGTCATGTGGATACGTGACGAATATTTGTCTCGTATTGACAAACATAATACAACGCATCGGACTCAGTTTGCAAGGATTCTGTGCGTGACGTTTTTTTTTCCCGGATGACTGATTAAAAAACGAACGAAAAACGAATAGGGAAAAAGCTGACTGCGCAAACCATGGATGTATTTAGGTGCAAACAAACTCCACTGTGTAATGTAGCCTCTGCTCAGCTAGCCTTTGCCTCATCCCTGCTTTGTTTGATAACTTCCAGACTCCAGTCTCGGACCTGCAGAAGTTCAGGAAGATGTTCCCCCCACCACGACCGATCAGACCGACTGTGAGTAGCCTAGCTGGCCCTACATGACTCAGAGATATTTACATATTCCAATGCAAACATTAGCAGAGGTTAGCTAAACTATGTCTCTGTCACAGGCTAGCACAGCAACACATTCTAGGCTACATCATGTAGTGGTTCTCAACCTTGCTAGGCTATTTTGTTATCTCTCTATCTAAATAGAGATAGTTTTATGCAAATCTGAGAATAAAAATAGTATTCGTGTAATATCAGCTACTTTCATGTATTTTATTTTGAGTGATTTGGATTTATTTCATCTAAATTAACTTATATGTATGGCCTCTCTGTGTATAGGCTACTATGGATGTCAGTGGAAAGGGTTTATTGTGAGGATGGTAGCTGACATGTAAAAAGTAGAAATGGAGTGGAGTTGTTTGTCATTGTCTATCCTGCTGTTTTTCCTCATCAGAGACAGGCTGTGTCTGCGGTCCCCTCCGGCTCCATCAGCTCCTCTGGGCCCCGACAGGCCATGAAGAGACATGGGAATGAGTCAGCTGACCAACCTGAAGCTGTGGAGAAGAAATCTCGCAGAAGCCAGGTAGAGAACACACACAGAGACACTGCAGGAAATAGGCCACGCCCATCGCTGGGGAAAGCTCTCCGTACACCAGCGTCATTTTCCTTGAATTGAACATGGATAAAAGCTGTTGACTGAGCCAGTTCCTCTATAAAACAGATGAGTTGCGTTCATGTGTGATGAGTTTCAGGATATTTTGCTCTGTATTGACTGCCAGTAGGCTACAAGGTGCCAAAGTCATGTGAAATCTCACTGAATTGTTATCTAACATATGAGAGTTAATTTAGCATCAATCCATACAATCAGTCAGTCACACTAGAGTGTGTGTGTGTGTGTGTGTGTGTGTGTGTGTGTGTGTGTATGTGTGTGTGTGTGTGTGTGTGTGTGTGTGTGTGTGTCTCATATACTGTAATATGGTATGTGTAGAGAACAGCTGCCACATCCTCACAGTCTTTATAAACAGCCTGACTGAGTGACAATCACTTGAACTGTGTTCCTTCAGCAGCCTGGAGGACAGGAGACCTCTGATGTCTCCATGATGGAGGTGGAGGAGGACATCTGCCAGGCATTCTCTGAGACGCTGGAGATGATGGATGTCGACGAGTTTGACGCCGACTTTCCAGAGCTCTGCTCGGAGTATGTGAAGGATATATATGCGTATCTGTACCCCCTTGAGGTAATACATGCTCTTTATTTGCGCTTACTATGCTTTTGATTGATTCATTAATATAATAATAATTAAAATGATATAATAAAAAATCGAATACTACGCTGGTTAGTTTATTTTGATATAATATAATACCACCCTGATTAGTTTGTTTTGAGCTGGTATGCTCGAGTGTGTATTTTATATGACAAGGTGTTCCGTCTCCACAGGCGCAGCAGCCAGTGCGATGCGACTACCTGCAGGGAAAACTGATCACGGGAGACATGCGAGATGGTCTCGTGGACTGGATGGTGAGGATTCACTCCCGGTTCACACTGACACCATTCACACTGACTCAAGAGACGCTCTACCTCTCCGTCGCCATCGTGGACCGTTTCCTCCAGGTACAAACTTGTTTTAAATGTTTTCTCGTTCATCTTCTGTGAACTAGCAGCTAGCTAACACTCTTCTTCTTATATAGCAGCTAGCTAACACTCTTCTTCTTATATGTGCCGCAGGTCCAGGAGGTGCCTCGTCACCAGCTGGACCTTGTCGGGGTCACTGCCTTGTGGCTGGCGTCAAAGTACGAGGAGAATTGGACTGCAGGCTGCACAGAATTCGCCGACGCCAAGACCACAGGGCAGACGTTCCTCAAGGCAGATATGCTCAACATGGAGCAGCTGATCCTGAGGAGGCTCAATTTTGAGCTGGGACGCCCCACGCCAATGGACTTCCTCGGGAGGGCCGTGAAAGTTGCAAGTGTGAGTATATATATACAGTATTATGCCAACTGCCATAAATCTATATTTTGTCTACTGTCTTCATGCAGTTGATGTCATCAAGGCTATGAAAGTGACTGTCTTCTGTCTGTCTGTCTAGTCCTATTTAGAGACCGAGCAGCTGGCCCAGTACTTCATGGAGGTGACACTGAGCAACTACGACATGGTGCAGTACCGTCCCTCAGAGGTTGGTGCTGCTGCCCTCTGTCTTGCCCAGCTCCTGCTGGATGGACTGTCCTGGGTGAGTTGACTGAAGTCTAAAGGCCTACAGATGGATTCAAAGGTTAACTATAGCAAGTCAACATGAGTTCATCAGGCAAATGACAGTACTCTGATCTCTCTCTCTCTTGTGTTTGCAGTCTTCCCTCCAACAACGCCAGTCCAGGTACAGCGAGGCCCAGCTCAGGCCCATCATGCAGCTCATTGCAAAAAATGTGATGCGGCTGAACGAAGGCACCGCCAAGTACCCGGTGAGTTGGTTTGCCTACAGTGAAGTGTGAATAAGATGAAATGTTGTTTTGAGCAGGACCTACTAACACCTTGTGTTTCCCTCCAGACTGTCAGGATCAAATACAGCTGCACAAAGATCAGCTGCCGTCCTGAACTCCGGTCCGAAACACTGAAGAACATGGCTGCTACTCAAGAACTGTTTGGGGACGGCAGTGACCGCACAGGTAAGAGAGCAGTTGACACAGCTGAGTGAGTGAGTGAGTGAGCGAGCGCACAGTGCACACAGTGGATTGTGAAATTTGCTCGTTTGTTAGCAATTCAAACTCCTGTGAGAAAGCAGATGCTGTTAATGTTTTGGCTCGTGCTGACTCTCTCCTCTCCTCTCCTCTCCTCTCCTCTCCTCTCCTCTCCTCTCCTCTCCTCTCCTCTCCTCTCCTCTCCTCTCCTCTCCTCCCCACCCTTCCCCTCCCCTCTCCTCTCCTCTCCTCTCCTCCTCTCCTCTCCAGGAGTGTCAGGTTTACACAGCGTACGCCCCACCCGCCCAGACATCGCACAGTTCAAACAAGGGGTGAAGACTGTGGCGGCCAAGATGGCCGTTGTTCAAACAAGGGCTGAAGACCGTGGCGTGCAAGATGGCCGTTCTCACCAAAGGTGTCACGAATACAATCCAGGTGAGAGAGGGGCGGAATATGTGTCATCCTCAAGCTTAAAGTATAATAATATTAATGCTTTAACAACAACCCCAATGTTCAAACTAACTTGGATAACAAACTAATTCCGTTTTAACATGGGGCTTGTTTGCACTTGACAGCCATGAACATAATATTTAAGGGTCCTGATCACCCTATGGGGTTTATTTCATGATAATGACCGGCTCCCTGTACATTCTACCGCTTATTACACGGCTACGTACTAAAGAAAGCTACGGTAACACTTTTTGCCACCGGGTGTCGCGAATGAGCTAAATTTACCGGACTTCTTTCTGCAGATTGATATGACTGGACTTGGTCCTCCAGTCTTTCAGAACGGCGTGCATAGCAACGGTCTGTTATACCTAGCAGCGGTAGACCGTAGAATGCTGTGATTGACCAATCAGAAAAGAGTATTCAACAAAGCCATGTAATAAAATATATTATAAAACGGCTCTCTCAAATCAAGCAATCTGATTGGTTCACAGCCATTGTATAAATCCAGTAACCCACTCCAATAACCCATGGCCATGGGTTATTGAGTTGCCATGGCAACTCTCTTACTAAAAGGCTTTGGTTACCTCAAATGACAATGTAGAAAAAACAAATGGCGGAGACAGCTGTCAGATCCTTGTGAATCGATCTTCGCTTATAACTTTACTAATACTTCGCAGAAAATTATGTTTTGTACAAGAATAGACGTGGGCTAATGTCTTCTTTGCAAAAAAAAGGCTGTTAACCCCGCATTTAACCCCGCATTTAACCCCGTAACGTTAGTTGGTGTCGGGCTTTGCAGAAAAGCTCTCAGCTTCTCAGCAAGCGCTGAGAATGCAGCGCTGCGCTCGAGCTGCGTGTCGGGCTTTCCAGAAAGCTCTCAGCTTCTCAGCAAGCGCCAGGATTGGCCAATGTCAACTTCAGTCTCCAGAACGATCCAATCAAATCACCCGCACGTTCTTGCGGTCCCGCCTTACAGTAGTGTTTCAACTGACTCTATCAGAATGACATGCCAGTCGGACTTATAGTATTATTATTATTATTATATTATCATACTTGGAAACCGTTTTATAAAAGCAATATAGCACTCGAGCAGCATGTGTTGTGGCATATATCTTTGTGGCTATATATTTGCCACAACACACTGGCTCTTATGCTATATTGCTTAAATAACCCCCATGTTAAAACTAAGTAGAATATTGCTTTAAAGGGGAAGTGATACAGCATCTGCCATTACTGTATGAACCTCTACATGCAAATAATGTCTGTTTTCTCTTTGTCCAGGATCACTACCCCGCGACCCCCGGAGACGAGGTTTAACCAGTGCCAGGCCTCTGAAGGTAATGGTAAGACGGGCCGACCTCCACTAACTTCGGTCCCTGCCCCCCCCAGCTCCACAGCCACAGTCCTTGTCACCTCCCCACCCCAAACTGACTCATCACTAACCCCGCCCCCCAGCAGCACCATCAGAGTCCAGCCCAAGCAGCACCTTCCCCCAAGCTCCCCGGAGAGCCAGGACCTGGCAGCCGAATATCTGCAGCACAACAGCAGCACGGCCCTGCTCTTCCTCTTCCTCCTGTTCTTCCTCCTCTTCCTGGCCGCGCTGGCCTACAACTGCTACATGCAGTACCTCCCGGCACCCTGCCTGCCTGCGGCTGCGGGCCGCTCTCCTGGGCACTCACAAGAAGAACCCCGTTCGGCCCTGAGTACCGGGCCTGCGAGGCGGGCCTCTGCTGTGACAGAGAAACTGGACCTGACGGAGCGGCACCCCGACCCAGAATGGCAGCCAAGTCGCCCCAAACTCAGCTCCGGGCGCTGAGACAGACCCTTCCCGAGCTCGCGCCCGACGCCCCCGCACTTCCTGCCGAAGACTCCTCCTCCGCCCCCGAGCCCGCCCCTGTTGTTGCCTCAGACTGAGACAGTGAATGGCACGTTTCACCTAATGTGAGGAGCCCGCGGGCGACCAGGCGGGCGACGAGTCGACCTCCAAAAAGAAAAAGGAGTTCTGCACTCCTTCCTTCATAAAGAAGAACAAGGAAAAGACAGACTAGATCGGGCCAATAACGGATGGGTCCTCACGGCTGGCTTCTGCCTCTTTTCACTTTGCTGTTTGTCTGCGACCATTGCACCGTTTGAGCAAAGCCACACTTCGTACACACATTTCTGCTTTTCCTTGTTTTGACATCATTCGTCTCTGCTCATTAATTAACCTGTTGTTCTTTGTTAGCGTGTGCCAATTTTGTATATAGTTTAAAAAGGCTCAACTGCTTGAAGGTTTTTAATGAATCGTTGCTTTTAGTTGTGAGCGAGTGATGCATTCTGTCTCCTCCGGTCCATCGGAGTGGCTTTCTTCTACGCATGTCTACTACTTAAGGTTCCCTCACACACCTGATGTGAGCTTTGGGCTTTTATTGCTCTCGTTTATTTTTATTTTATTTTTAAGAATATTACTCAAACTGATGTCACCACTAGAATGTTTTGGGATTGTATCGAAAACATGTCGAAGTGTCTTTTAAAAACAAGGAATGCAAAAACAGTAGCTTGTATCCTCTCATTTAACCGGTGGTCAATTTTGACAGTGACAGTGACAGTGACAGTTACACTGCATAGTTATGCAGTGTAAGTACACATTAGCACAGGCGAGTAGAACCACAGTAGGGCGATCTTCAGTGGAGGGAAAATACTGTTTAAGTCCATATTCATGTGTCCAAAATCCATTCTTTGTTGCAATTATTATTATAATTGGAACTCACAATCCTCCACCCACAAATTAAGGAAATAACACTGGATACTGTAGTCACGCTGTTTTAGTGCTTTGAGCTTTATGAGATTATTTGAACCTTTCACACAGTGGAATCATAACAAGTAGCACTCTGACTGGTGCTTCAACACCAGGCCCAACATCACTAGGTGCGTGTTGGTACTTCCACAAGTGATACTCTATGTATAGTCTGCTAGTGGATTCAGGTGTTGAGGACAGTTGGTAGCCTCTGATATCTTGCTCAGTGAAGGAATGTATAAAAGAAAAGATTCTCCATTTTAATTTTCTTTGGCGTTTGCTCCCTAGTTTCTCTCCATCTCAGTGAAAGGCAGAAAGCCGTGACAAATGTCTTATCTTATAATAATTGGCTTTGTTTGCGGATAATGAAATATAGTTTTATTCAGCTTTTTCTCACGGTGTGGATGGAGCCATTGTTACTGTCTGTGAGAGAGCACTGTGAACCACCGCCTTTTAAAAAACCACATGGGAACTGCATCTAGATGTCATGGCGTATCATTTTGCATCATATTGAGTAGATACAGTTGTTACAAAACATGTGAATGATATGATCACTACTATGATGCTGCATGTCAGAGCCCCTCAGCCTGGACTCTCCTGTGTAAAACGCCACTTCAAAACAAATCCACTTCTCAATGAGTATCTGTTGCTTTCCGGTTTGCGGTCGAGACACTGTGGACATTGGGGACGCAATTCTGTTTTGAATGGCATTGATGTGTGATCAATGATGTGCTTGCAAATATAGCAACAGTTCACACAGTGACCTGAACGGGCGCCACTGCCTGAGACAGAGAATGGCACGTTTCACCTAATGTGAGATGCCTGACAAACCCCCGGCCTCTGTTAACGCCACAACAAGTGGCTTATTTTACAATAGGTGAAGGACTGCATGGCGTTAAAATGCATAGAGCTTGTTCCGTCGACTTAACGGCCTCTTTCAATTTTGTTATATTGTATATATTGTGTATTGTATATAGTCATGGTTTTCATTTGAGTCTGATTATTTCTTTGTTCCCATTTAAATGTGTCATTATACTGTACCATCTACAGACTTAATACCACCACCTCTTTTTCTCTCATGGTCTTTTTCAACCATGAATAAAAAAACTCTACCTTGGAAACCATTTGTGTCTGAATTGTGTCTGATTGTAGCTCACTCAGGTAGATGGTGTGTTTACAGTTACAGACCATGTTGAATATAGGCTGCTTGGTGGTGGGATTGTGAATTTGTGGAACAATGCCGCCCCCATCTGGCGGAGTCAGGCTACTCGGCTCCGCCACTTGTAAGAAAATAGAGGTCCAGGAACGAGTCCGGAAATCATCGATGCAGCCCTGGTTCTTCACAGTTTTCGCCTATGGGAGTTTTGAATGGGTTTTTGGCGCGATGCTTCTAATAATCTCTCTGGACAACGCTGGCTTAATCTAACGCGAACCAGTGTTTAGTAACATCATCTTCACACATGAAGACCACTTTTATGAGTTTTGAAGCTTTTATGTGCCGTTAAAAGGGTGGCTAGCTAGCAAACGGCTAAATGAGACTACAATGTCGACGCGGATATTATACGTCATCACGAGTGAAAGCGGAAATTCTTTCTCTCGCGCCTTCGCGTGGACGCCTATGCGACACTGTGTGTGTAGTTCTGGATTAGTTTAGCACGAGCTTTTTACCTCTAGGGCTCGCATTTACGCTACAAAACTCATGAAAGTGGTCCTCATGTGTGAAGATTATCCCGCTGAACCTTGGTTCGCGTTTGATTAAACTTGCGTTGCCCACAGACCTTATTTGAAGCATCGCGCCGAAAACCCATTCAAAAATCCCATAGACAGAAACAGTGAAGAACCAGGAAGTTCGGGACTTCCGCATTCAGCCTACAAAAATACGTCATCCCTGGAGCTCTATTGAACTCTTCCGATCTCCTAAATGGGCGTGGTTCTCGGCTTGTGATTGGCTGTCTGTCAATATTATGAAACTTCATTGGCTGACCAGTCTCCTAAGGGGGCGTGAAAGTGGCACAGGTACAGGAAGTGACTGGAAGTTAGGGTGTCTCTATCTATAGTTGCAGCTTGTTCTGCACAACACATGTGTCGTTCTCTGGTGTCAGAATTGATTCATTTCTCTTTAAGAAGCCACCAAAAACGTGCAAATGGACGGTGAGTTTAATCTTCAAAGACAGCTCTGTAATATCGCTCTAAAATACAAGTGCCTAACGCTACATAACAGAGTACAGACAGTTAATGTTCGCTCGTATGCTGCCTGAACCTCCAGCAATTTAGCTAGCGTTAATGTTGCCTTTCTTTTCTGCAAAATAACGTACAATAACATAGCCTACTACTGTATCATTCAATAGCCTTTTTAAACCAACATGATCTGCTTTTCAGTTCGGCATGCATCCCATCTACGAAGCAGCTGTAAATTACAATTCCCCACGATCTTCTTCGACCAAAATACACCACTAAGGTGGTACGTCAGTGAGCAGTGTAGTTTAGCGTTAGCTAAATTTAAAAAGTATTTTTTATGGGTGCTTTTTCGATTTGAGTATGCCGAATCGAGGGGTGGCTCTTAAGGAATCAGAAAAGATCCTTGGTCACTTTTGGTCAGATAATGTATAGCTTTGTCGAAGCAAGGCGACATTACATTACTAGACTTTTGACTTGACGCCTGGACAAGTTGGAACTTGTAGCCTATAAAAGAATGGAGAGTATCAGCCATCAGGTCAAGTCTACAGAAACTGGGGGTTTAATTGTAAAATGCATATTATCTGTCCATTGTTGGTGATACACGAAGACATTTCTTTTTTTTTTAAAGTATGTTTATTCATTTTTTAGCCATCAGAGGGGCAAATAGCCATCGAAGAATGCAATAACAAATAACATGCCCTCCGTCCCCAGCCACCCACAACACAACACACACAATCTCCACAAAAACAAATGCACAGAGCACCCACAGCAGGCAGAAGGTTAAAAAAAAAAAAAAAAAAAAAGCACAGCAGGGGTATGCAGACCCAACAAATGGACAAAGGCCCACCACACGTCACACGTCAGACCATGCCAGTCCGCAGAGACCACTCGGAAGGGCCCGGGCCCTATCCTCTCCAATATAGTCCAGAAAGGGGATCCAGATTTGAAATAATTTGAATGGCCCATCCTTGAGCCAAAAGCTGATAGCTTCCAGAGGGAGAAGTTCACGAAGACATTTCTAATTTAAATGTTTTGTATTGGCTTGGAGTAGGATAATGTGGGCAATGTAATAATTCATGTTTTATCCATGTGTTTTGGCACAGATGGACTTGTTCGAGCCAAATTCCCTCCTGACCTGGAGAAGATGCTTGGTGTTGAGGTGAGCAGACAGATTATTTATTTACTTTAGTTACTTCTGAGAGATAATGCCGCCCATCAGTAAGTAATAGTAGTAGCTACTTTGTCCACGTGGGGAAATTAGTTTTCGGTAGAAAAATAATTGTTGGCGGCGTTGCATCAAAATAGGCACAGCACATCAAAACATGGTGCATTATAGCAGCAGCTGGTGGTTACAACAGTATATCAAGTAAATAAGAGTAGTTCACTGTTAGTAGTAGAGTAGTAAGAGTAGTGCAGAGTTAAACTAATGTGGAAAACATGCTACAGCGTCAAAGCCCTCGCCATACGTGCCGAGGGCTGTGCTGCGTCTGGTGAGCCAGACTCATTGAAAAAGTATTCCGTTAGAATGCATATGAATATCGATGAAAGTCTATATGGATTTTTCCCACAGTAAATTTCAAACCTAATAACCTGTGTGAACTTCATTATCGTCTTCCTCTCATCTCCAGTCTCAAACGAACTCTCAAGCAGACACTTTCGTCCAGGCTTTCCTGAGGAACAGCATCCAGTCCAAGTCACAGCAGGATCTGAAGGAGCTTCTGGCTCACAAAGCCGTGATCCTGGAGTACGCCCGGCCCAAGAAGAAGAAAGAGAAGAGCCACAGCAAGAAAGCCAAAGGGCTCAACGCCAGACAGAAGAGAGAACTGAAGGTTTTCCACATCAAGCCCGAACACCAGAGGTTGGTTGGTAATCAAAAAAATCTGAATTGTCGCAGTAGCTGCATCCTAATCATTTCTTACTGTTAAAATGCTACACTAGCCGTAAGCTAACTGTTGTATGTTCTCAACTCTAGATATGAACTTTTCCTGCCACTACATAACCTATGGAGACAATACATTATTGACCTGTGCAATGGATTGAAACCATCCTGGTGAGTATCGGTTTGGAGCTCAGTGGTGTTATCGCCCATTAGAGACCACTTCAAATGTCTTTTCATCTCTGTCTTATAGTCTTTTGCTTGGTTACCAGTCATGTTACATCTCTAATAAACCTCTCTATCTTTTGTAGCAGTCCACACTTTGTTCAGCAGAAGCTTTTGAAGGCAGACTTCCATGGTGCCATTATCACAGGTAGGAGTTCACTTTTGCTTTCTGTGATGAAATCCCACTCTGTGATGGCCCACCGCAGAGCGAAGCTGATTACCGCTTCGCCACATGCAAACGAGCAGAGGTGGAGATAATTAATTAGAATTGCAACGGCGCTAATACAAGGCCAAGCAATGCACACAATATAGCCCATTAGCGGCAACGGCGCATGCGCTGTGTACAGCGCCTCATGGCAAACAAGGAAGTAACTTCAGTTACTCTTGGTTAGTTTGGTTAATCTTTGTTAGATCTCGGTGTGTAGATTTACTTTGAAAATGGCCGTTTCCAGTAACTTTGGATTATTATTTTTATCGCGTGGCGAGTACACGAGGCACAACATGTACATGTGGGTGTTTCTGGCGCTGTTGCAATCTGTACCATTCACTACCATAGACACTGCATGAAATAGGCCACGGCCATCACGGGGGAAAGCTCTCCATTCACTGCCATACACCAGCATCATTTTCCTTGAATTAAACATAGCTAAAAGCTGTTGTGTGGTGGGGCTGTGCAGACAACAAATGTAAAAAATCGCCAATTCAAGTTTTTTTTGTACTCCCGAGCAAAACAAGGAAGCCGTTGAGAATTGGCGAGAAGAAAAATGTGGGTTTAGCTGTCAAGGAAGTAAGTTGGAGTGTTCATCTTCCGGATATATGATCTTTGTGTGCAACACGTGACATAGGAGAACGCACTTATCTGGTTAAATAAAGGTAAAAAAAAAAAAGGAGAACGCCAGGATTGGGGGGGGGAGTTTTTGTTTCCCCCCATTTTGGGTGTGGTTTCTGAATGATGACGCGCTTCGCAGTGTCTCTATTGTAGCACTAGCAATGTGGCAGCGAATCTCCCAAAATGTTGGCGTATCCCTTTAAGGCTAATATCAAAATTCAATCGATCATTGTTACGCCAAAATATTTCAATACTTCAGTGTTTCCCCCAGAACATTATTCTTAATCTTATCAGGGTGGAAAAGCCGCTGAAACATTTAGATCATCATGGAACACTAATTAAGGATGAATTTACACGCACAAAAAACGTTAAACAATAGTGTCTAAGCCAAGTGTTGCTATGTTAACAATTGGTTGTCGTTTTTCTGATGAAGACTTTGTAGTCGAAACGTTAAAATAAACTGACCTGGGAGCTGACTTTAATTCAGTGTGCGGACTCTATTTATTTTCTATGTTATCTGCTTTTTGTCCTGCACCTGAGCCTTACAAGCGGATGTGCACGCCCTACCTCTTTCTTCAACAATTGGTTGTCGACCATGACTTGGATGTATTTCTGTAAGCACTTCCTATCTTTGTCACTTTACTAGCATCTTGTCTTGTTTTCCACAGTGGTTCGGTCCAGATGCCGTCATATGTTGGAACTACAGGGATTCTGGTTCAAGAGTTCAAACACGTCTTCAAGATCATCACCAAAGAGGACCGACTGAAAGGTTTGCCCAGCTGAATGTCTCTCACTCACTCAACACTAGGGATGTTCGATATTGGCTTTTTTACCGATATCCGATATCCGATAATGTCCAACTCTTAATTTCCGATACCGATATCAACCGATATCAACCGATACCGATATAAGCGGGCTTTTTTTCCACCAAAATTTCACGTAACAAGTTACATAATGTAGCTTAATGTAGCTGAAGAGTTTAATAATATGCATGTTGTGTTAAAGTTGTAAGTGTTAGAGAAGCGAGCTTGTGACCAGAAGGTCGTCGGTTCAATCCCCGGGACCGGCAGGATAAATCTGGGTGGGGAAAGTGAAAAGGCAGCGCTTGCCCCTCCCTCATTACCACCACTGAGGTGCCCTCGAGCAAGGCCCTTAACCCCAACCGCTCCAGTGGAGCTGCTCAGTGGCCAACAGATCAGACTGTGGTTGTACTGGTCAGCTTCCAGGTATGAATGTGTGTGTGAATGTGAACAGGGCACTCCTGAAAAAGAGAGCATTGCTCTCAGTGAGACTCCCCTTGTATTTAAAAAAAAAAAAAAAAAATCGGCATGAAAACCGATACCGATATTTTCCGATATCGATTTTTTTATGCTAATATCGGCCGATAATATCGGTAGGCCGATAATATCGGACATCCCTACTCAACACCTGTTTTATTTAGAGAGCTTCACGCTATCTCCCTCAGTTCCCTCAGTATCTCCCACGCTATCTCCCCCCCCCCCCCCCCCCCCCCCCCGCATTCTTGTTGTCTTTTCAGAGCAGGTTTCAACACAGCGATCAGACTTGTGATGAAAAACCTTGCGCTCTCGGACGTCTCTTAAAGTCCCTGGAAACCAAAATCCACAAAAACGTTCTAACTACGGTATGTTATTTAGGGTCTTATGTTAGTAATTTTGTGCCTCAGAAATTATTATACATTACTTTCAACCCAAAGCCTTAAAATCGACACTTTTCTACAAGATTCTACAAAGTACTTCCTCATTGAAGACAGCAGTGCGCGAGGTGATAAAACGCAGGAGCTTATGACGTCATAAGCTCTATATAACCTTTGTACACGCGCGCAATCTGCCCTTCTCCTTTTGTCCGTTCTTTGCCCCCAGTGACAGCGCTCCCTCAGTGTCTGTCTGCCTCCCACTCTGTGCCGAGCGCTATGCTGCTCTCTCTCTCTCTCTCTCTCTCTCTCTCTCTCTCTGGACTAGTGTGAGAGAGAGCACAGAGAGAGACACACAGCCGCAACGAACACACGCACACACACACACACACACACACACACACACACACACACACACACAAGCCCTCTCAAGCCCTCGTGTTCGACACACGCACTGGATCTCTCTTTCTCCGTTTCCCTCCCCCCCTCTCTCTCGCGCTCTCTCTCTCTCGGAGGAGAGAAATGTCACTGCTGCAGACGGACACGCCCACACATTCCGCGGGAGAAAATACACTCTAAAAAATAATCGATTCTCATGCGTTTTGCCACACCTGTCAAACCTAAATTTATATACTTTGCAACGTTCATCATCGTTCAAATTTGGCTGGTGGCTTATTAACATAGGGTCCTGTGATGTGATGAACTCAAAATGCTAAATAATAAAGAAATATTTCTGGTTTCCAGGGACTTTAAGATGTTTTGTCCCTTTCTTTTGCGACAGTGATCCCCAAGAGGAACAGCGTGTTTGCGGTGGAAATCAACGGCTTCGTCTCCCACATCTACGGAAACAAGTTCCAACAGCGTGCCAGCGAGCGCTCCGTCAAGAAGTTTAAACTCAAAGGGACCATTGACTTATGATGGGGGTCGCACTGCGACGTGGCTCAGAAAGGGACATGAAGTCATCTGCAACTTTCATCCAAACCCAGTAGGATTTTGCAGCAGCATGGACAGTGGCTTGTAATTGACAGAAAATCAAATTTTCACAGTCGTCGAGGAGTAGTTAAAGTAGAGAGTTTCTGCTCCGAGAGAGTATGTGCTGGAACGTGCGATTTGAACGGCAGAAATCTCAGCCACCGGTAATTCCCGAGTCATTCCAGATCAACAAGGAAGAGAGTGGCAGAGGAATCGAAGCTGCTAAAGACATGGGGGGGATTTCACAGAGCAGGATTAGTGAGTTATCCAGCCAGCTTGAAGTTGTTTTGGTTTCACAGTTCAAATCAGTATCGTTGGCTTATACGGTTTCACAGTTCAAATCAGTATCATTGGCTTAGGGCCTGTGTCCACCTAGCGTCTTTTCCTCAGGTCCAGCGTCTTTTTTCAGTTGTTTTCAATGGGGGGAGAGCGTATGCGAGCGCACACGGACGTCTATAGAAAGTGCGCTGCACCCAGCGTCTATTTTCAGAGCGCTCCGGCGTTTTTGTGCGCCGGCTCCCAGCGCTCCCAGCTGAGAATAATTTAACTTTTCAGAAAGACGCTGGTGTCGGGTGCTCCTTTTCTGGCAACTAATCATATGGAGAAACTATCGCAACAGAGACAGAAAGGCTCAATTGTGGGAGCAGATTGGCTAGACACTTAATATTTCTGGTGAGTGTTGTGCTTACTGCTTTTAATAGCGTAGCCTACCTGTGTTGTTAGCTTGCTAGCTGTCAGCTATCAAGCTCCTACCGCACTGAGCTAACGTTGCTTCCTTGTATATTGTGCGCTCGGATCAGCGCTCCCCAGCGCACTCCCAGCGTTTAACGTCGGAAAAAGACGCTAGGTGGACACAGGCCCTTATACGGTTTCACAGTTCAAATCAGTATCATTGGCTTATACGGTTTCACAGTTCAAATCAGTATCATTGGCTTATAGGGTTTAACAGTTCAAATCAGTATCATTGGCTTATACGGTTTCACAGTTCAAATCAGTATCATTGGCTTATAGGGTTTCACAGTTCAAATCAGTATCGTTGGCTTATACGGTTTCACAGTTCAAATCAGTATCGTTGGCTTATACGGTTTCACAGTTCAAATCAGTATCATTGGCTTATACCGTTTAACAGTTCAAATCAGTATCGTTGGCTTATACGGTTTCACAGTTCAAATCAGTATCGTTGGCTTATACGGTTTCACAGTTCAAATCAGTATCATTGGCTTATACCGTTTCACAGTTCAAATCAGTATCGTTGGCTTATACCGTTTAACAGTTCAAATCAGTATCGTTGGCTTATACCGTTTAACAGTTCAAATCAGTATCATTGGCTTATACCGTTTAACAGTTCAAATCAGTATCGTTGGCTTATACAGGAGCAGCAGGTCATGCTGATTGGTCCATAAAGATGTCGATTCAGAGGTTTACCACCAGGAGAAGATTTCTATTCAATTAAAGTTAGCAATGCAACAGTAGATGGAAGCTTTATACTACGAGAGGGAGGGGGAGTTACTCATTCACTTTAGTTACATTATTTATATCCCATTGTTTTCTCCACCAAAAGTAAATGGACATTGGCTTTGTTGGATAAAAATGTCAGCTCCCTGAGAACAAGGTTTGAAATTGTTTCAGCTCTTTGATTTGTAAAAATGTGTTTTTATATAGGCAAAGCAATGGTTTATTTTATTATGTATAATGTCCAGTAGAGGGCAGAGCAGCCATTTACTTTGTGTGTGGGGGGGAGGGGCTGTATTCACAAATTTGCACGCCTCCAATCAGGTCCACACAGCTGCCAGAGTTTGGAAGTTTGTGGAGGTGAATGGCTGAGGATCAGATCGCTGTGGATAACTGCTGTGTCTGTCAATATTGATCATGTAAATGAAGCTTATTTGTGTGATTAAATTGAAGTTGTTGCCATCAGTTGATTCCTGTTATTCTGTTTCTCTGTTGTGCTTTGTGAAGCACTTCATTGCACTGATTAGTTATTGTAGTTTTGTAGGAGGAGACTTGGAGCATCCTTCATGCATCTTGTCAGTTCTTTTTTGGTTTCCGGGTCAACAAGGAGACAAGGCTGTGAGGACAGAGGAAAGGATACATTTTCACCAAATAGGATACACCCATCTGAACCTTCAACAATGAGGACAGTAGCTATAAGCCGTACAGAGTAGACGTACGCACAGTCAACATAAAGTCTTACATTATCATACATGATCTAAAACAAATATAATAAAATGATGTGTAACAACACAGGCGAGGCCTGTGCGCGAACCCGGGTCTCCAACTTACAAGCCCAACACGTTAACCATCAGCCATTAGCTAAGGCTCACGTGTTGGCTTTTATCCTTACAGACCCAGGATCGCTACAAATGTAATCGCTGCATGGAATCATGAAACTGAATTATAGCGAGGTAACCTTTCATGCACGTTCCAGTAGAAACCTTCGTTAGAAGTATATATATTACTAAATGATTAGTGAGCGGTGACTAAGGTTGGGGGAGATGGACAACTTACCCGGGCGGTTTCATGTGGACCCCTTTGGTGGGGTCCTATGCGTAATATCCCTCACAAGCACATAAGCACCTTTTGTGGCTGGTAGCACCACGTTAACAATGCCAAACGTCTGATGTATGTATTTTATTTTCCTGTGTCTGAGCCTGTTTGTCTTGTTCGTTTATTGTTCTATTAAAAAAAATGAAAATATAATATATATATTACTTCCAAGAGTTATTTTCATTCAAGTCAATAGCTGAGGGGTTAAGACAGAGGACTCTGAAGCAGGTGTGCCGAGATCGAACCCTGCTCTGGATTTCTTTTTTCTCTCTGAACATAACCGTTGTGGGAGTGACATATTTCGACGTTGTGGGGAAGATCTGGACGTGCAGGGAACGATTTTGTGTCGAAAAGGCAGAATAAACACAGGTGCAAGCAAAACACTAATGAGGGGTCCCAAATTCCTATCATGGAAGTTTGAAACCCTCATTATTGCTTTGCTTGCACCTGTAGGGTGCCCATAGAGGGGTCTATGGGCAGGGGTGGGCAATGCCCACTCAGACATGAGTCTTCACAACTCAATCAAAAGTTAAGCAAATATTGCAACAAGCACACAGAGATTATCTCCATTTTATTAGTAGATCCTGCACCCCATACAACACAAGACTACAGTAAATACTGTTTATTGTTGCATTAGACCACACACAGCATCTCAGAGGGGGTCACTGAACTGCACACCAGAGTCAACCATGGTGCCAAAATTTCAACATTGTGAAGCAATAACATGTAGAACAGCACTATTAGTTGACAATAACCTTGCAGATAACTAA
This sequence comes from Poromitra crassiceps, assembly GCF_964638095.1. NCBI lineage: Eukaryota > Metazoa > Chordata > Actinopteri > Beryciformes > Melamphaidae > Poromitra > Poromitra crassiceps. The sequence goes on along the minus strand of NC_139651.1, from coordinate 3,394,546 downwards.
CATCACACATGTAGAACAGGAAGTCCTTTAACTAACATCCCAAAGCACATTAATAAACACATCTACCCCAGAGCATGCTGGGAACTCCGCCTACAATATATTTCTGTTCACCCCAAACCAATGGAGAAATTCAGTATGTTGCAGGAGGGGGCGGCTGCAGCAAGGCCCTGTCAGAGGCCCCTCTGTCACAGCTTTAGCAAAGAGATAGCTGTGAATGATGCTTGGCAAAGTGGATATGATCATATTCAGCCAGACAGTCAGATGGAGATTTAAAATGGTGAGCAATTTTTATTTATTTGTAGCCAGGCTAACTTAGAGGGCTGGCCCATGTTGTAGTCAGGTTCCCTCCCTAGTGATTTACACCCATCAAGGCCCAGGTGCTGCTGCTTAGATAATTAGGTGCACCTCAATAAATACTGTGTCTTGTGGGGCTGAGCTGCCCTTATCCCACACTCTTTGGTTTTCCCTGGAAATGGTTGCTTGGAGCTTGGTTGCTGACACTTTATAAGTGAACATGCGGCCTAGAACATTCATCACAGCTTGAGAATCCCAAGAGCTTTATTCTCTATGTGAAGTAGCGGCCAGCTGCTGTTTTGCCCTTTCTTTATTGTTTTATTTATTTTGTTGTACTATTTCACTTTCTGTTGTACCACTGCCTGTTTTTAATTGTTACGTTCTGACTGCAGGTTGTCCCGGCCAGGAGTGGAGAAATTGTCCCATTGAGAGGGGCTGAGTGTGCGAATCCCCGTGTCCCTAGTTATCTGTGGGTTTGTGTTTTTGGTTTGCTGTGCTGTTTGTAGTGTATCCCCACCTAGTCTTAATTTGGGATCGCATTTGAGCTTTTAGCTCCCTCTCTGGGGACTCTTAACCCCTCCTCCTGGTCGTTGAGCAGCTTCCATTTAGAACTATCTAAATGTGTTTTTAATTTATAAACAACCAGCCTTTTAGCATGTTGACCTTTTAACTGGGACTGTGTGCATTAAATAAACATGTACCCTTGTTATACTTGGAACATCTTGCCTCTGCTCTTCATTTAAGGGTAAAACGGAACTTTGGTTTAACTCTTTGGGTGAAATTCCCAAGGTGGCGTTGTCAATTTATGTAACTGGCTTCTTTGCATGGTTACATATTTATTTTTTTTACTACTGGGGGCACCTGCCCCCCCTAGCCCCCCATTAACTCTGGCAATGCCAACACTTTTTCACACCTCTCTCTCTCTCTGTTCTATGTCTCTTACCCAGAGGACACCCACGTTGCATTTAGGTACAGTCAGTTAGATTCAGCTTGGTGGTGGTGGTTGCTTAAACCTGCACTAAACCTCTGGTGTCACTCCACATTTAGTCTTTAGGCTTTAGGCAAGGTGCCACAATAGTCTACTGGAAATTTCTTGGACCCAGTAATGTTGTTTCTTATGAACTTTTATGATTGAAATGTCATATTTATGCCTAGTGGATGAAATTCAACTTGGTTGCTAAAAGGGGTTTTAGCAACCAAGTTGAATTTCATCCACTAGGCATAAATATCAAATATGACATTTCAATCATAAAAGTTCATAAGAAACAACATTACCTTGCCTTGCCTAAAGCCTAAAGAGTAAATGTGGAGTGGAGTTGAATGTTATATTTGCTATGATTATTGTCATATTTGCTATGATTATTGTTACTTGATATGTCACTTTACTGAGATAGATACTATATTTGATGATGATTATACTGTGTAATATTTCTCTGTGTATTGTTTTACCTGATTTTAGTGTTCTGTTGTTATTGTGAAGTGTACTGAGACACCTCGGTGTGATTTTGCACTCTAAATAAACTTTGATTGATTGATTGATGTTTGAATTTTAGTTTTTGCCTTCGTCAGATACTTGTTACAGCATGGGGAAATGTTTCTGTGAGGAGACTAGGGCCCTATTTTGTCGATAGCGCACGATCTAAGCGCATGGCACAAGTGCATTTGTGGTTGTGTCCAAGTCCACTTGTACGTGCATGTACTAAGTCCCTTAATTATTCATAGGTGTGTTTTGGGCGTAACATGAACTCAACCAATCAGAGTGTCATCTGCCAGTCCCTTTAAAAGCCAGGTGTAGATGCTGAATCCATCGACAGACCTCCACCGCCACTGAGCCATTGAGTCAGGGTGGGATGGCGCCCCGACTTGACCTACGCCCCCGTAGCAGTCGGCTAGACACCCCTTTCAAAAAGGGCTTAATTTGACCTACAATTCATTGTCAGTATTTCAAAAACACAGATGATTCTGTCCTCAAGAACAACAATTTTGTATGCAAAGATTTCAAAGAATGTGTTTTTTCCTGCCCCCCCCACACACACACACACACACACACACACACACACACACACACACACACACACACACACAGACAGAAACAGACAGAAGGTGGCGTTCTCCACCGCTCTGGGTGGAGGTGATGGAGGACGTACAATAGGACCCTTCAGCGGAGACAGAACGTTGATCTACAGGAAAGTCTGGACCAACACTGGACGGGCCTACAGCTCTGATACAGGTGACCCAACACACACACACACACACACACACACACACACACACACACACACACACACACACACACACACACACACACACACACACACACACACACACACACACACACACAGCTAACCTTGTTGATGAATCTGTTCACCATGTTGTGGGATGTCACTTCATAGAGACTTTGCATTATTTCTTCTGCAGGCATCTTCACAGCACCGGTGGGAGGAGTCTACTATTTCAGATTCACCGCCAGCGGTTACAAAACCACAAAATTTACAGGAGTGAAGCTCTTCAAGAACGACTTATTTCTGTTGCATAACAGAGAGAACCCCACCGACACAGCTGACCCCCGCACCTACTTCTCCAATGGTCTGGTCCTGACGCTACTCCCCCGCGACAGGGTCTACATGAAACTTCCCTCAGGGGACACCATCTATGACGGTCCAGGCCACCGCTCCACCTTCAGCGGTTTTCTGCTCTTCACTTTGTAAATGTTCACTTGGAAAATTAATCTAAGCTCTTAGCTCACTCTTTTCCTCCAATAAAATGGTGTTTGCGTATAAAAACAGAAGCGCTGATATATTCACTGTTGAGATCTTCATAGAACAAAATATTATTGGGGTGTTGCTCAATTTGAACAATTGTATTAACAGACTGAATTTGAATCACATCATTTCAATTTGTATTGTTTAACTTGTATAATTGCATTGAAGAACTGAATATGAATAGCATCATTTGAAATTGAATGTATTAGTTTGAAACTGAATTCCAATCAACTTGAAACTGAATGTAATGTAATATAATGAAATTGAGAGCAATAAAGATGATAAAAGCAATGGGCAGTCACAGTAAGCACTCCAATTCTGAGAACAGTGACTGGGTTCAGGGCATTGGCAGGAGTATCTGATAGCCTACCTAACATCCATGAAAAAATAGAAAAAATAAATAAAGCTTGCACACTGCAAAGGCTCCAGTTTATGTGTTTTTATTTGACACCGGTGTTCGTGTCTCGCCTTTTTTCATATGTCTACCTAACATCCATAACATGTATAGATACAGATAGATCAATCCATGATCAGGGTGTTGGTAAGATGCAATGGTAAACACACAGAGCTCTATACCGCCTCCTATAGACCGCTCCAAAGAAAGACAGCATGTATATTTAGAAAGAACAGACAACAGTTAGAAAGTGGCTCCTACAGGCAGTTAAACACACAAAGATACTACAGCATAACAGAGTTCAAAAACAGCAACCAACCACTATTGATAGGTGTCGACATGGTTGTTGTTGTTGTTGTTGTTGTTGTTGTTGTGGTGGTGGTGTGTGTGTGTGTATAGTAGTCTGTCTAAACTTCTGGACAGTATGGACAGGACGGAGTCTTCAAGACCATCAGTGGCTCTCTCTCATCAGTGGTTTGGCTTTTGGAAAAAACCCCACCAAAACGCACACAAAACCGCCCAAAAACAAAGGCAGATCTATGGGAACAAGTTGCCCTGTAAGTGTAAACCCGCCCAAGGCCCATTTCCCACCCCAAACCAACCTAATTGGGCGGAAATCCCGCCCATCTGGCAACCCTGTGGGTAGTTGGCTTTTCCCGGGGTCGAGTGAGTTGAGAGGGTCCTCGCTGCAGCCCGCGGAATCGGGCGGAGTCGGATATGGGGCGGGGTCGGACATCAGAGGGGCGGGGGCTGACATCAGGGCGGGTTTTTGGGTTTTTGTTTTTTTGCTTGTGTCATGTCACGTCACTTCCCTGAAAACGTCCAAGTCTCAGCAGTGTCGCTGGAGATTGTCCACAAAACGACTTGTAATTGTAAAACGGCTAGTAAACCTGCGATACGGTAATTCCTGCAATTGTACCTAACGTATGTGTTTGTTTAACCGCACGAAGTTTGCACTCGTTGTATTGTTTTCAAAGTTCAGCATTGTGCATGAAAAACAGGTTAGCGAATACAGCGTTAGCTTGTTGCTAGCTACGATAGCTCGCTAGCTTTTTTATTTTTAATGTTACCGAACCAAAACCACCGGACGAAGCGTTTATTATCTTACTGGCCTGATATCGCGTCTGTTAGTTGTGTTGTATGAAGTCAAAAAGTGATCGTATGTTAACTTCATATTTGATTTGTAACGATGCAGTTGTAATATGTAATTATCTCAACAGGCCTTAAGCCTACTGTAATGATCCGCTCCCGGACCGAAAGCAAGGAGGAAGGAGACGAAGTACGACTTGCAATCCGTGCATTTATTCACAGTCTTAGGTCACTGTTCTAGGCTTTGACCTACAGCCAAAATATACCTGAGCAATTGTAGCGCTCCCTCCTGTTAGCTGTTAGCTAACAGTCTAGCCATCACACACGCATTTAGGAACATCCTGTGTAACTGTGTCTCTCTGTCCACAGTCTGCTGTATCGTCTACAGCCGTGCTTCCAACTGTGGTGGCCCCCATTTCATCAACTACAACGCAGTCTCCTGTTATCAGTCCAACAGTTACAGACTCTGCAGAGGTGGCACATAGGTAAGCAGCAGTGTAACAATTTTTTTACTTTACAACATGCGTAATTGCTAGTCGGAAAAGTTTGGGAACCTCTGCTCTATGTAGCCTAGATTTGGATGTTTATTTATTACCTTTTTGACATCTGCCTCAGACACCTCACCATCTTAGAAGATGGAGAAGAGCCTGTGCCTACAAAGTCTTCAGAATCATATCACTGCCCATTCTGCTCATACAAGAATGCAGCGAGGCATTCTGTGCATTGCCATATGCAGAACCATGCAACAGTGAAGTATAAAGGTGAAAGACAATGTTAGGCTCTAACAGAAAATAATACACATTAACCTCATAACACCCAGCCTATTTTCTGGATTGAAACTAACTACCGGTAACTATCTAACTCTAACCCAAAATCTTTTCTTTCAGAGTTCACCATTGTGAACTCTGAAAGTACAATTGGGGAGAAAATAGAGAATCTAATGTCACGCTTACTTCTGTATTCTCTGTTAAATCAACCAGATATTAGAAACCAGGCTGGAGAAAAAGGATATTATGCACATATCTAAATATTTCACACACACCCTCACACCCTTTCTCTCTCTGTGTGTGTGTGTGTGTGTGCGTGTGTGTGCGTGTGTGTGCGCGTGCGTGTGTTCCAGACAAGTCAGATCCTATAGAAAAGGCCCAGGTGTTGGTGCAGCTGCCCAGCAGTGAGAGGTTCAAACCCTCCTACATGCACAGGTGTGTTGTTAGTCCTTCTGTTGCCTCAAACACTTCACAATGAGGTTTCACCACATTGCTGTCACCATGGTTACCAAGAGGCACATTCAGGTCGTTCAGACTTCAACACAGTTTAGAGGACTTGAGAAATCATTTCTGTATCTAATCCTTCCTTATATAAAAGTAAGTGGGTTCTGCAATTTTGGTCATGTTTTTGAGTACACTCGGGCAATTGTGATGTCACTGAGGATGTCACTATGACATCATTGTGATGTCACTGATGATGTCATAAGACGGACATCAGTGACGCAGCAGCTCGAGCTGCAGGGTGGGCGAGCCCGCACAGCGGGCGAGCCTAGGAATCGAGCGTGCGAGATGCCTAGTTCATAAAGATGCAAAAGTTCTGTGTACTTGTGAAAATGTACCTATAGACCAATTATACGCCTACGTCACAATGACAACAAAGCAAGCTGCGTGCGCAACGTGTAGGCAGAAAACCCTCAGCCCAGCATTCACAGACAGTAAAAAAGCCCCGCTGTCAGGACTGCTCTATGCCCATCTGCAACACACAGTTATATTTTAGTTTTAAAATGCAGTTCTCGGCTTACTACCACAGCTTATCGCCTAGTGATAAGCAATGTTATGCATCGAAATTAACGTTGTTTAATGGGATATGTCTTACAGACCCATACGCACTGGCGCTGTCAATTGGCCAAGCCTAGTCATACATATCGTGCATTCCTTTATAACTGGGGATAGCGTAGATAATTATTCTGTAACTTGCAAAGATATATTGTTATGTTGATAATGCACACAACTCAATAATGACATTATGTAACGTTACTTGGTCGTTAACTAACCGAGCGATGTGGCTGAGCAGCCTACAGTTTCAGGCAGCTTACCTGATTATGAAGAGCACTGCAAAGTCGGGCATTTTTAACGATTTCCTCTTTCGGCTTGCAACCAAAGACACCTACGGTTAGCATTAAAAGCAAGGACTAAAGTTTTGCCGAATCCCGTCAACTCATACTGCTTTTATGCTAACCGTATGTGTCTTTGGTTGCAAGCCGAAAGAGGAAATCGTTAAAAATGCCCGACTTTGCAGTGCTCATTTCATATCAGGTAAACTGTAGTAGGCTGCTAGTAACAGCCACATCGCTCGGTTAGTTAACAACCAAGTAACGTTAAATAATGTCATTATTGAGTTGAACTGATTGGAACGAGGACATCATTAAAAATGCCCAACTTTGTAGTGCTCTTCATAATCAGGTAAGCTGCCTGTAGCTGTAGGCTGCTCAGCCACATCGCTCGGTTAGTTAACGACCAAGTAACGTTACATAATGTCATTATTGAGTTGTGTGCATTATCAACATAACAATATATCTTTGCAAGTTACAGAATAATTATCTACGCTATCCCCAGTTATAAAGGAATGCACGATATGTATGACTAGGCTTGGCCAATTGACAGCGCCAGTGCTGTATGGGTCTGTAAGACATATCCCATTAAACAACGTTAATTTCGATGCATAACATTGCTTATCACTAGGCGACAAGCTGTGGTAGTAAGCCGAGAACTGCATTTTAAAACTAAAATATAACTGTGTGTTGCAGATGGGCATAGAGCAGTCCTGACAGCGGGGCTTTTTTACTGTCTGTGAATGCTGGGCTGAGGGTTTTCTGCCTACACGTTGCGCGCGCAGCTCAATGTTGACAAGCTGTATAAGGGGTCTATAGCTGTAGAAAGGGATTTACTGTATATAGTGTATATATTCTGGTCTTCATCTGTCTGTCTGTCTGTCTGTCTGTAGTTTTGGTATGACAGACAACTACTTTGTGTTTGTGGAGCAGCCGGTGAAGATCAACCTGCTCAAGTTCCTGTCTGCCTGGAGCATCAGAGGAACCAACTACATGGACTGCTTTGAGTCCAACATGGGGGTAAGTGTGTGGTGTGTCTGTGTGTGTGTGCGCGCGCGTGCGTGCGTGCGTGCGTACGTACGTGCGTACGTACGTACATACATGTGAGCCCCTGCATTTTTCCTCATATATGTGTTATGTGTGTGTGTGTGTGTTGTAGACATGGTTCCACCTGGCCAGTAAGGAACCAGCCAGTTATTTGAGCAGCCACAGGTTCAGAACTTCAGCCTTTAACCTCTTCCACCACATTAACTCCTATGAAGACCAGGGCTTCATCGTCGTCGACCTCTGCACCTGGAAAGGGTACGGTCCTGTGTGTGTGTAAGGCGCAGATTAGCCATTGCTTTGTGGTAGTTTGTAACACCTGTACCGCAGCATTGCCTGTTTGTTTGGGTTGGTGTGCTGGTGCAGCTAGTTGAAATGCTATACCAGCAGTTCATTTGACTTCAGCGCCTCCATGACACAATTTACCTTTTTCACAACAGGCATTTTGTGTCTCAAAAGGAGGGTCAACTCAGGTGCAACCAAAATATTAATGAGGATTTCCAACTTCCAATCCATTTAGGTGTTCCAGTGCTGGGGCCCTCATTAATGTTTTGGTTGCACCTGTGTTGAAAATGACTGCTGTGAAAAAGGGTCATTGGAGGCTTTTTGAACTGTGGCACTGGCTACCCTCAGTGTGGCGGAGCCATAGATGGTACAGTACACATATTCCAATCACCGCCCCAAGAATAACCCTGCCGACTACTAATGATAACAGGAAACGATGTAATCTTATTTATCAGTTTTACAGATGTTTATATTGTAACCTAATATATCAACCAATGAGATTAATTTGTCCCCAGGTCCCACAGGTCCGTGTGCCATTCACACGGACATCAACCCTTGCCCAACCCACCTGTGAGGTGGGCCGCCAAGCCGGGTCGGGCCTTTCAAACACAAAATCAACCCAGGAATATCCCTGGCTGGACCTTGGTGTGAAAGAGGTATATTATACTGTAATTACTCTCTATCTATCTCTATCTCTGTCTCTCTCTCTCCAGTCATGACTTTGTGTATAACTACCTCTATCTGGCCAACCTGAGGGAGGAGTGGGAGGAGGTGAAAGCAGCGATGAAGCCTCCTCAGCCCGAGGTCAGACGATACGTACTGCCACTGGATATACACAGGGTGAGTGCACACACACACGCACAGCACACGCACGGCACGCACACACAGACACACACACACACACACACACACACACACTACTGTAATATCATAGGCTCCTAAATGTCCTTAAATGAAGGCTAGTAGGTTGATAATGTAAAAGCAGACTTTAATGGAGGTGGCCACGCCTCCAATGGTGTGTGTCTGTGTGTGTGTGTGTGTGTGTGTTCAGGAGGAGCAAGGGAAGAACCTGGTATCTCTGCCCTACACCACGGCAACTGCTGTTCTCCATGGAGATGGAACCATCTGGCTGGAACCTGAAGTCCTCTTCTCTGGACCCAGACAAGGTCAGACATGCACACACACACACACACAGACACACACACACACGCACACAGACACACACAGACACACACAGATGCACACATGCCCAGACACAAATGCAGTGTCATTAGACAGACAGACATTGTTAGCCCTTAAGTTTTCATTTAGACTCCCATCTTTTTATATGCACAGCATCTCTGGGCTACAGGTAAAGTCACTTGCTTATAGAACATAATAGACAGTAAACTATAGGTGCAGTCATCTTGGACATGACGGCTTGCCACTTCCTACATTGCAGCGAGGCCAGAGCATTAAATAAAAAATAACCTGAACCTTTACACATGAGCCCTTGTGTTCTTTTTTCATCAGGTGTGGTGAACTGGAAAGTTTTTTCCACCGACTACACGAGGACATACAGGATCCCCTACCAAATCTCCAACTGCATACAGTGCCGAAGATTATATAAAGACACTGAAGGCTACAGGGGGCATGGACAGCGAGGAAAAGTGCAAGGGTTTTACTCGGAGAATGATCTGGCAGGATTTTGCAGTATTGACTGTTTTTATGAAGCTGGATGCACTTTTCACGAGTGAGTGAGTGAGTGAGTGAGTGAGTGAGTGAGTGAGTGAGTGAGTGAGTTTCCACGGTCATGAGTCAAAACCTGTTCTGAATCTGTATCTGGCAGACTGAAGATGGCTTTGTAGCCGAAACGTTTCTGTTCAGTTTTCTTTCTCTTTTTTCACATGGTAGCACCTTTGTATTATTTTATGGACCATTAAATATATGGCATCTTCACATCCGTGAACCTTTGGAGTGGACATTCCATTTTTTCTTTCAGTGTGTGAGCTTCTCCTGGTTCCTTCCTGAATCTGTATCTAAAATCTTACTATATAATGAAACGTCTGTCCTGTCTGTACAAGCGAAGCAGTGGTTCTATGGAATTGCTTTGAAGCGCGTGTAGCAACTCATAATGTAATAATGGTTTATAATGTAACAACGGCTCATAATGTAATAACTTAAATGTAATAAAAGTTCATAATGTAATAATCGGCTCATAATGTAATAACAGCTTTGCGCATAATGTAATGGCAGAGGTAAAGATGATGATGATGATAATCCAGCAATTTTCTCATAATATGAGCCATTACATTATGAGCTGTTATTACATTATGAGTGATGCCATTAAGGCTCATAATGTAATAAGTTATTACATTATGCGCAAAGCTGTTATTACATTATGCACTCATGATTTTATTACATTATGAACTTTTATTACATTTAAGTTATTACATTATGAGCCGTTATTGCATTATGAGTTGCTACAGCGCGTATCAAAGCTTCAGTTGCTTTGACATGTATCAAAGCTTCGGTGTTGCTTTGAAGCATCAAGGCTTCGGTATAAAAGTCAGTCGCACTGCCGGAAATTTGTAGGCACGATAGAATAGTGGATTTGATATCGAAAGATATCACCTCTATTTTCAGATCTTCTATTTCACTGTATAAACATTCTACTGTGAAGCCGAGCATGTTCAGTCTGTGTTGTGATGATTCAGATGTTTTCTCTAATATTCCAGCTAACACTCCAGATGTTATTGTCAATGAAAATGAGAGAGAGGTGTTTGTTCTAGAGGTTGGCTTTGACCACAGCCTAGAGGAGGCCTTTCTAACCAAGATGCTGAAATATCAACAGCTGCAGCAGACCATCTCACAGCTGGGCTGCAGGTGTAAACTTCTAGTTTTCATATTTGGTAGCCTATGTCATGTCCATAAGCTGGTTGTGAGAGGCCTTCAGATGGCTTGTCTCCCAAAGAGAAGGGCCAAGCAGTTAGCAAGGTATTGTTCAGTATCTGCTATTATTGGTAGACGCTCAATATGGAGGAGGCGCTGCTTTTTGTACCCATGAAGTGGATACTGACCGCTATCTTACCTTACAGTAGAACTGTATCTGTCAATTTGCCATTGTCATCATCCTGTGTGGTGTCATCTTTTGTGTATGCATTAATGTGATCGCCAATTAGGCACTCATGTATCTGACTGACTCCCAACATCTGATTGCATTAGTGTTTATGTCCTTTGTACTTGTATCTATGTAGACATAAATAAATCATTTAAATGTGTGTGTGTGTGTGTGTGTGTGTGGAGCATGCACAGTTCACCAGAGAGTCAGGCACTCCAAAGCAAGCTTTGAACCAGTCAGGTGATTCATTCAGGTAATGAGCTTTGTATCAAAGCTTCAGTGTCACACTTGCCATCACTACTTTGATCTGCTTCATTAACGAACCAGTCAGGTGATGCATTCAGGCAATGAAGCAGTTGCTGCTTGGAACAATCCATCTCAAACTGCACATGGCCATTGAGCATTGGCATAGGCAGAAAGTGAAGTAGACAATGTTTTCATTTTCCCAATTTTATGCTAATTCTGAGTATAAATCGCGGCAGATGTTATGTTGTCCTGACGTTATGTTGCCCCGACAGGGCATAGACTAGTCTGAAATGATAATCTGAAAATCTGTTCATGTACTTAAAGTTGTGAAAAGTCATGGAAAAGTTATTTTTTCTTCTGTCTAATAAAGTAAGTTTGTTTCTACAACACTGTTTTATTGTCCTTGTTTCTGTGTCTCTGAAATGCAGCACTCAGCCAGAAAGTTGACAATATTAATTTTAAAAATACATTATATACAGTATAGGTGTGTGTGCGTGTGTATATATTTGTAGGGATGTTTGTATGTTAACATTAATTACAACATTAATGTGTTAAATCATTTTCATGGATGCCTTTCTCATTAGTAATCCAGCTGTACAATCCCTCTAGGCCAGTGGTTCTCAAATGGGGGTCCGGGGACCCCCAGGGGTCCGTGGAACTTTGCCAGGGGGTCCGCAAAAGGTTTTCAGGAAAATAAAATTAAAAACGTTATTTTTGGGGGGCAAAGCTTCATAGTTCAACGAAAATATTGTATGCTTTAAATCTAAAATGGTTCATGGCTTACATTCTAATCTAACAAACCTATCAATTTAAAAGTGAAGCACGTTACCGTGGAAACAATTAAGCTTAGCCCAAAATCACAAATCAGAATGAGGGGGTCCCCGGTATAGTTTCTATCTTGTAAGGGGTCCTTGTCTGAAAAACATTTGAGAACCTCTGCTCTAGGCTACTATGACAGTAGTGTTGGGGGTAACTAGTTACAGTAACGAGTTACAGTAGTATATTACTTTTAGGCAGTAACTGAGTAATGTAACGAGTTACTCATTCTATTTTGGTAATATTATTACAGTTACTGAGTCCGGTAAGTAGTTACAATCTGACAATTTTTTTTTCAAGAGCCTGTGTCATCTGAAAATACCTAAAACAGTCCCTAAAATAAATACCTCTCCAAGTAACTAGTAATATGTAATATATTACATTTTGGAAGTAACTTGCCCAACACTGATTATATGTTACATAAGTAACAATATGTTACATTGGCTATATAGATTTTTTCAATTTTCAAAATTTTTATTTGATTTAAAATTTTTATTTTATTTTTTCTCTATTATTGGATTTATTTATTTTCTTCTTCTTTTTTGCATCGCAGCCTGTCAATACACTAATTACTCTTCTTTATTCTTTATCAAATTAATTCTAATGTGGCTAATTGTTTTTTGCATCAAGTACCCCTCTCTTTTGCATTGCAAAGAGAGTGTCATACACCTTTAAGAAATAAGTGGTCGTAAGTAAGCCCCGCCCCCCTGATGTCAGACCCCGCAGTAAGCCCCGCCCCCCTGATGTCCGACCCCGCCCCATATCCGACTCCGCCCGATTCCGCGGGCTGCAGCGAGGGGTACTTGAGTGAGTTCGAATTTGGGGTGGCCTCTGATTGGTTTAACGCTACCGACCGTTAGTTAAGTTAGGGTGAGAGCCTTGACCAAGTCAGGATCACCAGGGAAATGCAACAGTGCAGTCGCATTTTTTTTTTACCTGTAGCTAAACTCGACCTCAACCACGATGTTCAGCCGAATGCAGCCAACGTATCGGTATCAACCCTCCCCTGACGTGAGTTTGACCATCTTTGTATCCTACATGTTGTTGACGTTACAGAGCGGAGGCTTTCAACTCGTTTGAAACTAATGACAGTTTGCTTGTTGTTGAACTCACCGAACCTAGCTAGCTAAACTCATCTAGCTATCGTAGAATATGGATAGCCTAGTTGTTGACGTTATTTCGACAATTTCGGACGAAAAATACGGACTTGGTGTGCAACCATTTTATGCAGTTGAAAAATAACAGAAGCGGCCGAGCGAGAGTCCGCGGAGGAGAGGCGGCGGCTCTCTCCACCTCTGGCCGCCGCGCTCTCCTCCCTCTCTCCCCGGGGAGCGGGGGAGGAGAGCCCCGGTGTCATGCCGAGTCATGCCCCGCCGCCAAATGCATCCTCATCTCACGGGAACGTATTGTAATGATTTATACGGAAACTTAACTGTTTACAAATGATATAATTGTCTGGGTAGACGTGATTTCAAGGCCAGGGGGTCTGTCCTGTCTCATGGAGACCGACTTTGATGCATAAAATCCGCATCGAGGTGACTTCCATGCTTGGAGCTCTCTTCTGGCTCATGGAGGCCGAGTTTGGTGCTTAAAATCCGGCTACAGGTGACCTCGATGCCTGGGGGGGTCTCTCCTAGCTTTATGGAGGGGGAGGCCAGTCTCGGCGGTTTGTACCTGCCGAGATTTGCATCCCTGTTTTTAAGTTAAAACAGACCCAAAATGTGGTGGGGATGCAATTCTCGGCGGGGGTGCAAAGCTCGACATGACGGCCCACAGCGCTGGCTTGCTGGCAAGGTGAGTAGGCCCACACGGAGGCGCAGTGATGGTCACCATCCTGTCGCCTGCTTCAGTCCACATCATCACCACTGCTGTGCTGGCTGTCTGTCTGATCATGTTGTCATGTGGATACGTGACGAATATTTGTCTCGTATTGACAAACATAATACAACGCATCGGACTCAGTTTGCAAGGATTCTGTGCGTGACGTTTTTTTTTCCTCCGGATGACTGATTAAGAAACGAACGAAAAAAGAATAGGAAAACAGCTGACTGCGCAAACCATGGATGTATTTAGGTGCAAACAAACTCCACTGTGTAATGTAGCCTCTGCTCAGCTAGCCTTTGCCTCATGCCTGCTTTGTTTGATAACTTCCAGACTCCAGTCTCGGACCTGCAGAAGTTCAGGAAGATGTTCCCCCCACCACGACCGATCAGACCGACTGTGAGTAGCCTAGCTGGCCCTATATGACTCAGAGATATTTACATATTCCAATGCAAACATTAGCAGAGGTTAGCTAAACTATGTCTCTGTCACAGGCTAGCACAGCAACACATTGTACATCATGTAATAGGTGGTTCTCAACCTTGCTAGGCTATTTTGTTATCTCTCTATCTAAATAGAGATAGTTTTATGCAAATCTGAGAATAAAAATAGTATTCGTGTAATATTAGCTACTTTCATGTATTTTATTTTGAGTGATTTGGATTTATTTAATCTAAATTAACTTATATGTATGGCCTCTCTGTGTATAGGCTACTATGGATGTCAGTGGAAAGGGTTTATTGTGAGGATGGTAGCTGACATGTAAAAAGTAGAAATGGAGTGGAGTTGTTTGTCATTGTCTATCCTGCTGTTTTTCCTCATCAGAGACAGGCTGTGTCTGCGGTCCTCTCCGGCTCCATCAGCTCCTCTGGGCCCCGACAGGCCATGAAGAGACATGGGAATGAGTCAGCTGACCAACCTGAAGCTGTGGAGAAGAAATCTCGCCAAAGCCAGGTAGAGAACACACACAGAGACACTGCAGGAAATAGGCCACGCCCATCGCTGGGGAAAGCTCTCCGTACACCAGCGTCATTTTCCTTGAATTGAACATGGATAAAAGCTGTTGACTGAGCCAGTTCCTCTATAAAACAGATGAGTTGCGTTCATGTGTGATGAGTTTCAGGATATTTTGCTCTGTATTGACTGCCAGTAGGCTACAAGGTGCCAAAGTCATGTGAAATCTCACTGAATTGTTATCTAACATATGAGAGTTAATTTAGCATCAATCCATACAATCAGTCAGTCACACTAGAGTGTGTGTGTGTGTGTGTGTGTGTGTGTGTGTGTGTGTGTGTGTGTGTGTGTGTGTGTGTGTGTGTGTGTGTGTGTGTGTGTGTGTGTGTGTGTGTGTGTGTGTGTGTGTGTGTCTCATATACTGTAATATGCAGGGCTGTATTACTGAACGGGCCTACCGGGCCCAGGCCCAGGGGCCCGAGAGCTCAGGGGGCCCATGAGCTAGAGTCTCTTCGCAGGCCACCACAGGCGGCCTGCGAAGAGACTCTAACTGATGGGGCCCCTGAGCTCACTTTGCAGCTGAGACTCTAGCTTATGGGCCCCCTGAGCTCACTTCGTAGCTGAGACTCTAGCTTATGGGCCCCCTGAGCTCACTTCGCAGCTGAGACTCTAGCTTATGGGCCCCTGAGCTCACTTCGCAGGCGGCCTGCGAAGAGACTCTAGCTCAGGGGTGCCCAAATTCTTTCCCATGAAGGGCCAAAACTCAATCTGGGTGGAGGGCCGAGGGCCAAAAATAAACGTTGTGGAATTACATTAAAATGTATTGTGTTTTATAGAAAATTAACATTCTAAATCTAAAATAACATTTCAATATAATAATCTACTTTTTATATGTTTGGTAATTGTAATAATTTGCAATTGGTTATATATATTTAAAAAAAAAACATCTGCATTTGTGGGGAGCTTGAACATTTAATCAGTAAACACCCAGTTAAAAACAGTTGTATTTTCCACCTTTGTAATCAAGAGAGAAATTTGACTTAATTCACAACTTGAAAAATCCTCAAGGTACTTTGAAAAGTAGCTTTATTGTCCATCTTTTGTAAACAATTTGCCATGACAATTTGCAGGGATGCAATCTCAGGAGTGAACACAGTATATATCCGCAGCCACATTCAGACACTGTTTCACAAAGTCACCACATGAAAAAGCGTGTCCATCCTTTGCAATCAGTGCAGATATCTGATAACTTGCCCGAGTTGCATTCTGGATAAAAAAAATCGGGGCAAAAAAAAAAAAAAATTTTTTTTTTGCGCTGTGAGGGGGGGCCCGTGAGGGGGGCAGGCCCAGGGGCCCGTGAAGTCATAATCCGTCTATGGTAATATGGTATGTGTAGAGAACAGCTGCCACATCCTCACAGTCTTTATAAACAGCCTGACTGAGTGACAATCACTTGAACTGTGTTCCTTCAGCAGCCTGGAGGACAGGAGACCTCTGATGTCTCCATGATGGAGGTGGAGGAGGACATCTGCCAGGCATTCTCTGAGACGCTGGAGATGATGGATGTCGACGAGTTTGACGCCGACTTTCCAGAGCTCTGCTCGGAGTATGTGAAGGATATATATGCGTATCTGTACCCCCTTGAGGTAATACATGCTCTTTATTTGCGCTTACTATGCTTTTGATTGATTCATTAATATAATAATAATTAAAATGATATAATAAAAAATCGAATACTACGCTGGTTAGTTTATTTTGATATAATATAATACCACCCTGATTAGTTTGTTTTGAGCTGGTATGCTCGAGTGTGTATTTTATATGACAAGGTGTTCCGTCTCCACAGGCACAGCAGCCAGTGCGATGCGACTACCTGCAGGGAAAACTGATCACGGGAGACATGCGAGATGGTCTCGTGGACTGGATGGTGAGGATTCACTCCCGGTTCACACTGACACCATTCACACTGACTCAAGAGACGCTCTACCTCTCCGTCGCCATCGTGGACCGTTTCCTCCAGGTACAAACTTGTTTTAAATGTTTTCTCGTTCATCTTCTGTGAACTAGCAGCTAGCTAACACTCTTCTTCTTATATAGCAGCTAGCTAACACTCTTCTTCTTATATGTGCCGCAGGTCCAGGAGGTGCCTCGTCACCAGCTGGACCTTGTCGGGGTCACTGCCTTGTGGCTGGCGTCAAAGTATGAGGAGAATTGGACTGCAGGCTGCACAGAATTCGCCGACGCCAAGACCACAGGGCAGACCTTCCTCAAGGCAGATATGCTCAACATGGAGCAGCTGATCCTGAGGAGGCTCAATTTTGAGCTGGGACGCCCCACGCCAATGGACTTCCTCGGGAGGGCCGTGAAAGTTGCAAGTGTGAGTATATATATACAGTATTATGCCAACTGCCATAAATCTATATTTTGTCTACTGTCTTCATGCAGTTGATGTCATCAAGGCTATTAAAGTGACTGTCTTCTGTCTGTCTGTCTAGTCCTATTTAGAGACCGAGCAGCTGGCCCAGTACTTCATGGAGGTGACACTGAGCAACTACGACATGGTGCAGTACCGTCCCTCAGAGGTTGGTGCTGCTGCCCTCTGTCTTGCCCAGCTCCTGCTGGATGGACTGTCCTGGGTGAGTTGACTGAAGTCTAAAGGCCTACAGATGGATTCAAAGGTTAACTATAGCAAGTCAACATGAGTTCATCAGGCAAATGACAGTACTCTGATCTCTCTCTCTCTTGTGTTTGCAGTCTTCCCTCCAACAACGCCAGTCCAGGTACAGCGAGGCCCAGCTCAGGCCCATCATGCAGCTCATTGCAAAAAATGTGATGCGGCTGAACGAAGGCACCGCCAAGTACCCGGTGAGTTGGTTTGCCTACAGTGAAGTGTGAATAAGATGAAATGTTGTTTTGAGCAGGACCTACTAACACCTTGTGTTTCCCTCCAGACTGTCGGGATCAAATACAGCTGCACAAAGATCAGCTGCCGTCCTGAACTCCGGTCCGAAACACTGAAGAACATGGCTGCTACTCAAGAACTGTTTGGGGACGGCAGTGACCGCACAGGTAAGAGAGCAGTTGACACAGCTGAGTGAGTGAGTGAGTGAGCGAGCGCACAGTGCACACAGTGGATTGTGAAATTTGCTCGTTTGTTAGCAATTCAAACTCCTGTGAGAAAGCAGATGCTGTTAATGTTTTGGCTCGTGCTGACTCTCTCCTCTCCTCTCCTCTCCTCTCCTCTCCTCTCCTCTCCTCTCCTCTCCTCTCCTCTCCTCTCCTCTCCTCTCCTCTCCTCTCCTCTCCTCTCCTCTCCCCTCCCCTCCCCTCCTCTCCCCTCCTCTCCTCTCCTCTCCTCTCCTCCCCACCCTTCCCCTCTCCTCCTCTCCTCTCCAGGAGTGTCAGGTTTACACAGCGTACTCCCCACCCGCCCAGACATCGCACAGTTCAAACAAGGGGTGAAGACTGTGGCGGCCAAGATGGCCGTTGTTCAAACAAGGGCTGAAGACCGTGGCGTGCAAGATGGCCGTTCTCACCAAAGGTGTCACGAATACAATCCAGGTGAGAGAGGGGCGGAATATGTGTCATCCTCAAGCTTAAAGTATAATAATATTAATGCTTTAACAACAACCCCAATGTTCAAACTAACTTGGATAACAAACTAATTCCGTTTTAACATGGGGCTTGTTTGCACTTGACAGCCATGAACATAATATTTAAGGGTCCTGATCACCCTATGGGGTTTATTTCATGATAATGACCGGCTCCCTGTACATTCTACCGCTTATTACACGGCTACGTACTAAAGAAAGCTACGGTAACACTTTTTGCCACCGGGTGTCGCGAATGAGCTAAATTTACCGGACTTCTTTCTGCAGATTGATATGACTGGACTTGGTCCTCCAGTCTTTCAGAACGGCGTGCATAGCAACGGTCTGTTATACCTAGCAGCGGTAGACCGTAGAATGCTGTGATTGACCAATCAGAAAAGAGTATTCAACATGGGTTATTGAGTTGCCATGGCAACTCTCTTACTAAAAGGCTTTGGTTACCTCAAATGACAATGTAGAAAAAACAAATGGCGGAGACAGCTGTCAGATCCTTGTGAATCGATCTTCGCTTATAACTTTACTAATACTTCGCAGAAAATTATGTTTTGTACAAGAATAGACGTGGGCTAATGTCTTCTTTGCAAAAAAAAGGCTGTTAACCCCGCATTTAACCCCGCATTTAACCCCGTAACGTTAGTTGGTGTCGGGCTTTGCAGAAAAGCTCTCAGCTTCTCAGCAAGCGCTGAGAATGCAGCGCTGCGCTCGAGCTGCGTGTCGGGCTTTCCAGAAAGCTCTCAGCTTCTCAGCAAGCGCCAGGATTGGCCAATGTCAACTTCAGTCTCCAGAACGATCCAATCAAATCACCCGCACGTTCTTGCGGTCCCGCCTTACAGTAGTGTTTCAACTGACTCTATCAGAATGACATGCCAGTCGGACTTATAGTATTATTATTATTATTATATTATCATACTTGGAAACCGTTTTATAAAAGCAATATAGCACTCGAGCAGCATGTGTTGTGGCATATATCTTTGTGGCTATATATTTGCCACAACACACTGGCTCTTATGCTATATTGCTTAAATAACCCCCATGTTAAAACTAAGTAGAATATTGCTTTAAAGGGGAAGTGATACAGCATCTGCCATTACTGTATGAACCTCTACATGCAAATAATGTCTGTTTTCTCTTTGTCCAGGATCACTACCCCGCGACCCCCGGAGACGAGGTTTAACCAGTGCCAGGCCTCTGAAGGTAATGGTAAGACGGGCCGACCTCCACTAACTTCGGTCCCTGCCCCCCCCAGCTCCACAGCCACAGTCCTTGTCACCTCCCCACCCCAAACTGACTCATCACTAACCCCGCCCCCCAGCAGCACCATCAGAGTCCAGCCCAAGCAGCACCTTCCCCCAAGCTCCCCGGAGAGCCAGGACCTGGCAGCCGAATATCTGCAGCACAACAGCAGCACGGCCCTGCTCTTCCTCTTCCTCCTGTTCTTCCTCCTCTTCCTGGCCGCGCTGGCCTACAACTGCTACATGCAGTACCTCCCGGCACCCTGCCTGCCTGCGGCTGCGGGCCGCTCTCCTGGGCACTCACAAGAAGAACCCCGTTCGGCCCTGAGTACCGGGCCTGCGAGGCGGGCCTCTGCTGTGACAGAGAAACTGGACCTGACGGAGCGGCACCCCGACCCAGAATGGCAGCCAAGTCGCCCCAAACTCAGCTCCGGGCGCTGAGACAGACCCTTCCCGAGCTCGCGCCCGACGCCCCCGCACTTCCTGCCGAAGACTCCTCCTCCGCCCCCGAGCCCGCCCCTGTTGTTGCCTCAGACTGAGACAGCGAATGGCACGTTTCACCTAATGTGAGGAGCCCGCGGGCGACCAGGCGGGCGACGAGTCGACCTCCAAAAAGAAAAAGGAGTTCTGCACTCCTTCCTTCATAAAGAAGAACAAGGAAAAGACAGACTAGATCGGGCCAATAACGGATGGGTCCTCACGGCTGGCTTCTGCCTCTTTTCACTTTGCTGTTTGTCTGCGACCATTGCACCGTTTGAGCAAAGCCACACTTCGTACACACATTTCTGCTTTTCCTTGTTTTGACATCATTCGTCTCTGCTCATTAATTAACCTGTTGTTCTTTGTTAGCGTGTGCCAATTTTGTATATAGTTTAAAAAGGCTCAACTGCTTGAAGGTTTTTAATGAATCGTTGCTTTTAGTTGTGAGCGAGTGATGCATTCTGTCTCCTCCGGTCCATCGGAGTGGCTTTCTTCTACGCATGTCTACTACTTAAGGTTCCCTCACACACCTGATGTGAGCTTTTGGGCTTTTATTGCTCTCGTTTATTTTTATTTTATTTTTAAGAATATTACTCAAACTGATGTCACCACTAGAATGTTTTGGGATTGTATCGAAAACATGTCGAAGTGTCTTTTAAAAACAAGGAATGCAAAAACAGTAGCTTGTATCCTCTCATTTAACCGGTGGTCAATTTTGACAGTGACAGTGACAGTGACAGTTACACTGCATAGTTATGCAGTGTAAGTACACATTAGCACAGGCGAGTAGAACCACAGTAGGGCGATCTTCAGTGGAGGGAAAATACTGTTTAAGTCCATATTCATGTGTCCAAAATCCATTCTTTGTTGCAATTATTATTATAATTGGAACTCACAATCCTCCACCCACAAATTAAGGAAATAACACTGGATACTGTAGTCACGCTGTTTTAGTGCTTTGAGCTTTATGAGATTATTTGAACCTTTCACACAGTGGAATCATAACAAGTAGCACTCTGACTGGTGCTTCAACACCAGGCCCAACATCACTAGGTGCGTGTTGGTACTTCCACAAGTGATACTCTATGTATAGTCTGCTAGTGGATTCAGGTGTTGAGGACAGTTGGTAGCCTCTGATATCTTGCTCAGTGAAGGAATGTATAAAAGAAAAGATTCTCCATTTTAATTTTCTTTGGCGTTTGCTCCCTAGTTTCTCTCCATCTCAGTGAAAGGCAGAAAGCCGTGACAAATGTCTTATCTTATAATAATTGGCTTTGTTTGCGGATAATGAAATATAGTTTTATTCAGCTTTTTCTCACGGTGTGGATGGAGCCATTGTTACTGTCTGTGAGAGAGCACTGTGAACCACCGCCTTTTAAAAAACCACATGGGAACTGCATCTAGATGTCATGGCGTATCATTTTGCATCATATTGAGTAGATACAGTTGTTACAAAACATGTGAATGATATGATCACTACTATGATGCTGCATGTCAGAGCCCCTCAGCCTGGACTCTCCTGTGTAAAACGCCACTTCAAAACAAATCCACTTCTCAATGAGTATCTGTTGCTTTCCGGTTTGCGGTCGAGACACTGTGGACATTGGGGACGCAATTCTGTTTTGAATGGCATTGATGTGTGATCAATGATGTGCTTGCAAATATAGCAACAGTTCACACAGTGACCTGAACGGGCGCCACTGCCTGAGACAGAGAATGGCACGTTTCACCTAATGTGAGATGCCTGACAAACCCCCGGCCTCTGTTAACGCCACAACAAGTGGCTTATTTTACAATAGGTGAAGGACTGCATGGCGTTAAAATGCATAGAGCTTGTTCCGTCGACTTAACGGCCTCTTTCAATTTTGTTATATTGTATATATTGTGTATTGTATATAGTCATGGTTTTCATTTGAGTCTGATTATTTCTTTGTTCCCATTTAAATGTGTCATTATACTGTACCATCTACAGACTTAATACCACCACCTCTTTTTCTCTCATGGTCTTTTTCAACCATGAATAAAAAAACTCTACCTTGGAAACCATTTGTGTCTGAATTGTGTCTGATTGTAGCTCACTCAGGTAGATGGTGTGTTTACAGTTACAGACCATGTTGAATATAGGCTGCTTGGTGGTGGGATTGTGAATTTGTGGAACAATGCCGCCCCCATCTGGCGGAGTCAGGCTACTCGGCTCCGCCACTTGTAAGAAAATAGAGGTCCAGGAACGAGTCCGGAAATCATCGATGCAGCCCTGGTTCTTCACAGTTTTCGCCTATGGGAGTTTTGAATGGGTTTTTGGCGCGATGCTTCTAATAATCTCTCTGGACAACGCTGGCTTAATCTAACGCGAACCAGTGTTTAGTAACATCATCTTCACACATGAAGACCACTTTTATGAGTTTTGAAGCTTTTATGTGCCGTTAAAAGGGTGGCTAGCTAGCAAACGGCTAAATGAGACTACAATGTCGACGCGGATATTATACGTCATCACGAGTGAAAGCGGAAATTCTTTCTCTCGCGCCTTCGCGTGGACGCCTATGCGACACTGTGTGTGTAGTTCTGGATTAGTTTAGCACGAGCTTTTTACCTCTAGGGCTCGCATTTACGCTACAAAACTCATGAAAGTGGTCCTCATGTGTGAAGATTATCCCGCTGAACCTTGGTTCGCGTTTGATTAAACTTGCGTTGCCCACAGACCTTATTTGAAGCATCGCGCCGAAAACCCATTCAAAAATCCCATAGACAGAAACAGTGAAGAACCAGGAAGTTCGGGACTTCCGCATTCAGCCTACAAAAATACGTCATCCCTGGAGCTCCATTGAACTCTTCCGATCTCCTAAATGGGCGTGGTTCTCGGCTTGTGATTGGCTGTCTGTCAATATTATGAAACTTCATTGGCTGACCAGTCTCCTAAGGGGGCGTGAAAGTGGCACAGGTACAGGAAGTGACTGGAAGTTAGGGTGTCTCTATCTATAGTTGCAGCTTGTTCTGCACAACACATGTGTCGTTCTCTGGTGTCAGAATTGATTCATTTCTCTTTAAGAAGCCACCAAAAACGTGCAAATGGACGGTGAGTTTAATCTTCAAAGACAGCTCTGTAATATCGCTCTAAAATACAAGTGCCTAACGCTACATAACAGAGTACAGACAGTTAATGTTCGCTCGTATGCTGCCTGAACCTCCAGCAATTTAGCTAGCGTTAATGTTGCCTTTCTTTTCTGCAAAATAACGTACAATAACATAGCCTACTACTGTATCATTCAATAGCCTTTTTAAACCAACATGATCTGCTTTTCAGTTCGGCATGCATCCCATCTACGAAGCAGCTGTAAATTACAATTCCCCACGATCTTCTTCGACCAAAATACACCACTAAGGTGGTACGTCAGTGAGCAGTGTAGTTTAGCGTTAGCTAAATTTAAAAAGTATTTTTTATGGGTGCTTTTTCGATTTGAGTATGCCGAATCGAGGGGTGGCTCTTAAGGAATCAGAAAAGATCCTTGGTCACTTTTGGTCAGATAATGTATAGCTTTGTCGAAGCAAGGCGACATTACATTACTAGACTTTTGACTTGACGCCTGGACAAGTTGGAACTTGTAGCCTATAAAAGAATGGAGAGTATCAGCCATCAGGTCAAGTCTACAGAAACTGGGGGTTTAATTGTAAAATGCATATTATCTGTCCATTGTTGGTGATACACGAAGACATTTCTTTTTTTTTAAAGTATGTTTATTCATTTTTTAGCCATCAGAGGGGCAAATAGCCATCGAAGAATGCAATAACAAATAACATGCCCTCCGTCCCCAGCCACCCACAACACAACACACACAATCTCCACAAAAACAACAACAGCGAAACACAAGACCAAACACACAAACAAAAACAAATGCACAGAGCACCCACAGCAGGCAGAAGGTTAAAAAAAAAAAAAAAAAAAAGCACAGCAGGGGTATGCAGACCCAACAAATGGACAAAGGCCCACCACACGTCACACGTCAGACCATGCCAGTCCGCAGAGACCACTCGGAAGGGCCCGGGCCCTATCCTCTCCAATATAGTCCAGAAAGGGGATCCAGATTTGAAATAATTTGAATGGCCCATCCTTGAGCCAAAAGCTGATAGCTTCCAGAGGGAGAAGTTCACGAAGACATTTCTAATTTAAATGTTTTGTATTGGCTTGGAGTAGGATAATGTGGGCAATGTAATAATTCATGTTTTATCCATGTGTTTTGGCACAGATGGACTTGTTCGAGCCAAATTCCCTCCTGACCTGGAGAAGATGCTTGGTGTTGAGGTGAGCAGACAGATTATTTATTTACTTTAGTTACTTCTGAGAGATAATGCCGCCCATCAGTAAGTAATAGTAGTAGCTACTTTGTCCACGTGGGGAAATTAGTTTTCGGTAGAAAAATAATTGTTGGCGGCGTTGCATCAAAATAGGCACAGCACATCAAAACATGGTGCATTATAGCAGCAGCTGGTGGTTACAACAGTATATCAAGTAAATAAGAGTAGTTCACTGTTAGTAGTAGAGTAGTAAGAGTAGTGCAGAGTTAAACTAATGTGGAAAACATGCTACAGCGTCAAAGCCCTCGCCATACGTGCCGAGGGCTGTGCTGCGTCTGGTGAGCCAGACTCATTGAAAAAGTATTCCGTTAGAATGCATATGAATATCGATGAAAGTCTATATGGATTTTTCCCACAGTAAATTTCAAACCTAATAACCTGTGTGAACTTCATTATCGTCTTCCTCTCATCTCCAGTCTCAAACGAACTCTCAAGCAGACACTTTCGTCCAGGCTTTCCTGAGGAACAGCATCCAGTCCAAGTCACAGCAGGATCTGAAGGAGCTTCTGGCTCACAAAGCCGTGATCCTGGAGTACGCCCGGCCCAAGAAGAAGAAAGAGAAGAGCCACAGCAAGAAAGCCAAAGGGCTCAACGCCAGACAGAAGAGAGAACTGAAGGTTTTCCACATCAAGCCCGAACACCAGAGGTTGGTTGGTAATCAAAAAAATCTGAATTGTCACAGTAGCTGCATCCTAATCATTTCTTACTGTTAAAATGCTACACTAGCCGTAAGCTAACTGTTGTATGTTCTCAACTCTAGATATGAACTTTTCCTGCCACTACATAACCTATGGAGACAATACATTATTGACCTGTGCAATGGATTGAAACCATCCTGGTGAGTATCGGTTTGGAGCTCAGTGGCGTTATCGCCCATTAGAGACCACTTCAAATGTCTTTTCATCTCTGTCCTATAGTCTCTTGCTTGGTTACCAGTCATGTTACATCTCTAATAAACCTCTCTATCTTTTGTAGCAGTCCACACTTTGTTCAGCAGAAGCTTTTGAAGGCAGACTTCCATGGTGCCATTATCACAGGTAGGAGTTCACTTTTGCTTTCTGTGATGAAATCCCACTCTGTGATGGCCCACCGCAGAGCGAAGCTGATTACCGCTTCGCCGCATGCAAACGAGCAGAGGTGGAGATAATTAATTAGAATTGCAACGGCGCTAATACAAGGCCAAGCAATGCACACAATATAGCCCATTAGCGGCAACGGCGCATGCGCTGTGTACAGCGCCTCATGGCAAACAAGGAAGTAACTTCAGTTACTCTTGGTTAGTTTGTAAGTAAGTAAGTAAGTAAAAGTTTATTTCTAAAGCACCCCTCCCAGCACGAATGCACAGAGTGCTGTACAAAATATAGCAGTCAAAACATTTAGGCCTATATGGCACTAAGGCATAATAATAACAAAGCATAACATGACAGGAAAATAGAATAAAAACTTAAAAACAATATACAAACATGAAACCAAGTGCAAGAGGACAGTGACGTGATGAACGGCCTAAGACTGCTCAAACGCCTGCTTAAATAAGTGCGTCTTTAGGTGTCCCTTGAACAAGTTGAGGGAGGGAGCCGATCTCAGGACCGGGGGAAGTGCGTTCCAGAGTCTAGGGGCGGCCGCCCCAAACGCCCGGTCCCCCCTGGTCTTTAGTCGGGTCCTGGGCACTGCCAGAAGCCCCTGGTCAGAGGACCTCAGCGAACGAGTGTTATGGTGTGGTGGAATGAGCTCGCTGATGTAGGCTGGGGCTTGGCCGTTTAGAGCTTTGTATGAGATAATCAGGATCTTGTACTGGATCCTGAAATGAACTGGTAGCCAGTGCAGGGAGGCTAGAATGGGGGTGATATGGCAGGACTTTTTAGACCTGGTGATTAAGCGGGCGGCAGCGTTTTGGACCAGCTGCAGACGGTGAACAGAGGCTTTGCTGAGACAGGTGAAAAGTGAATTACAGTAGTCTAACCGGGATGATATGAATGCGTGGACAGCCATTTCAAGCTCTGCATGAGACACAATGGACCTGAGTTTAGCGATGTTGCGGATGTGGAAAAAACAGTTGCGGGTCAGTGAGGAAACATGTTTGTCCATGTTCATAGCCTGGTCGAAGAACACCCCAAGATTTCTGATGTGGGGGTGAACGTTGGTGGTGAGGGGCCCCATTAGGTTTTTTACCTTGGCTGCTAGGGAGTCTGAGGCAATTATAAGTACCTCTGTCTTCGCCGCATTTAGCTGGAGGAAATTTCTCCCCATCCAGCCCTCAATGGCAGCTAGACAGTCCAGTAAGATGTTAATTTTCTGCATGTTTTGCGGAGTGAAGGACACATACAGCTGGATATCATCAGCGTAGCAGTGGTAGGACACACCCTTAAAGCTGCTGATGATAGAGCCAAGGGGGAGCAAATATAAGGCCCAGAGGAGCGGGGCCAAGATGGAACCCTGTGGTACCCCACAGGGTTGGGGAGCAGGGTCAGAAGTGAACGGACCAACGGCCACTGAGAAGGACCTTCCTCCGAGATATGAGGAAAACCAATCTAGGGCTCTCCCTGAAATGCCCACCCACTCTCTAAGCCTATCCAGCATGATGCTGTGGTCCACAGTATTTAACAGTAAAGGTTAATCTTTGTTAGATCTCGGTGTGTAGATTTACTTAGAAAATGGCCGTTTCCAGTAACTTTGGATTATTATTTTATCGCGTGGCGAGTACACGAGGCACAACATGTACAGTACATGTGGGTGTTTCTGGCGCTGTTGCAATCTGTACCATTCACTACCATAGACACTGCATGAAATAGGCCATTTTCCTTGAATTAAACATAGCTAAAAGCTGACAACAAATGTAAAACATCGCCAATTCAAGTTTTTTTTGTACTCCCGAGCAAAACAAGGAAGCCGTTGAGAATTGGCGAGAAGAAAAATGTGGGTTTAGCTGTCAAGGAAGTAAGTTGGAGTGTTCATCTTCCGGATATATGATCTTTGTGTGCAACACGTGACATAGGAGAACGCACTTATCTGGTTAAATAAAGGTAAAAAAAAAAAAAAGGAGAACGCCAGGATTGAGGGGGGGGGAGTTTTTGTTTCCCCCCATTTTGGGTGTGGTTTCTGAATGATGACGCGCTTCGCAGTGTCTCTATTGTAGCACTAGCAAAGTGGCAGCGGGGGCTGTACCGCCCTTTGTAGGGAACGCACAGTGATGATAAAGGCATCCACATTATCCATTTACTGTCTGCAATATGGCAAATAGGCGAATCTCCCAAAATGTTGGCGTATCCCTTTAAGGCTAATATCAAAATTCAATCGATCATTGTTATGTCAAAATATTTCAATACTTCAGTGTTTCCCCCAGAACATTATTCTTAATCTTATCAGGGTGGAAAAGCCGCTGAAACATTTAGATCATCATGGAACACTAATTAAGGATGAATTTACACGCACAAAAAACGTTAAACAATAACAGAATAGAGTGTCTAAGCCAAGTGTTGCTATGTTAACAATTGGTTGTCGACCATGACTTGGATGTATTTCTGTAAGCACTTCCTATCTTTGTCACTTTACTAGCATCTTGTCTTGTTTTCCACAGTGGTTCGGTCCAGATGCCCGTCATATGTTGGAACTACAGGGATTCTGGTTCAAGAGTTCAAACACGTCTTCAAGATCATCACCAAAGTGGACCGACTGAAAGGTTTGGCCAGCTGAATGATCTCTCACTCACTCAACACTAGGGATGTTCGATATTGGCTTTTTTACCGATATCCGATATCCGATAATGTCCAACTCTTAATTTCCGATACCGATATCAACTGATATCAACCGATACCGATATAAGCGGGCTTTTTTTCCACCAAAATTTCACGTAACAAGTTACATAATGTAGCTTAATGTAGCTGAAGAGTTTAATATATAATATGCATGTTGTGTTAAAGTTGTAAGTGTTAGAGAAGCGAGCTTGTGACCAGAAGGTCGTCGGTTCAATCCCCGGGACCGGCAGGATAAATCTGGGTGGGGAAAGTGAAAAGGCAGCGCTTGCCCCTCCCTCATTACCACCACTGAGGTGCCCTTGAACAAGGCCCTTAACCCCAACCGCTCCAGTGGAGCTGCTCAGTGGCCAACAGATCAGACTGTGGTTGTACTGGTCAGCTTCCAGGTATGAATGTGTGTGTGAATGTGAACAGGGCACTCCTGAAAAAGAGAGCATTGCTCTCAGTGAGACTCCCGTTGTATTAAAAAAAAAAAAAAAAAAAAAATCGGCATGAAAACCGATACCGATATTTTCCGATATCGATTTTTTTATGCTAATATTGGCATAAAATATTCATGTTGTCTTTTCAGAGCAGGTTTCAACCCAGCGATCAGACTTGTGATGAAAAACCTTGCGCTCTCGGACGTCTCTTAAGATGTTTTGTCTCTTTCTTTTGCGACAGTGATCCCCAAGAGGAACAGCGTGTTTGCGGTGGAAATCAATGGCTTCGTCTCCCACATCTACGGAAACAAGTTCCAACAGCGTGCCAGCGAGCGCTCCGTCAAGAAGTTTAAACTCAAAGGGACCATTGACTTGTGATGGTGGTCGCACTGCGACGACGTGGCTCAGAAAGGGACATGAAGTCATCTGCAACTTTCATCCAAATCCAGTAGGATTTGCAGCAGCATGGACAGTGGCTTGTAATTGACAGAAAATCAAATTTTTCACAGTCGTCGAGGAGTAGTTAAAGTAGAGAGAGGCCTGAAACTCCAGTGGGCGGGGAGTTTCTGCTCCGAGAGAGTATGTGCTGGAACGTGCGATTTGAACGGCAGAAATCTCAGCCACCGGTAATTCCTGAGTCATTCCAGATCAACAAGGAAGAGAGTGGCAGAGGAATCGAAGCTGCTAAAGACATGGGGGGGGGGGGATTTCACAGAGCACGATTAGTGAGTTATCCAGCCAGCTTGAAGTTGTTTTGGTTTCACAGTTCAAATCAGTATCGTTGGCTTATACGGTTTCACAGTTCAAATCAGTATCATTGGCTTAGGGCCTGTGTCCACCTAGCGTCTTTTCCTCAGGTCCAGCGTCTTTTTTCAGTTGTTTCCAATGGGGGGAGAGCGTATGCGAGCGCACACGGACGTCTATAGAAAGTGCGCTGCACCCAGCGTCTATTTTCAGAGCGCTCCGGCGTTTTTGTGCGCCGGCTCCCAGCGATCCCAGCTGAGAATAATTTAACTTTTCAGAAAGACGCTGGTGTCGGGTGCTCCTTTTCTGGCAACTAATCATATGGAGAAACTATCGCAACAGAGACAGAAAGGCTCAATTGTGGGAGCAGATTGGCTAGACACTTAATATTTCTGGTGAGTGTTGTGCTTACTGCTTTTAATAGCGTAGCCTACCTGTGTTGTTAGCTTGCTAGCTGTCAGCTATCAAGCTCCTACCGCACTGAGCTAACGTTGCTTCCTTGTATATTGTGCGCTCGGATCAGCGCTCCCCAGCGCACTCCCAGCGTTTAACGTCGGAAAAAGACGCTAGGTGGACACAGGCCCTTATACGGTTTCACAGTTCAAATCAGTATCATTGGCTTATACGGTTTCACAGTTCAAATCAGTATCATTGGCTTATAGGGTTTAACAGTTCAAATCAGTATCATTGGCTTATACGGTTTCACAGTTCAAATCAGTATCATTGGCTTATAGGGTTTCACAGTTCAAATCAGTATCGTTGGCTTATACGGTTTCACAGTTCAAATCAGTATCGTTGGCTTATACGGTTTCACAGTTCAAATCAGTATCATTGGCTTATACCGTTTAACAGTTCAAATCAGTATCGTTGGCTTATACAGGAGCAGCAGGTCATGCTGATTGGTCCATAAAGATGTCGATTCAGAGGTTTACCACCAGGAGAAGATTTCTATTCAATTAAAGTTGGCAATGCAACAGTAGATGGAAGCTTTATACTACGAGAGGGAGGGGGAGTTACTCGTTCACTTTATTTACATTATTTATATCCCATTGTTTTCTCCACCAAAAGTAAATGGACATTGGCTTTGTTGGATAAAAATGTCAGCTCCCTGAGAACAAGGTTTGAAATTGTTTCAGCTCTTTGATTTGTAAAAATGTGTTTTTATATAGGCAAAGCAATGGTTTATTTTATTATGTATAATGTCCACTAGAGGGCAGAGCAGCCATTTACTTTGTGTGTGTGTGTGTGGGGGGGGGGGGGCTGTATTCACAAATGGGCACGCCTCCAATCAGGTCCACACAGCTGCCAGAGTTTGGAAGTTTGTGGAGGTGAGTGGCTGAGGATCAGATCGCTGTGGATAACTGCTGTGTCTGTCAATATTGATCATGTAAATGAAGCTTATTTGTGTGATTAAATTGAAGTTGTTGCCATCAGTTGATTCCTGTTATTCTGTTTCTCTGTTGTGCTTTGTGAAGCACTTCATTGCACTGATTAGTTATTGTAGTTTTGTAGGAGGAGACTTGGAGCATCCTTCATGCATCTTGTCAGCTCTTTTTTGGTTTCCGGGTCAACAAGGAGACAAGGCTGTGAGGACAGAGGAAAGGATACATTTTCACCAAATAGGATACACCCATCTGAACCTTCAACAATGAGGACAGTAGCTATAAGCCGTACAGAGTAGACGCACGCACAGTCAACATAAAGTCTTACATTATCATACATGATCTAAAACAAATATAATAAAATGATGTGTAACAACACAGGCGAGGCCTGTGCGCGAACCCGGGTCTCCAACTTACAAGCCCAACACGTTAACCATCAGCCATTAGCTAAGGCTCACGTGTTGGCTTTTATCCTTACAGACCCAGGATCGCTACAAATGTAATCGCTGCATGGAATCATGAAATTGAATTATAGCGAGGTAACCTTTCATGCACGTTCCAGTAGAAACCTTCGTTAGAAGTATATATATTACTAAATGATTAGTGAGCGGTGACTAAGGTTGGGGGAGATGGACAACTTACCCGGGCGGTTTCATGTGGACCCCTTTGGTGGGGTCCTATGCGTAATATCCCTCACAAGCACATAAGCACCTTTTGTGGCTGGTAGCACCACGTTAACAATGCCAAACGTCTGATGTATGTATTTTATTTTCCTGTGTCTGAGCCAGTTTGTCTTGTTCGTTTATTGTTCTATTAAAAAAAATGAAAATATAATATATATATTACTTCCAAGAGATTATTTTCATTCAAGTCAATAGCTGAGGGGTTAAGACAGAGGACTCTGAAGCAGGTGTGCCGAGATCGAACCCTGCTCTGGATTTCTTTTTTCTCTCTGAACATAACCGTTGTGGGAGTGACATATTTCGACGTTGTGGGGAAGATCTGGACGTGCAGGGAACGATTTTGTGTCGAAAAGGCAGAATAAACACAGGTGCAAGCAAAACACTAATGAGGGGTCCCAAATTCCTATCATGGAAGTTTGAAACCCTCATTATTGCTTTGCTTGCACCTGTAGGGTGCCCATAGAGGGGTCTATGGGCAGGCGTGGGCAATGCCCACTCAGACATGAGTCTTCACAACTCAATCAAAAGTTAAGCAAATATTGCAACAAGCACAGAGAGATTATCTCCATTTTATTAGTAGATCCTGCACGCCATACAGCACAAGACTACAGTAAATACTGTTTATTGTTGCATTAGACCACACACAGCATCTCAGAGGGGGTCACTGAACTGCACACCAGAGTCAACCATGGTGCCAAAATTTCAACATTGTGAAGCAATAACATGTAGAACAGCGCTATTAGTTGACAATAACCTTGCAGATAACTAACATCACACATGTAGAACAGGAAGTCCTTTAACTAACCTCCCAAAGCACATTAATAAACACATCTACCCCAGAGCATGCTGGGAACTCCGCCTACAATATATTTCTGTTCACCCCAAACCAATGGAGAAATTCAGTATGTTGCAGGAGGGGGCGGCTGCAGCAAGGCCCTGTCAGAGGCCCCTCTGTCACAGCTTTAGCAAAGAGATAGCTGTGAATGATGCTTGGCAAAGTGGATATGATCATATTCAGCCAGACAGTCAGATGGAGATTTAAAATGGTGAGCAATTTTTATTTATTTATTTATTTTACTACTGGGGGCACCTGCCCCCCCTAGCCCCCCATTAACTCTGGCAATGCCAACACTTTTTCACACCTCTCTCTCTCTCTGTTCTATGTCTCTTAACCAGAGGACACCCACGTTGCATTTAGGTACAGTCAGTTAGATTCAGCTTGGTGGTGGTGGTTGCTTAAACCTGCACTAAACCTCTGGTGTCACTCCACATTTAGTCTGACTGTGCTTGTTGCAATATTTTTCTAACATTTGATTGGGTTGTGAAGACTCATGTCTGAGTGGGCATTACCCACCCCTGCCCATAGACCCCTCTCATGGGGGCCATTTTGTGTCAAAAAGGCAGGGTAAGCACAGGTGCAAGCAAAACACTATTAAGGGTTTCAAACTTCCATGATTGGAATTTGGAACCCCTCATTAGTGTTTTGCTTGCACCTGTGTTTATTCTGCCTTTTTGACACAAAATGGGCCCCGTGAAAAGGGTCTATGATGAAAAGGGTCTATGATGTTCCCTGCACCTTCTCGAAATATGCCACTCCCACAAGGGCTATGTTCAGAGAGAAAAAATACATCCCTGATCAGGGTTCAATCTCAGCACACCTGCTTCAGAATCCTCTGTCTTAACCCCTCAGCTATTAACTTGAATGAAAATAACCTCTTGGAAGTAATATATATACTTTTTTTTATTTTTTTATTTTACCTTTATTTATACAGGGAGTCTCACTGAGAGCAATGCTCTGTTTTTCAGGAGCACCCTGTTCACATTCACACACACATTCATACCTGGAAACTGACCAGTACAACCATAGTCTGATCTGCTGGCCACTGATCAGCTGATAAGTTCAACCAGTTTGATGAGTTCAACCGATGAGACAGATGGGTGTATCCCATTTGGTGAGAATGTATCCTTTCCTCCGTCCTCACAGCCTTGTCTCCTTGTTGACACAGAAACCAAAAGAGAGCTGCTTAATAGCAGATCCTGTGCCCCATCAGACAGGTCACTGAACTGCACACCAGAATCACCCATGGTGCCAACATTTCAACTTATAACTTTGCAGATAACTAACATCATGCATATAGAACAAGAAATAATTTTAACCTCCAAAACACATTGACAAACAAACAATTGACAAACAAATCTACAAACAGAACACACTACCCCAGGGCATGCTGGGAACTCCGTCCACTTTCCTCTTCCACAGGTAGAATTTCCCAGAAAGCTTTGAGGCATAACTTTTGACACTCTGTTGGACCTTGATGGGATGCAAACACATGGAAAAATGGCCATGGATTCTGTTACCATTAGCCTACATAAAACAATGTAAGATAAATCAAGGTCCAAATGATTGGTAGCTTTGAATTTAGAAACTGAAAATCATACAATCTTATTGAGATTGTTTTAGATGGGAACGCTCCTTTGCAGTATAGAGACAGTCCGCATGTCTGGGAACGCCCATACAGGCTCTAGGAACGCCCACAATAGACGCTGGTTAGCTGGCTCAGCCTGGCTGGGGGCGTGGTCAGGGTGGGGTAAAAACCCCCGTTCTATCCATTCAGCAAAGTTAGAATTTAGCTGCTAGTCCAGCCCAGGCAGACACGATCGGGGATTTAACCACCGCAGAAAACGCACATCTGAGCAGACGTCTTGTGTTCTGCTCTAGAACCCCCAAACCTGTAGTTTAGAGCCGCAGCACCGTCTTTTGGTGAGTCAGCCCATGAGATATATCTGCGGTTTTACCCCACTCGCGCGCCAGCCGTTTAACATTTTGTGGGCGTTCCCAGACATGCGGACTGTCTCTATAGTTTATTGAAGAACACACCCTGAACTCATTTGATTGGTCACTGCAACTGCTTCTTCCTGAAAACATGCGGCAGGTAAATAAAATGTGGTTAAGATTAGTGTTAGGGTGTGAAATTAGTGCAGTTTGGGGTGTCCTTGGTCTTGTGGCATAATGGTTAAGGTGCTTGCCTTCCAATCTGAGAACTGGGGTTCGATTCCCAGTCAAACCATACACATCTTTATAAAACATTAGGTTTAGGCAAGTACAACAGTTTGGGTTATACTAGTATTCTGGCTAGTTGTATATAAACAACTAGCCAGAGGAAAGAGTGAAAAGCCCTGAGAAAACCTGCTTTAAGAAGTCTGACCTGGTGGTGCAGAGAGGGTGCTTCCTGCCCTGCAGTATTGAGGCCTCGGTCACTTTTGAGGTCATGGGTTCGAGCCTAGTAAGTAACTGTACTTCTACTTAACTAAAAGGAATGTGTGTACTTTTCCCACCTGTTTATCGATACCGTGTAAAATTTGTTCAAATGCATGTTGGCAGATTACATGTGGTTAGAAACTGACAACCACTACCAATCACAGTCATCATGCCTCCTGCTCTAATATAAACTTCTGGAATTGCTGAACTAGAACGTTTACCACAAAGCGACTCAAAGTCTCAGTCTTCTGATCCAACATCAGACACCTTGTTGTCCATTAGGCCAGGTGGTTTGACTACCGGAACAGGGTAACTTCTCATTTGTTTGCCACTAGAAAAAGGTTTTTGTTAAGTGTCTAAGAGCCTTTAGCCTCAGTCAAACCAGCCACACCTGAACAATCACAACAATCGTGGTAATCCACGACAGCTGCGCTGGATAAGGTAATCTCATCATGAATGGAATTAATGAGGGAGAGAAGTCTTCCTCAGAAAATCTGGGTTAAATCGTAACCATGCGTTCATCTCTATGCAATCTAAATCCCATAGAGATAGGCACTAGAGATAGGCACAGTGCCTATCTCTATGCAATCTAAATCCCATAGAGAGGGAGATGTACTCAGAACTTTAAACAATAATCTGAATTTATTATCAAACCCAAGAAAAAGTAACGAATAAACTACAAAAAGTACAATGGAGTGTGGTAGTCAGTATCAGTATTGTCTGGAAGTGTATGGTGGGTGCAGTGGGAAATGTGTGGTGTGTGTTGTCAATGTAAAACAAAAGACAAAAAGGTGAGAGCAGCGTGGTGTCAGGAGGCAAGCATGGCTCTGGCTGTAGCTCTGCTGACTGGCAGGGCGGGTAGCCCTAAGTAGAAGACCTGGCAGCAGTGATCAGGTGCTGCCCATCTCCAGCTCCCAGCTCAACAGCAAGCAACCTGTAATGCAAAGCTGGAACAGTATGCAGGCCAAAGTAAATGACGATAGGCCCTATGGCCGTCACCCCCCCCCCCCCCCCCCCTTAAGGAAAATAACATAAACATAACATAAAGAATGATGAAATGATGAAAGCACCTGACTTGTCATCATTGGACAGACAGAGCCCAAGCTCCCTTTTATATATATATATATATATATATATATATATATATATATATATATATATATATATATATATATATATATATATATATATATAAAATGAGCTTATATACAATTAAGAAGGATTTAAAAAAAGCAAGTCAAAACAATGAGCGCGGACGTGAATTCTGCGAACAAGTATATTAATGACCCAGACGTGGTCTGAGCTTCAGCTTTTAACATGAATCTTAGTTAAAATTGGCTGTCCGAGCGGTGTCAGTCACAATTTATGACAAGTTATGTCATCAGTCAGTGATGTCATGATGTCACTTGAGCAATTGTGATGTCATCCGTGATGTAATAAATCCTTCCTGGCTGAGGATATAAGTGGTGGGAGTATAAGTAGGGAGAGGCCTATACTCTACGTTGGAGACATTTATTTTCGTAAGAAAATGGAGCATAATTGGGCCTTTAAGCAAGAAGTTTACAAAGGTTTACAAAGTTACCAAAAGCAAACAATGAGAAAAGCAAAAAAAAAACAATATTTCTCCTATTCTTTCCATACAGAATGGTAGTTATTTTTCTTTTTACTTTTCGTTCCTCTCAGGTTTTACTCTTTGCAATTCTGCTTCAACACCCCATGTGAAAATTACAATTGTGCATTTCAAAAGGCAACCTTTCCCTAGCCTGGGTAAAACCAGCCTTCAACGTGACGTCACAGGCTATGCCTGTAGCGTACATTTCTTCGTGACTCATAGCACATAGAGGTCACGTGGAGGCTGAGTTTACCCAAGCTAACCTTTTCCCCCCTTCTGGCTAAACAGTTCAAGGCTATCATCACACACAATAGTTAGCTTAGGGTAATAGCACAGACTTAATTAAGAAATATAGAGAAACTCCCTGGATTCTTGTGCTGCCATTGTGAATTTGTGTGTGTGTGTGTGTGTGTGTGTGTGTGTGTCGTGTGTGTGTGTGTGTGTGTGTGTGTGTGTGTGTCTGTGCATGCGTCAGGCCCAGCACCACAGGGGGCTAGTGGGGGTTGTATTTTCTGCTGTAGGGGCCTCTCCTCAGCTGCCTCCCACATCTTCGTAGCGCATTAGTTCTCCTCGTCGCTGTGATCGGGACTGATGGCCAGGCTGTATCCCGGCGAGGTTGGGCTGTAACTTGTATTGTTTTTGTGTTTTTCAAGTTTGTAAGACACGTCTTGGTGAAATCAAAGACAAATTTCCACCTGTGGACAATAAAGTTTTCGTATCGTATCGTATCGTAAGTGGAGCCTTTAGAACTAGCTGGTGAGGAGGTAGGGGAGGTGGGCGAGTCCATGGGCGAGGTCAGGGAGTAAGTGGAGGTAGGGGAGGTGGGCGAGTCCATGGGCGAGGTCAGGGAGTAAGTGGAGCCTTTAGAACTAGTTGGTGAGGAGGTAGGGGAGGTGGGCGAGTCCATGGGCGAGGTCAGGGAGTAAGTGGAGCCTTTAGAACTAGTTGGTGAGGAGGTAGGGGAGGTGGGCGAGTCCATGGGCGAGGTCAGGGAGTAAGTGGAGCTTTTAGAACTAGTTGGTGAGGAGGTAGGGGAGGTGGGCGAGTCCATGGGCGAGGTCAGGGAGTAAGTGGAGCCTTTAGAACTAGTTGGTGAGGAGGTAGGGGAGGTGGGCGAGTCCATGGGCGAGGTCAGGGAGTAAGTGGAGCCTTTAGAACTAGTTGGTGAGGAGGTAGGGGAGGTGGGCGAGTCCATGGGCAAGGTCAGGGAGTAAGTGGAGCCTTTAGAACTAGTTGGTGAGGAGGTAGGGGAGGTGGGTGAGTCCATGGGCGAGGTCAGGGAGTAAGTGGAGCCTTTAGAACTAGTTGGCGAGTAGATAGGGGAGGTGGGCGAGTCCATGGGCGAGGTCAGGGAGTAAGTGGAGCCTTTAGAACTAGTTGGCGAGTAGATAGCGGAGATGGGCGAGGTCGGGGAGTAAATGGAGCTTTTAGAGCTAGTTGGTGAGTAGGGAGGTGGGCGAGTCCATGGGCGAGGTCAGGGAGTAGTGTGGTGAGTGAGGTCGTGAGCAAGGGGGGTGAGTGAGGTCGTGAGCCAGGGGGGTGAGTGAGGTGGTGAGCCAGGGGTGAGTGAGGTCGTGAGCCAGGGGTGAGTGAGGACGTGAGCCAGGGGTGAGTGAGGTTGTGTGCCAGGGAGGTGAGTGAGGTCGTGTGCCAGGGGTGAGTGAGGTCGTGAGCCAGGGGGGTGAGTGAGGTCGTGAGCCAGGGGGGTGAGTGAGGTCGTGTGCCAGGGGTGAGTGAGGACGTGAGCCAGGGGTGAGTGAGGTCATGAGCCAGGGGTGAGTGAGGTCGTAAGCCAGGGGTGAGTGAGGACGTGAGCCAGGGGTGAGTGAGGTCATGAGCCAGGGGTGAGTGAGGTCGTAAGCCAGGGGTGAGTGAGGACGTGAGCCAGGGGTGAGTGAGGTCATGTGCCAGGGGTGAGTGAGGTCGTAAGCCAGGGGTGAGTGAGGTCGTGTACCAGGGGTGAGTGAGGTCGTGAGCCAGGGGGGTGAGTGAGGTCGTGTACCAGGGGTGAGTGAGGTCGTGAGCCAGGGGTGAGTGGTCGTAAGCCAGGGGTGAGGGAGGTCGTGAGCCAGGGGTGAGTGAGGTCGTGTGCCAGGGGTGAGTGAGGTCGTGTGCCAGGGGTGAGTGAGGTCGTGAGCCAGGGGTGAGTGAGGTCGTGTGCCAGGGGTGAGTGAGGTCGTGTGCCAGGGGTGAGTGAGGTCGTGTGCCAGGGGTGAGTGAGGTCGTGTGCCAGGGGTGAGTGAGGTCGTGAGCCAGGGGTGAGTGAGGTCGTGAGCCAGGGGTGAGTGAGGTGGTGTGCCAGGGGGGAGTGAGGTCGTGAGCCAGGGGTGAGTGAGGTGGTGTGCCAGGGGGGTGAGTGAGGTTGTGTGCCAGGGGTGAGTGAGGTGGTGTGCCAGGGGGGTGAGTGAGGTTGTGTGCCAGGGGTGAGTGAGGTGGTGTGCCAGGGGGGGTGAGTGAGGTCGTGTGCCAGGGGTGAGTGAGGTCGTGAGCCAGGGGTGAGTGAGGTCGTGAGCCAGGGGTGAGTGAGGTGGTGTGCCAGGGGGGAGTGAGGTCATGAGCCAGGGGTGAGTGAGGTGGTGTGCCAGGGGGGAGTGAGGTCGTGAGCCAGGGGTGAGTGAGGTGGTGTGCCAGGGGGGTGAGTGAGGTCGTGTGCCAGGGGTGAGTGAGGTGGTGTGCCAGGGCGGTGAGTGAGGTGGTGAGCCAGGGGGGTGAGTGAGGTCGTGTGCCAGGGGGGTGAGTGAGGTCATGAGCCAGGGGGGTGAGTGAGGTGGTGTGCCAGGGGGGTGAGTGAGGTCATGAGCCAGGGGGGTGAGTGAGGTCGTGAGCCAGGGGGGTGAGTGAGGTCATGAGCACACATCTCCAGGAACGTTGTGACTGCAAATGAGGGGCAGACACCGTTAATGGTGAGTTGGTTGCCAAAACAGTGAAGTCTCAATAAGATGAAATGTTTTTAGCATGACCTAATAACACCTTGTGTTTCCCTCTAGGCTGTCAAGGTCAAATATGAGAGCAGCAAGCTGTCAAATATCAGACTCCATCCTGCCCTGAAGTCTCCAGTGATCGAGAAGATGGCTGCAAGTCTTCTCTGAACTCTGACCCAGACAAACCCTCCACTCCTCCTTGCCTCCCCATTCCCTCCCTGATTCTATTCATCCATCCCTCCACCCCGTCCCCCCAAGTCACCCTATTTTCCTATTTCACCCTTCTATCATTATCTATCTTTATTATACTGTTTTCATCTCATTTTAAGATTGTTAAAGTGTTGTTAAAATGTTAAAGTTTTAAATATTTTCATTCTGTTGTAAATAATGTTGTAGTTTATATTGTAATTTAATGTTTCTTGTTCTATTGTTGTGTTATATTGTTGTAATAAATGTGCTTTAAACCTGTGATTTGACTTTTTAAAGGACAGTAATGAATGACTAGTTGATATTGAATGATGGACTCATCAGGTAAATAATTTTTTCTTCTCAAATATTCATTGGTTGCAGGTTAATTTGGTGCAGCACATGACGTGGCATTTCATAGTCATTATATACACGCACGCACGCACGCACGCACGCGCACGCACGCACGCACGCACGCACACACACACACACACACACACACACACACACACACACACACACACACACACACACACACACACACACACACACACACAGTAGACTATAGTCTAGGTGTGTTGGGGCAGCATGATATACACGCCATCTGCAGCTAGAGGGAAGTAGCTTGTGCAAAGCTGACGTGAGCCATCAATGTGAGCCATGAAGAAGAGATACAGATAAGGTGAATAGATTCTGTTTCATTTCTGTCACCCAGCCAAAGATCACCGGGTTGATCGGGGGCCGAACAAATATTGTCATGCCGCAACCCAGGAACTTTGAAGATAGAGAGGACCACAAAAAAATGTTCTCGCTACCAGAGGGCCAGATTTTGCTCAGGGTTGGGGACCGAATGGCACCGGCGCGAAACATTTTGGGGCATTTGAAGTCAGGTTTAGAGGAATAACTCATTTTAAATTAACAGTTGTGATTATTATTCAGTCTTAAACACCAATATTTGATCCTTTTCTCACTCACTCCTATGTCACCACCTGCTCTCCCTGCAGGGCTTGAAATTAACTTTTTTGACCACCTGCCAATATGGTTGCTAGAAGTTACCAGCCAATTAGAATTTCCACTATCCAAAATGTTTTTCTTGAAATAAACCAGAATATGAGTGGGTTAATTTAAGCATAAGTATCAATAAGTGGCCCGGGATTCTCAAAGCCTGTGTTGAGGGTCATACGAACAAAAATGCACTCTTGAAGCTAAAAAAAAATCCAAAACCAACAAGTTAATTATTTTTACTTCAATGTAGAACAGTCATTTCTTACACATGAGATCACTTTTAGCCTTTTAGTCATAAGGATTATTGAAAGATATTCCATATTCCAGACTCAAATGTTATAACAGAAGTGGAGTATTGGCCAGAATGACATGAATGACATGAATGACACTTATTCAGCGGGTATCTTGCATGTTGCGTTCAGGTGCACTGTAAACTTTTTTTTTTTTTTTTTTTT
Source organism: Poromitra crassiceps (assembly GCF_964638095.1). NCBI lineage: Eukaryota > Metazoa > Chordata > Actinopteri > Beryciformes > Melamphaidae > Poromitra > Poromitra crassiceps. Next base: position 3,353,549 of record NC_139651.1, on the reverse strand, counting down.
TTTGCAATTCCAGTGCGGGCCACACAGTTGGCGCTCGCGGGCCGCATGTGGCCCACAGGCCGCCAGTTGCCCAGGTCTGGTTTATTATATCGCGATCGCAATATTGTCCACCATAAGCACAAATCGCACCTTTCCCCCAAATCGTGCAGCACTACTGTAAACATTTTGAATGTAGCTGTTTATATACAGTAACACAAATAAAACTATTTTTGACTGAGAAGCATGCCAGTTTACTCCCTTTTTGACTGAGAAATGTGCCAATTTAGTAGACAATTAGGTATAGTATATCTATCTAGTATAGTATGGTATGTATAGTATCATAGTATGTCTATATCTAGACATATAATATTAACAGTCAGTAGTCCATACACACCCCGGGGAGAGGATATAATGAAAGAAAGACGATTCCAGGGAAGGCACTTTTTTGGTTTTGAATGACAGCAGTCCATAATTTAAGAGGGGGTAACCACTAATAAGCTACCCGTCATCATGGTCTATCATATAAAAACATAATCTAGGGATGTATATGAATTTTAAAAATAAATCATTGCAGCACTCAAAAATAGTACAAAAATATCAAACTGTGTTAGATATAAGATCATACAAATAAAGATAATACACAGGGCTTATATTACACCCTGTACATTAAAGAAAATCGATCATACATGATCTAAACTGTGCTGGCATGGATGTGGAGTAGAGGGGACGCTCATGCACTTGTTGTGGAACTGCCCTCTTGTACTGGTCCGACATTACTGTAATCTTGTCTGGTCTCCTTGGCTTTGATATTAAACCTGGTCCTGTAACCTGCATATTGGGGGTGAAACTGTCTATTGAGCAACCAAAAATGGTCCATGATGTTATAACATCGGCCTTTCACTGCAGCTAAACGGATCATTCTAATGAATTGGAAACAACGGAAGCCAAACTGTTTCAATATGGAGACCTGGCGTAAAGACTTCATGGACTTGTTGTCAATGGAACAGGCAGCTCTACTCCTCCAAGACAGACTCAGGATCTTTATGGACCCTGGAGCTTTGTCACAATCCTCACTGGAATTTCTTAAAGAGACTTTGAATTGCTGAATCTTTGTTTATATTCTGTACACCCCCCCCCCCCCTTTTTCTATTGTCTTTGTCATGTCCTGTTTGTATTATAGAAAATAAAAAATTATAAAAAATCAAATCACAAATAGAATTTGCCCACCCAGATGGTACCGATATGTGCAATTTTGAGCTGTGTCCCATTCCCTCGAGAAGTCATTCTTCTACCTTAAGGGCCAAATTCACCCCTCATGATGGGACAGTATGGGTACATTATACCTTTTTTGAATCCTTATAGTCCTGTGAGTATTCCACTGTTTGTTGTTTGTATCTCTGATGTTCCTAGATGCCACAGTGCTGAAATAAAGACTATAGTTTAGACGAAAATTGTGGAAAAACGAATGTCACTGACAGTTCGAGGAGCTCCTGTGACCTCTGTATTTGTCAGACAGACATACAACTGAGCTTAAATGAAAGCTAGGAAGCTACCCTTTAAAATTCTATCAAACATGTTCTCATCAAACATGAGGAAAGGTCCTCAAAACGAGCCTAGAATAGGATATGCATCAGCACCTAGAGTCCAAATTATTGTAGGGGCTGGCTAACTTCATGAGCTGATAACTGTGACAAAGCGACCATTCTGCAAAGGCTATTGTTGGAGAAAATATAAGTTCCATGGGTATTTCCTAATCGATATGCTAATAATTGCATACGCATAATTAATGCTATAAGTTAACATGACATGACATCTCACACATATAGATTCACCTGTGGCATTGAGGACTTCTCTCCTTTTGCTGAAACCTTGGGCAGTGCATCGCGTCCCATAACAACTGATAACAGTTTCCCTGTCAGACGGCACGACGCACACACATTTCCAAAGTTCATCCCCCCTCCTCTCTGCCTTTCCTCCTCTCTGAGTATAAAGCATATGTCAAACGGTCAGTCATCACTGAATATTGGGACTCTGTATGACAATCAGATGTATACATTGAGATTCAGTCACTTCTATAAATACAGTTTATAGGAGAATGTATGGTAATAAATATACTTTCATAAGACATCTTTCTGGACTCCTGGCTTCAGTTTATTTGGTTTATAGCTGTTACGTATATTATATTGCAGATGAGGAGTGGATAAATTCCATTCTCTAACAGCTATCATACTAAAATATCATCTATACATGTTCAAAAATCCTGATTAGAATTTGCCCACTTGAGTGGTACCGATATGTGAAATTTTGGGGTTTGGCCCATGGACTATCAAGTCTTTGCACTCAAATCCAAAGTGAAGACAGGCAAGTCCTGAGAAGTCCCAGGTCCTAAACTTTGAGTTCCAAGTCCTAAACAAGTCATAATGCGCATAACGCTGACATTGCATTTTCATATAATCCATCATGTACACTTGTCTTGAGCAATGCATTGTATGCACACAGACACAGCACACCTCAGTAAAAGAGGAAACATCAAAATAGCCTAGGCCAGAGGTTTTCAAAGTGGGATGCGGGCGGGGGCTCCAAACAGTTTCAAGGGAGCTATAGGCTCATTGAATTAAAGTGAAAAATATTACATTAGATTAGTTATTATTACATTAGTTATCAAAAGAAGATCAGATCACTATATATTTGGCAAGCTGCCACTTTGTACAGTGTCCCCAGCACGTCACCCACCCTGCCGGACGAACTCAACGCGTTCTACGTTAGGTTCAACCCCTCTGCCCAACAGCGACTACACGGACTCAGGCGCCTGAAGAAATTCGGGCTAAGGCCAAAAATTCTCAGGGACTTCTACAGAGGCACCATTGAAAGCCTGCTGACTGGCTGCTTCACCACCTGGTACGGGAACTGCACCACCATCGACCGCAGGGCGCTAAGAAGGGTGAGGCGCGCGGCCCAGCACGTAACAGGATGTGAGCTGCCAGAACTGCAAGATCTGTACAACCAGCGGTGCCTCAGGAGGTCCATGAAATCATCAAAGACACAAACCACCCCCACAACAGTCTGTTCTCCCTGCTACCCTCAGGGAGGAGATACAGGGTCCCAAGAGCACGCACAAATCGCTTGAGGGACAGTTTCTTCTCGCAGGCCACGAGACTCCTTAACATATACAAATAGTGTAGTAGCCGTACTGTACCGCACTGCAGCTGCTACCATCATGTATGACTAATGTTCAATAGTATGTTAATTGGGTACCGGTATATGCTATTTGCACCTAACAGAATGTTATTATGTTTAGTTATGTTATGTTATGTTATGTTAAGTATGTTATGTTAAGTATGTTCATGCCATTTGCACATATGTGCAGTGAATACGCCACTGTTTGTGGCGTGTCTTACTGCTTTATTGCTTGTTGCCTCTTGTTTTTATTTTTTATTTTTTGTACTATGTTGTAACGGAGTCTACAGCACAAGAATTTCACACATGATACTTGTACTACGGAGTGACAATAAAAATCTTGAATCTAGAATCTTGAATCTTGAAATCTTGAATCTTGAATCTTGAAATCTTTAATCTTGTCCAATTTGTAAAACTATGCACTCCAGTCAACAGCATATTCCATTTGATACTGAAAAGAACGTCCTCAATGTTATTAAAACAGTTATACAGAAACATAATTAGTAATGCATAGCTTCGTTTAAATGCTTGATTTATACTTTTAATGTGCAAATTAATCATTTTCAATGGTTTGTGTGTTCTTTTATTTTGAAAAACTCCGACCGGAAGTTCGTCAATTGCTAGTTCCATAGTATAGTGTGTGTGTGTGTGTGTGTGTGTTTGACACTTATTTTTACAGTCTATGGTTTGACAAGCTGCCACTTCCAGTGAACAGCATTTATCCGTTAATATACTGAGAATAACGTTAATAAAACAGTTATTGTTATACATAAACATAATGTGTATTGTATCTCTTCTTAAATGCTTAATTTATTGTTTAAATGTGTAAAATTAATCAAGTTATTGGCTTTTGTGTTCTTTTATTTTTAAAAGAAACATACCGGAAGTTCTTACATTTGCCTGGCTAATTTCCCGACTTTTTTGGAACGTTACGTCGTCGACAACTCGGGTGTGACGTCACTCAACCGTGAAATCCTTCGCTCCCAGTTTTAGGCTGGTTTTAGGAGACTTGCTGCTACCATTTGTTAGAATAGGCTCTTTTCACCATAGATATATATCTATGCTTTTCACGCCCAAGTTGAACGCGGAAGTAAATAGAGACGGGGCAGTTTCACTTCCGGTGCGTTGCCATGTAAACAACCAATATGGCGCAATCTCGCAGTAAAGCTCGCTGTAGTGTCCCGTTTTGTTCCAACAACAAGCAACGGCAGCCTTATCTAAGTTTCCACGAGTTTCCAAAGGATGTTAGATTGCGAGCTGCATGGGTTATAGCGATGAGAAGAGACGAGGCTGCCATGTTCAAAATCTACAGCTATGTTTGCAGTCGTCATTTTGATGAGGATGCCATCTACTCGACCCTGAAAGGCTACAGACGTCTTAAATTTGGAGCTGTTCCCTCGAGGTTTGACTGGAACGACTGGGGAAGAGGACGAAGGTCGCCATATGAGAGGGCCGGTGAGCGACTTGGCGTTGTTGATGTCAGGGATCACGACTATGCTTCCCCCCCTCCACCTGGTAAGCTTCAGTGCCTCCCCGTGAGAGTCAGTGATATTATACTAAAATTCTAAATGGAATGAAAACGTGACTGTCTGCTCAGTGCTGCTATCAGCTAGTCAGATGCTAGTCAAACTAGCATGAAACCAACGTTAGCTTGGTAAATATTATTAGAGTCAGAGTCAGAGTCAGAGTCAGTTTATTTACCATTTGCAGTCGAAACTACATTGGAATTGGGGTGCAAGAGCTTAAAACATAGACACAAATATGACAAGTCATGACAACATAACATAGCATATAAAAAGACAGACAGTAAAAAGGTTTAAAAAGTAAATAAGATAAAATAAAAGAACAAAACAATAAAATAATAAAAGGAGACAGGTACATCTGTGGATAAAGGCCCGAGTCATCCAGCTCACTTATTAAAGTGCAGGAGCAAACAAAGTGCACAGTCAGACATAAAGTGCACAGTAGTAAAGTGCCTAAGCAAGGATTAATTGCATGAGAAAACCAGTATAAGACATCTTATACAAAAGAAAATGCCAAAAAAATAAAGGTCTAGGTGTGTCTAGGTGGTCTAGACAACAGAGATCTACCGTTTAGATTTGTGATCGTTCAAACTACGCACAGCACTTGGGTAAAAGCTTCTCGCAAAGCGAGTGGTGGAGCATTTAATGGAGCGGTAGCGTCTACCCAAAGGGAGTAACTCAAAAAGACTGGCGGCCGGGTGACCTGCAGGGTCCCTGATAATGCTGGAGGCCCGGGACAGAAGTCTGGAGCTATAGAGCTCTTCTAGTGCCGGCAGGTTGACACCAGTTATCTTGCGGGCAAGGCGCACTACCCTATTTAAAGATTTTCGCTCCTTAACAGTAAGGTTACCAAACCATACAGTGAAGGAACTAGTGAGAATGCTCTCAATAATACAGCGATAAAAGTTGACAAGGATCTGGCTGTTGTGGGTGAACTCCTTAAGTCTTCTTAAGAAGAAAAGACGTTGCTGAGACTTTTTAACAATCGCTTTGGTATTTGAGTGCCAGCTAAGATCATCCGAGATAGTGACACCTAGAAATTTGATACTTTTTACCATCTCAACCTCTGTACCATTGATTATTATAGGATGGTGAGGTTCCTTTTTACGGCGGAAGTCAATGACTAGGTACTGATGTGTGTGTGTGTGTGTGTGTGTGTGTGTGTGTGTGTGTGTGTGTGTGTGCGTGCGCGTGTGTGGCGGGGGGGGGGGGGGGGGGGGGGGTGCGTGAGAGAGTATTAGACATGCATTCTCTCTTATATGAAAGTTGAAAGAGAATCTGATGTAATGCATAGAAATGTTAATCTGCATTTCATGGATAATCATGTAGCTGCATTTTGTTTTTTAGGGACAGCTGATGGAACAGCTGAGAAAATCAACGAACTCGAATTGAAAGTGCAGGAACTACACCTTGAACTTGAGCAGCTGAAGATGCAACAACAGCAGCCCAAAATGTACCGCTTCTGTGCCTCAGACGACGATTTCCGCTTCTACACCAGATTCCCTTCAGAGGAGGTCTTTATGATATTCTGGGAATCAGTTTCTCCATCTGCATCCAGGCTAGTCTACTGGTCAAAGGCGCAGAAGATAGCATTTGGAACACGAAGCCCAAGCCCACACCGCAAGCTGCTTCTCATTGACGAGTGCTTTATGTTCTTCTGCCGTATCGCAGCCGGACTTAAAGAAAAGGTACTGGCATCAATATTCAACGTCAGTGTATCGACAGTCAGTCGAACCATCCTCACATGGACAAACTACATGTACCAAATCCTTGGATCACAGCCTTCCTGGATGACTCGGGAGCAGGTACAGGCCACCATGCCTGACAAGTTCCGACATTACTGTCCCAATGTGAGAGTGATCATTGACTGTACTGAGCTTCGCTGTGAGTCACCATCTTCCCTCACCTTGCAGTCTGAGACCTTCTCCAGCTACAAGAACCACACCACCTTAAAAGGATTAATTGGCATTGCTCCTAATGGGATAATTACATTCATATCCAAGCTGTACACTGGCTCCATCTCTGACAAAGAAATAACAATAAAATCATGTATAACACAGTTCCTGTTGCCCGGAGATGGAGTTATGGCTGACAAAGGGTTTGTGATTGAGGATATTCTGGCAGAGGTCGGGGCAACGCTCATCATTCCCCCATTCAAAACCGCCCCTCAGCTCAGCACAACAGACACTCAAACAACTCAAGCCATTGCCCGTCTAAGAGTGTTGGTGGAGAGGGCAATACGGCGTGTCAAGGAATATCATATCTTGGATAGGGTTATTCCTCTCTCCTTGGCAGGATCCATCAACCAGCTATGGGCAGTTTGCTGCCTGTTGACCTACTACCAAGGCCCTCTGGACATCAAAGGGGACAACCCACACCACTCCCAACCTGCGAGCAGCTGTCTTCCTCTCCCTTCCAGCTATTCCCAGAGCTGTGAGCATCTTCCACACAGACTGCGCGGGGAAACCCCTGCAGCCAACCTCCTCTGGAAATAGCCACGCCTTCTTTAAAAAGTACTATTTGATAATAACAATGTTTTTTTGTTTTTTTTTACTATATTCATCAGTGTACAGAGCATGGGTGTCCCTTCTTGAACATCTACCAGTAAAAAATAAATCCTACTACGACCTTCTACTAATGCTACTTTATTCCTTAAAAAAGTTGTCATAGATTGTGTTGCATAGTGGACTTCTCTTCTGTTGACAAAAGACTTAAAAAGTCTTGTCAAAAGACTTGTCATGTACATATGTGTATATGTAATGTATGACCCTGTACCAAAGAGCATTTTGCTGCCGTTTGTTCCAAAAGACACACAATTGTTTTTCTACATTGTATGCAGTCATTGAAATGACAAGATTAATAAAAAATCGAACAGACCTTCGCATTACATTCATTTTTATTGACAACAGGATCAATTAACCAGCATGTGTCAAGTACAACAACTATTTAGTTCAGCATAGAAACAAACAAATGTAAGGTCATTCACACTTATTTTAATTTAATTATATACAATTAAATGTGTTATAATTCAACTAGTAACTATTTGGGTTTTACAGTCTAATTTAGTTATTTAAAGCAATTAAGAAAATTCATAGAATACAGAAGACCCTTCAGGCTAACCAGACCGATTACCTCATACAAAAATAATTCCATCCTACGTACAGAATTCTAAAATCACTTTTCTGACCTGCATAGGATGGAGCCGCCTGATGCTCAACATGTATTTCTACAGTGTATCATACCACCTCTGGATAGCACACACAGTACTCAATGTTTGAACTTGAGAAACACATCCATATAAATGCTGTAATAGAACAAGTCAAGCTGCTGCCTCATTGCACGAATGGTGTCCTCATCCCTCCAGACCCTCTGCAGTGTGAAATCTGTGTGTGTGTCGGTTACAAAATCACACCACTCCAGCCCACTGATGGCAAGTTGGCCCTGAACCTGCCAGTAGTATTTGTGACTCTTCTTAAGTGTGGCCTGACCTTTGACCTGTGTTAGGTGCTTAACCTCAGCAACAGAGTGACTATCGCAGCATTTCACTTCCACCAGTCCGAATGGTGGACTTTCAGTTGGGTCATAAACTTTGCCATCTGGGCTTGCACCAAGGTGAGGTGCATCAGGGTGCACTATGAACCCACAAGGGTAAACAGACACATTACGCTCTTCAGAAAACCGTTTCAATATCTCTGGCTCCTGTTCCAGACCTCTTTTCATTGCAAGGGTCTGGGGTGTTCCTTTAAGCATGCGGGCTGTCAGCGCTTTTGCTGAGGACTCACCGCGGACATGACATGCCTCCCTGAACCTGCTGGCAGTCACTCGTGGCTGTCGTACCTGGACCCACAGGGGACTGTCAGACTGCTCCCTGGTCTCAGCCTCTATGGCAGCAGAGAGTGCATGGGACACCTGTAGGCTCTCAAGGTGGTAATTCTGCTGGTAGTCAGGTGTAAACTCAAAGTCAGCTAGAAACCTGTAACCTTCAACATGCAGCTGAGGGAAATCTGGGGCATTTGGATGTTTCACAACTTCCCTAGTAGCCTCTAGGAAGCACTGGTATGATAAAACAGATCCAAAGGGAACAGGACCGAATTTGGACTCCACCATGGTGAGTTCCTCAAGTCCATGAAGAATCTTGCAGATCCCTAGCTGTGGCTGAATGTGTCTCAATTTCTCCCCAAGAGACATCACACCGGAAGGGGCCCTATCACACAAGAAAATAACAGGATTTAAAAACGTGATTTGTAGGGCACACAGATTGAAAATAAACCCATGTACAGTACATTCTAGTGTTGATAGACAATATGACAAATGGTCTAAACCAGAGGTGCCCACATTTTGTGTGCCCCGGTTCTATTGAAGATGTACATTGTTTCAACTGTCTTAGTGCAGATGTACTATACTTCGTAATTAAAACCTTTCTCTAAGCATCCAAGTAAGCTCATTTTTCCTATTTTCTATATTGTTGGCCTGCTGAGCTTTTCTTGTGCCACGCTTTGTTTTTTTCCTATGAAGGGCCAAAATTAATCTAGATGGATGCCCATGATGGGCCAAAAATAAATGTTGATGTTATGTGAAATTACATGAAATTATATTATTTTGTAGACAATTTACATTTTAAATGTAAAGAATGTCTTCTAGTTGCATATGGTTAAAGTATCATCAAGCTAGCTTTAAAGATGAGCCCACCACAGCCTCTGAAAGACAGTAATATGTTTGCAAAAACATGTATAGGCTACGTTTTATTTACCTGAATATGCTGCATATAAGGTGGACTTGACACCCGATTTCAAACCAAGTTTGCCCTTCAGTTTTGGTTTGCAAACCACCACCTCGTCAATGGACTCTGGCTGGATCCCCTGTTAAAAAACACCAAAGACTGAAGTTGTGTACTTGCTTTCTCTTCATAATAATCTTAAAATAATCAGAACCTAGTTTTGATTTCTGACCTGGGTCCGAGGCCTATGCCAGGTCTGCAGTGTGTCCGTGCACGACACATGTAATGGCACCATCTTGTAGTTTAAGGTGCTGTAATGGGCGCTTTGATAAAGCAGCCCGACCAGATGATTGCAAAGGGCTCTCCCTGCAGCACAGGTACAAGATGTCGACCTCATCACGATCGGAACCATGGCAGTTTCCAATGTGATCTGTTGTTAGGAAGTTTAAAAAAATGGTAAGTGTGTTATTAAAACACGTGGTAGGATACACACTGGCTGTGCCTTGGTCAGGGTTAATGGCAAAACCAAAAATGTATTTTGTGGATGCAGCTGATGTGAACGGTGAAAGTATACTGTATAATGTAGATGGTGAGATAACGGGATAGATATGCATGACTACATTCTCTCCTTGGGCTAACTTAGTCATTGAAAAATTGAGGCCGACGTTGAAACATATTTCTCGCTTTAGTTAACACAACAAGCGCACTATTCTAGTAGCAAGTGTTTTTATTCACATTTCTATGAAGATCCACTCTCTCTAGCCTGAATGTGAACAGGATTGCATGTTGTCTGACAGCAGTCTGGTACACCACTGTGCAGGAGTTTAGCGGAGGAATACGGTAGTTGTACGGTTGGGAGAAAAAGCAGTGCCGAATGCGACGGCTGTTTGGTGGAAAAGTAAAGCGCTGAAAATTGTCAAAATAGAGCGTGCATGTACACTGATATCGATTTGTTTAGGTGGGCGTTGTTTTAGGTGGCTAAATTAGGTTTTAGTTCTTGGCCCCCTGTACTAGAGAGACAGAGCTGTTGAGGCTGCTGCTTCAGAGTGCTGGGTCTCGATAAACGGTGCGCTCAGCATCCAGAACACTGTACCTATTTCAGTTAGTGTATGCAACTAGCTGATAGGACCCCACTTCAAACAAACTGAACTATCCCTTTAATGCCCGACACAGATTACCTAAAGGATTTTTTTTATGGCCAGGCGAATCGAGGGCTCTTAATTGTGTGGCAACATCTTAGAGCCTGAGGGTTACTGGGGGACCAGCTGCATCTCGCATCATAGGGGTTATAATAATAATAAATCACATAAAATACAATTGTACTCAGAGAAGTTTGTTGAACTGCCTCTCATCTCTCCCTGCAGGTGAAGTACTTCACCAAGAGGAGGGACTTCCTGAAGTACATGGAGAGAATGGAGACAGAGGGCCTCACACCTGCAGAAGGCCCGCGGCAGCCCTCCTCACCTCCAGACACACTTGGACTTGTGCAGATGTGTTCCCACAGTCATGGAAAACCTCAAAATCTCATTTCCCAGGCCTGGAAAAGTCATGGAATTTGTAAAATCCTTGAAACTTTTACGAAAAGTTTAGTTTAGTAAGTTACAATAGTAATCTTCTACATAAAGCAACATAACAGCAAACGTGACGTAGCCCTGTGTGTCGTTGCACGATGTTTTGTTTACTATCACGTACGTTGCTTCATGTTCGTGTGGCGCGTTGAACATGAATTTGGATTCTAGTGCTTTTATGGAAAATTCATTATTCCTCAATCCCCCCCCCCCCCCCCCCCCAAATGTAATGTGACCCACTGACTCAGTATAAGAAATCCAATATAAAGAGCTATTTGTCCAGTGTAGTAATCATTTCTGGTATTGATTCAGAGTCACAGCTAACATTATGGATCCTTGAAAAGTCCTGGAAAAGTTTTGAAATGTTATCCATGAAAATGTGTGGGAACGCTGGATGTCAGGCCGAGGACGGGAGCGACAGCCTGAGGCGAGGAGTTTTGTGATGATCCTGTAGACAGAGTGGCTTTCCTCATACCTTTATCAGCCCACATTCACATGTGCTTTACTTTGTTTTATTTATTGTCATTGTGATTTAATGTGATTGAAGCCGCAGTAGGAAAGTGCTCTGGTACTGACTGACATCAGCATATACTGTGTAGATTACAGTTATGAATGAAATCCTGAAGAATGAATTTTTGTTGTGAAAAAGTATGAAAAACTAAAGAAATGTGATTTTTGTGATTTTTCTTTTGCATACATTATTAAATAGGTGCACTGAAACCAGGGATGTGATCTAAAATAGAAAAAAACAAAATTCAGCTTGACTTTAAGATATAACTTATTAACCATATAGGCTTCTTAAATATGTCTATACATTCTCAAGAACATACATATTGATAGGCCTATTGATTGTATATAAGATACTAGTGCCATAAATGCCATGATAGAAGTATTAAAATACAACCAATTCCTCCATATTACATACATAACCTGAGGATATCTTACACTATTAAATTTATATGCAACTAGGGTGACCAGATGCCACCAAACCAAATGTGGGACACAGAGTGTGTTTGTGTGGGCCACATTGATGAGACACATTGCCAATGCTGAGTGAGTGGGGCTGCAACTAACAATTATTTTCATTATCGATTAATCTGTGGATTATTTTAGACTAATTGATTCGGTCTATAAAATGTCACCAAATGGTGGAAGGTGATCATTTTTTCTGTTGTTTTTTACGTTTTTGCTCATGGCCCCCTTCACACTCAGCAGACAGCTCTCTGTGCCTGTTGCAGCTGGAGTGCAGTTCTCCTATCTCGGTGCACGATGCATCCAGAGCGCTTTACCCAGTGCACTGATTGTATGAGAGTACCTCATAGGACCCAACTTCAAACAAACAGAACTATCCCTTCCCAGAAGATGTGAGATTGTGAATCCGCAATGTTTCTAAAAGAACTTCGGTACGTCCATCTTTTGTTTTGTTGTTTGCCGTTCTGATACTTGGGTCAAATTGTCAAGTTAACGTGAAAGTTGACGAGCTAGAAACGCTGCCATCCGGTCTAGGGCGGGCTCTAGGCCGGAACCAGTAGGGTGACAAAATCAATTGTGGGCGGGAGCCAGGCTCTTTCTCGCCGAGAAGAGCCTGGTGACGCGAGGTTAGGGTTGCGTGACGTCACCTACCTATAGCGAGAGCGGATTGGTTGACGCTGGGGCGAACTTCAAAAGTCAGTGCCGTTGCCAAACTCATGGAAGCTAGTCTCATCACGGAGGACCCACCCACCGTCGACTACATCGAAGCTGCACAACGAAACGTTTTAGCCGGTGAATTAAGTGACTTTACTTCGGCTGGAATTACAAGTAAGTCAATATTTGAGTGATAACGTGCATTTATCACAGCAGCAGCTTTAGTTTGCATCATGCTTTTACTGGCGGCGGCCGGCGGTGTCGAGTCGACACCATCACCTGAAGTCTTTTGCAAACGTTGTAACGTTAGCTAGCCCGTCTCCTCGCTGGTTGTTAGGTAACCTGCTCGGAGTGCAACATTAGTTTGTGTTTAATCTCTTGAGACAGACTTTAACACCGTTAGACAGATTGTTTCTGTCGAAGGCTTTCTCTGCCTGCAGTGTGTGTGTGTGTGTGTGTGTGTGTGTGTGTGTGTGTGTGTGTTTGTGTGTTTGTGTGTTTGTGTGTGCGTTTGTGTGAATATGTAGTGAGTTTTGCCTCCGCTCCGTGTCTAATGATGTGTGTTTGAGTGGACAACGTTATGCTAGGCTGTGCAGTTATAACGTTCTGGACGTTATAACTATGTTAACAGTCTAGCATAACGCTGTCTAGCGTTATGCTAGACTGTTAACGTAGTTATAACCTTCCTCATCGTAGGAACGTTACGCTGTTAACGTTACACTGTTAATGTAGTTATAACGTCCTCATCTCTCTTCAACATGAGATGAGGTTTTGCATTGGGATGAATCAATCGCCATGTTTGTAAACACAGATTGGCCAATTCGGGTGCAACTGCCATTATAGTTTTAATATATAACTAACTAAAATAATATATCAAACTAAGTTAGTGACACAGCTCATGTCATATTCATCTCCACAGTACCATGCCTGACCTCGAGAGCTCCACCCTGGACATCATGGCAGCCAACACCAAGACCGTTCAGGACAAGGCAACAGCTCAAGGTAATAGGCTACACTCACCTATTGTTTCACATCAGGAGTTCATTCCAAAAAGAAGAGTAACTTCAGTAGTGTGCAGGTGGTTTGGTTACAAAAGAGTACGTACAACAAACCAGGGTCATATTCACAACGTCTCTGATCAAGCTGGAAGTACCACTGTAGCTTTACCGGGTAGTGAAGCTGTAGCTGCCTACCAACACGAGGGTTGCAGGTTCGCGCCCCCGTGTTGCCTCCGGCTTGGTCGGGCGTCCATACAGGCACAATTGGCTGGTGTCTGCGGGTGGAAAGCCGGATTAGGGCTAAGTGTTCTGGTCGTTGCACTAGGGCCTCCTCTGGTCGGTCGGGGCACCTGTTCGGGGGCGGAAAGGAACTGGTGGGAATAGCGTGATCCTCCCACGTGCTATGTCCTGCCGGTGAAGCTCCCCGCTGTCAGGTGAAAAGTAGTCTCAACGCTATGTTACTGCATGCTGCAGAGCTCTCTCTGGGTCTGGGACAATTTCCCTCAGCCAGCTGGTTATGGGAGGGAACCGTTCACTTGGCCAGTGGTGGATTCAGTCTTCCCCAATCAGTAACGACTTTGGGATCAGACGACACGGGAGGCGCAGCCCATTTTTCAAACCGCTCTCTCATCGGTGCTACGACCTGTCACTCATTCAATTTCAACCCGCCTTCAAGTCAGCAAGGGGGAAATTGGCCAAGTACAATTGGGGAGAAAATGGGGGGAGGGAATCAGAAATGATAATAATAATTAAAGAACGAATAAGGGTCTCTCTCAAGGATGTTTTGACAGGATGCATTGGCTGTTGCAGGAATCAAAACCATATTTCATACCACCAGGCTACCCAGCCATTGTGGTTTGAGGACCACAATGGTCCTCAAATATCACCCAGGCTACCCATATTTCATACCACCAGGCTATCCAGCCATTGTGGTTTGAGGACCACAATGGAAATAAGATAAAATAATGAGACTTTTTTGTGTTTTTATCCTCGGTGATTTTGTCTGTTCTTTCATTACTATATGTACTGTTGTGTTATTTTATTTTATCACCAAATAAATTCATTCATTCATTCAGCCATATCCCACAACTCTTCCACTTCTCCACAGAGGTGGCCGTAAACGCAAACAAACTGGTCGAGCGCTGGGAAGAATGCAAGGCACCGGAGAAAGAGAAGCAACAGAGAGGATCAGAAGCTCAGAAGGAACTACAGGTCCGAAGCATGGCTGTGAAAAAAGGTAAATTGTAATTGGATTACTAGGACAAAAAATATCATCTCTGGTTGTTTATGTGCATTGGTTGGAGAGTAGGAGGTGAAATGCGTGTGCATTTTCTTTTCAAAATCACCTGTCAAATCCCACTTTAACCCCTGTGCAGGCAAATATTTCTGATGAGTAAGGGGGAGAAAATGTTGGCAATCTGGCTTTTAGGTATTTTGCTTTTTTTTTTTAATTATTAATTAATGGATTATTAATTTGCCATATGCCCATGTTCACATGCTCTGTTAATGAAATAAAAATATATAGGGAAATACATCATCTTAGTTGCGTGTGCTGATCAGAGTTGTGATTAAAGGGTTCGGTGGAAGATTTTCACATGTCAAAGTGAGCCCCGGTATTCTTAAGTTTGGGAACCCCTGGTCTAAACCAATGGAAGGCAGTTTTATTTGATGTTTGATTGTTCAGCGATCTGTGGTGGTTTCATTCGCTATCATTTATGTGATAGTGCAGCATGAAGTCGCAATTAAGGATGGACAATTTTCTACTGTTTTCACCATGACTGTCTCCACAACATCCTTACCACAACCCATATCCATGCTGTTTCATTTTTTGTCTGTTATACCCTTTTCTCCTTGTCTCTGGACCCAGCTCCGGCCGACTGGCTCCCTCCTGTGGACTCGTCTGAATCGGCAGCCTCCTTTGCCCCTCAGGGCTTTGTGTTGCAGGCTCCTGTCGGCTTGTCCTTGAAACGTCAGCCTCTCGCTCGTCGCTCAGAAGATGCTTTCCTCACACCAAGGTCTGTCTGTTTTCCCCCCTCCTTTAAGTAGACTTTAAATTGACTTGTTGAAGGCACAATCCGCACTATAATGAAATATAATAAATATATATAAAATAAATGTGATGCCCCCTTTGATTTGAAAGCGGGCAAAAGTACTTGAAAGTCCTTGCTGCAGATAGTTTTGTAGTTAATGCAAACATTTCTTGGAGGTAGAAATGAACAAATGACTGAT
Organism: Poromitra crassiceps; assembly: GCF_964638095.1. Taxonomy (NCBI): domain Eukaryota; kingdom Metazoa; phylum Chordata; class Actinopteri; order Beryciformes; family Melamphaidae; genus Poromitra; species Poromitra crassiceps. The sequence continues at coordinate 3,337,732 of NC_139651.1, read as the reverse complement.
CATTGGTTAAGACAAACCACACTTTTTCTAAAGTTATGTTAGAATGTCTCAAGCACCAGTGAAAAATCTAAATCCCCTTCTGATTTCCTAATTTCCAGGTTCAATCTTCACTCTGCTCCTGTTCCTGCGGTCCACCTCGAGCCTCAAGCTGAGCAGAGCCGACCCTCTCCTCCCAAATCCCCCCACCGCTCCTCGCCTCGCTCCTCTCCCACACCGGCCCTACCCACTCCAGTCAGCCCCCAAGAGGTTCCAGACGATCCCTTTGAGATGTCCTTCCAGGAGAAGCTGCAGCACTTTGAGCAGCTGGGCCAAGCGGCTGAGGAGTTGTCCTTCTCTCCCACCTCCTCCTTCGTCACCAAGGTGATTTACCAACTTTCTTTATTTTTTTATTTATTTTAATTTAATTCAATTTTAATTCCAATTCAATTTCAATTCCAAACAGGGGAAGCAAAAGAATGTTATGATTTTATTAAACCCTGCACCTGATATGCTAGGTTATTTGGCGATGCAGGTAAAACAGACGGTGTTTTGAACACGAAGTCATAACACAACTGGGTCAAGTGGGCGGGGCTACATAAGGTCAAGTGGGCGGGGCTACATAAGGTGAATAAAGCAGAAAAAACTGTCAACCATTATAACAAATCCCTTTTTGCCATGTTTTTGCAGCTGGACATCATCCCCGCCATGGCTCCAGGGTCAGAAGTCAATGAGGAGAAGCTCAAGTTGGCGAGGAAGAAGCAGTACGTCCCCCTTTCCCGTGTCCTTGATTTTGAGGGAATTGGGCCTTTAAAGCCTTTGAACTTGATGTTTAAGAAGGTGTGGGAGGAGATTGATGAATGAGGAGGGTACCTATGACAATAGCTCATTGTGTGTGTGTGTGTGTGTGTGTGTGTGTGTGTGTGTGTGTGTGTGTGTGTGTGTGTGTGTGTGTGTGTGTGTGTGCTCCTAGGTTCATCATGGCAGAGCTGATTCAGACAGAAAAGGCCTACGTACGAGACCTGCGTCGGTGCTTAGATGTAAGTTCAGCTGCACAACAGAGGGTCTCGGAAAGTATGCAAAACCAATTTGATAATTTCCAAACCTTCAAAAGTGGCAGTTGTACCAAAGCTCTCATACACATACTGTACAGTATCACTACAAATCTTTCTTCGTGTTTGTGAAGAATAATCTGCAGCAGTAGATCATTTTCAATTGGAAATGTATAGGAAGAACCCTGTTGGAGATGTTTGGTGGGTGATCTCTCTTATGTTCTCCATGCAGACGTACCTGTGGGAGATGACCGGTGGAGTTGAGGAGATTCCTCCAGGGCTCATCAACAAGGAGCACATCATCTTTGGGAACATGCAGGACATCTATGAATTTCACCATAAGTAAGCCAAGAGAACACAGATCATCAACAGCAGTTGATTATCCCACTTATACCATGGTCGCTAGCCAACTATATAAAATAAAAACATTTGTAGATTTTGAAAATCTAAAGTTTTTCCACAATCCATAACTAGGTTTCCCTAGCACAGTGGTTCTCAAACTTGTTTGACTTTTATTGAAATAACATCAAGAGCATGACCATTCCTTTCCAACAGTAATGTTGTCCAAATAAAAAACAACTTCCATTTCAACTTTATACAAAATCTTGCGACTGCTACATCTGTGCTTTCTTTTTTATAATAAATTTAAATCAAACAGAAATTGCAATTGCAATCAATTTGCTAGAACAAAGTTAACCAGATTGCTCCATCAGATAAAAATCTAATGAAATGTGCAATCACTTTGTTATAACATTATTTTAGAGATATTGAATGATGATAATGTTTTGTGTGTGTGTGTGTGTGTCAATTTTTTTTCTTTCACAGCATCTTCCTCAAAGAGTTGGAGAAATTTGAGCAGCTGCCAGCGGACGACGACGACGTGGGCCAATATTTCGTCAAATGGGTATGTACTGTCTGTTCACCACTGTTTGTTGTGTTTGCATAAAGCTGTCATCCAATAAAAGCCCACCTCCAAAATGGTAAACTTTTCAGGAATAAGAACATAAATGTTTTAGTCTAGCTGAAATAACATAGATACTGTCCAAAAATCCCAATCTTAATTTTGTAGGAATAAAGACAATCTATTCACAACTTTTTTTTTTATTACACTTGGCTTTGAATGTGATTTGTGGACAAAGGCTCATAGAAATTGCTTAAGGATTACAATAGGTACAATATATAGGTCTCAGTTAAGAAAACTGAGACCATCTCGGCTCATGCTCTATCTCAAACCCTCCACTTCCTAGCTCTCACAGAGACCTGGATCATCCCAGAAAACACTGCTACTCCTGCAGCCCTCTCTGCTGCGTACTCCTTTTCCCACACACCCAGGCCCTCCGGCCGTGGTGGAGGCACTGGTCTCCTCATCTCTCCCAAATGGACCTACACTGTCACCTCTCTCTCTCATCTGTCTATCTCATCTTTTGAGTCCCATGCAGTTGCCGTATCCCTACCCATCAAACTCAACATTGTGGTAATCTACCGCCCGCCTGGTCCACTAGGCGACTTTCTGGACGAGATGGACACCCTTCTCTCTTTCTTTCCTGAGGATGGTACTCCACTCATCCTGCTGGGTGATTTCAACATCCAGCCAGTAACCTTAAATTCTCTCCCTTTCCTTAACTTCTTCTCATCCTTTGACCTCTACCTCTCTCAATCTCCTCCTACTCACAAAGCAGGAAATGTGCTTGACCTGGTCTTCACCAGATCCTGCTCCACCTTTAACCTCACTGTGACCCCTCTTCCTGTATCTGACCACCACTTTATCACCTTCTCTCTTCCCATCCCCATCCCCTCCTCCCTCCCATCACCCCCTCACTCTATCACCACCCGACGCCACCTAAAAACTCTCTCACCTGACTCCCTCTCTTCTACCGTCCTCTCCTTGCTTCCCTCAGCCGAGCAGTTTGCTCTCCTGTCCGCTGACAAGGCTTCCACCACTCTTCTATCCTCTCTCTCCTCTGCTCTTGATTCTCTCTGCCCTCTCACCACTAAACCTGCCCGATCCTCTCCCCCTGCTCCCTGGCTAACCGAAACTCTGCGAACTCATCGAACAGAGCTTCGGGCAGCTGAGAGAAAATGGAGAAAATCACACCACCCTGAAGACCTCTCTTCCTACCATCTTATTCACTCCAACTTCACCTCTGCTGTCTCCAAAGCAAAAACCTCCTTCTTCATCTCTGAAATCCAGTCCTCTGCATCCAACCCCAGTAAAATGTTCTCCACCTTCTCTACGCTCCTCAACCCTCCCCCGCCCCCCCCTCCCTCCTCCCTCTCTGCTGACGATTTTGTAACCTTCTTTACTAAAAAGGTGGATGACATCAGCTCCTCCTTCCATCCTCCAAGCACCCTCACTAACACTCCCGACTCCAATCCTGCTCCTCGGCCCGCGGTCCCTGGATTTCCTTCCTTCTCCCCCCTCTCTCCTGATGAGGTGCTTAAACTCATCAGCTCAAACCGAGCCACTTACTGCCCCCTCGATCCCATCCCTTCCTCTCTCCTCCAAACAATCTCACCTGACATATCTCCCTTCCTCACTACCTTCATAAACTCCTCTCTGTCCTCTGGTCTTGTTCCGCCTGATCTAAAGGCTGCAAGAGTCAAGCCTCTGCTTAAGAAACCCTCCCTTGACCCTACTGCTATTCAGAACTACAGACCTGTCTCTCTTCTCTCATTCCTTTCCAAAACCCTTGAACGAGCAGCGTCCGAACAACTTTCTCTCTATCTCTCCCAGAATGACCTCTTGGACCCTCTGCAGTCCGGTTTCAAGGCTTCGCACTCCACTGAGACAGCTCTTCTTGCTGTCACAGAGGCCCTTCACACTGCTAAGGCCTCATCCCTCTCCTCTGTCCTTGTCCTCCTTGACCTGTCTGCTGCCTTCGATACAGTCAATCACCAAATCCTTCTTTCCACTCTGTCTGATCTCGGCATCTCAGGTTCTGCACTATCCTGGTTTGCTTCCTATCTCTCGAACCGCTCATACCAGGTCTTATGGAGAGGGTCCGTCTCCAGATCCTGCCCTCTTACCACTGGTGTCCCCCAGGGCTCAGTCCTGGGCCCCTTACTTTTTCTTCTCTATATCAGATCTCTTGCCTATGTGATCTCTTCTCATGGCTTCTCTTATCACTGCTATGCTGATGACACCCAACTTTTCCTTTCCTTCCCCCCCTCAGACACTCAAATCGAGGCTCGCATCTCTGCATGTCTCAAGGACATTGGCGACTGGATGTCTGCCCACCACCTCAAGCTCAACCTTGGTAAGACAGAGCTACTCTTCCTCCCAGGGAAAGACTGTCCTCTCACAGATCTCTCCATCTCCATCGAAAACACCACTGTACTGCCCTCCCAAACAGCTAAGAACCTTGGGGTGATCCTCGACAACCAGCTGTCTTGCTCTGCCAACATAGCTGCGACAGCACGCTCCTGTAGGTTCTCCCTCTACAACATCCGCAAAATCCGTCCCTTCCTCACAAGAGAAGCGACTCAACTCCTGGTCCAGTCACTTATCGTCCCTCGCCTGGACTACTGCAACGTGCTCCTGGCTGGCCTACCTGCCACCGACATCCGACCGCTTCAGCTCATTCAGAACGCTGCAGCCCGTCTGGTATTCAACCAACCCAAATTCTCTCATGTCACTCCCCTTTTCCGGGACCTCCACTGGCTTCCCATCTCAGCTCGCATCAAATTCAAGACACTGGTACTGGCCTACAGGGCAGTACACCAGTCAGCTCCCCTGTACCTGCAATCTATGGTCAGGTTCCAAACCTCTCACCGCTCCCTTCGCTCCTCTACCAGTGCAGCTCGCCTCGCTCCTCCTTCGCTACGGGCGCTCAAAAGTCGCTCATCCCGATCTCGACTCTTCTCCTCCCTGGCACCCCAATGGTGGAACGAGCTGCCACCTTCGGTCAGGACTGCTGAATCACTGCCGATCTTTCGGAAAAGACTAAAGACTCACCTTTTCAGGCTCCACCTGGGCCCCTCTTGATCTAACTTCTTTCTCTCTTCTTTCTCTCTCTTTATTTAATTAAAAAAAAAAAAAAAAAAAAAAAAAAAAAAAAAAAAAAAAACCCTAAACTAAAAACTCGTACCACTGTTCCTTCAGGATTTGTAGTTGTCATAGACTGTGCTCCATAGTTGATTGCTCTATTGCTGACAAAAAAGTGTGTTATTGTAAGTCGCTTTGGATAAAAGCGTCTGCCAAATGACGTAATGTAATGTAATGTAATACACAGTTCTCAAGTAATAAAATCGAATGATCTGAAGCATTTTCCCTCAGCAGCAGCAGTGATGCTGAGATTGTGACTGGTTTCTCTCCTGTAGGCTACAAAGTTCCAGATGTATGTGGATTACTGCAAGAACAAGCCCGACTCCAACCAGCTCATCCTGCAGCATGCCGGATCCTACTTCAACGTGAGTATCTCCTTCTCCCATTGGCCGGTAATAAGATATGTCCAAATCACTCTGCTCCAATCACAGCACTGCGTTTCTCTGTGTGTGTGGTGTGCGTGTGTGTGTGTGTGTGTGTGTGTGTGTGCGTGTGTGTGTGTGTGTGTGTGTGTGTTACAGGCGATCCAACAAAGGCACTCACAGGCCGAAACCATCGACTCTTTCCTTGTAAAACCCGTGCAGAGGATTGTCAAATATCAGCTCCTGCTAAAGGTAAATAACCTGCCATGCCAGGCTACCGCAGTATCATCCAGTTGCGATGTTTGCCGTCTCCATGGTTCCTGTTGTCATGGTTTCTGTGTGTGTGTGTGTGTGTGTGTTCAGGAGCTGTTGAAGTGCAGCCAGGGCAAAGGAAACGTCAAGGACGGCCTGGAGGTGATGCTCCGTGTTCCCGAGAGTGCCAACAACGCCATGCACCTCTCTAACCTGGAAGGTGAGATGTCTGGAAGTCTTCTTCTGTGGTGTTTTATGGCAGTTGGCATCCTTTATGTTGCATTACCGTCTCCTTCTGGATTTCTCCATCAACTGTTTCCCTACATTCTGTAAAACCCTCTCACATCTTGAAGTCAAATTTGACAACAAAACAAAACAAAAACAGCACAAATCTATGCTTGACTCCAGGGAATAACACCTCCTTTCCCCACTTTTCTCCAGCTGTTGATGTTGAGTCAGAGGGGGAGATGATCCTCTGCGGCTCCTTCCAGGTCTGGGATCAAAGGAAGGTGATCCGTAAGGGGCGAGAGCGGCAGCTGTTCCTCTTTGCGAAGTCGCTGGTCTTCAGCAAAGAGGTGAAGATCGCCAAGAGCACCAGCAAATACAGCTACAGGAGCAAACTCTTGGTAAGTAGATGATAGGATACTCCTCCGCCCACCAGTGACTGAACAGAGAGCACCCATCGCCAATCTGGCATTTATTTGATTCTGAATGTTGGATGTGTTCACATTGAAAATGTTGACTAGTAGATGAGAAAATAAGTACTTTTTTTTACACTGTCCCTTTTTGATGACATCACGCATGACCTTCCCGTCTTCCTCCCTCTCCCTGCACAGACATCAGAGCTGGGTGTGACGGAGCATATCGCCGGAGACCCCTGCAAGTTTGCTCTTTGGGTGGGACGCGCCCCACCCAAAAACAAGAAGAAGATTGTGCTCAAGGTAAAACTCTTCTTCTGTGCTCTCTTTTAGGGTTCGACCGATATGGGTTTTTAAAGGCCATGTTTTGATTGGAACCGTCAGTAGTAGCTGATGTTTAGTACAATTTAAAGGGATAGGCCAACTTTTCCCTGATTTCTGAATCCAAGTACCTCCTTTACCCCACTACAACATTGTGCTTAGGAAACTGCAAGTGAAACATATGTCATTAATTAACAAATTTACCACGAGAGGGAGGGGGTTGTGGGCACATTTACCACTGGTACAGGGTTGTGGCACGAGGCGAAGCCGAGTGCTATAAACCCTGTACCAGTGGTAAATGTGCCCACAACCCCCGACCTCAAGTGGTAAATTTGTTTTCTACAACAGCTACCAAATAATATAAAAAATACACAATTGTAACATCCAATTCATTTATTTATAATCATTACTGGTTTCAGAATACATTTATCCTTCCGCCACAGAATATAGTTCCATACACAAGATCAATGATTGCACTAAACATTTAGTTGCCTTTGAGCCAAAAAACAACTAACCTATTCCTTAACGGGATTCACAGTTATTGATACATTGCCTGTAAAAGTACAGTTATTTAAACAGTTATCTAAAGCAGCCCGTTTTGGTGGTGGTGTGTTGATATCTGGTGACGGCAGAGGGCGTTTGTTTGTTTGACAGTCCCAGGTTCGGGGTCCGGGCGCTAGTCCGACGTCCCGCTAGTCCGACCTCCCGCTAGTCCGAACTTGTGACAACTCAAGCTCAGCCAGTTCTCTCTCCCCAATTTCACCATGTCGTTCTTTGTTCACTTCACCTTCATCTTCATCTAACCACTGCTCAAAACTCAATCCACCCAGTAAATCAAACGTTACTACGAAATCGGACATTTCCTTGTTACAGATCGGCCATTTCCTTGTTAGAGATTTGCAGACTGACAGGCTAACAGTGGGCGGAGTCAGCACAGGGAGCGGAGTCAGCATCAGGGAGCGGAGTGATACTGCGGTTGGAGCCGAACTGTAGATTGTTGGCCTATTTACCACTGTTGCTAGCCAATCAGAATCCAGTATTCACTCATGCTGTTGTAGAATGAATGTTATACCATGGTCTGGGTGAATACTCGATTCTGATTGGCTGCAAGGTGTCCATTAATTAGTGATAATGTACAGTGATAATGTACACCTAGCTAAATGGTCTGTTCACCGTTCATATCAATGCGCCAGGATCACGACAGAGCCATTTGAGCTCTATACCACCGTTAACGCTTAATATGGCACTTTTATAAGTTTAGAAGAAAAAAAATTGTCGGTCAAAGTAAGTATTTAGATTACCCCTGCGTTCTCAGTTTATTAAAATAGCGGCTATTTAGAAATCTGATTTTCGTTCTGGTCAGCTGACAGAAGCCGGGCTCTCAGCTGTCAACTGTCAAACCCTCTGTTTACAACTTGCAGCAAGCAGCAGCCAGGCACTCTGGGAGAGCGCGCGCTGCTGCCTCTTATCACTGATACAAATCAAGTCGAAGAGGAAAAAGACGAGATCAACAAAAAGAAAACAACGAAATGGGCAGTTAACAGCAACACACTGAGAGACGTCCTTGTACAAAACATACCTGGACTCCAACATACAGAAAGCAGATGGTTTTCAGTCTACTCCTGCCTCATTTACGTTTTATAAGACCCGCAGACGTTAACGTAATTCCCTGGAATGCGAGTATAAACGAGCCAGTTACATGGCGTTGCATTCTTAGACATTGCCGTTTTATTTTGTATGTTGTTACATACAATTGGCCAAATTATTACCGGTAGTTAGCTTGACTCTAGAATTGTGCCAGGTGCAGTCACTAAGCGGCCATTTTATCCAATGATAGCCTAATCTTGAGCAGCCGAGGGGACTATTTTGTCTCGCCGGTTCTCAACTCATATTCAAGGTTATGAAAACTACATTTTGATTGCAAAATGCATGAAAATATAAATGAATGGTCTTGTTTGTTTCTTTGGCAAGTGACCATGGTATAAGCGGATTAATGCACTTCCAGGTGTCCATTATCAGAAATTATTGGACTTCGCCTCGGACGGTTCACGCCTCCACGTCGTCCAATAATTTCTGATAATGGACACCTCATCGTGCATTAACCCCTTACATAACCCCCCTTTTGAAGAATAGAACTTTAGAAAATAAAAAATAGAGTGAAAGAGTTGCAATTCCAATTCCTGAGCACATTTATTTTCATGGTTTATTCTTAAGTCCATTTTGCCCATTCTCTCAAGTAGCCCCTCTAGTACCTCCACGTAACCCTAGGGGTACGCGTAGCCCAGTTTGGGAACCAATGAGAGAAGAGATAAAGAGCACAGGTTGCTTTAGACTTGCACGAAAACACTCAGAGAATAAAATGAGAATGCATAAGGAAGTCAATTTGTGGCCGACCCTAACCTTTGACCTTTTGACCCTCACTCCCCCCACTCGTCACTGACCAATGGCAGGCGTCCAGCATCCAGAACAAACAGACCTGGATTAAGCACATCAGGGACCTGATCCAGGAGCGCACCATTCACCAGCAGGGGGAGCTGGACAGCCACGGTGAAGGCAGCAGCAGCCAGCCAGACACCGTCTCTCTGGCCTCACACACCTCACAGAACACCCTGGACAGTGACAAGGTGAGAACGCACACAACACACACACTCACCAAAACAGCTTCTGTACACGGTATTTTCATACTGGAGTGGAATTGGCTGAGCCATATGTACCGGTAGGGATGCAAATTGTAATCAATTTCCTTAATTGATTAATTGGTAATGTTAACGATCAATTAATCAATCATTATCAAAAAGCAGCTTTTTGTCATACAACATAGAAAAGAGAAAACGTGTCTTTAGGCCCACTCAACAAGTTAATCACCCAACCAAACTTCCTGCATTAGCTGTCATTGTGCTTGTAGACGTGCTGTATTTCAACATTGTATTACAATGTTTACAATGAATACTGTTGTCTTTTTGGCTGTAATTCTCCCACACTGGACTTTTTGCCTATCTGCTTGGCTTTCTTCTTCCTCTGTATAACCGCTGAATGTTAAATTTCACCCTTGTCTTGTTAAATCATTTCAGCAATTAAAAAAAAATGGCACATAGCATTGTCGATTAATCGGTTAATATATGTTTGGATCGATCAAATGGTTGACGCAGATTAATCATTAATATCCCTATGTACCGGTAAGCATGGCTCTGTCTGGACTGAAAGCTATGGCCCCTGTTTACATTTGCTACTGTAGCAACCTGGCTTGTATCTGGATTGTGTCTGATTGCCTCTCCCCCTCCTTCCCCAGCTGTGTGGTGGCTGTGAGCCGACTGTGGCGGGCAACAGCAAGTTGCAGCGTTTGGTGGCCAGGGTGAGGGTGGCCCTCTTTGGTTGCTTTCCGCAGAGGTCTGCGGAGATCAGCAGCCTCTGAGAAGAGGTTGCTGTCCCCCAAAACGACATCATCGTCATCCCAGGCACGGTAAAAAATCCCCCCGGACGTCCGCTCCCAGTCTGCAGCCTTGGGCCGAGCGCACGGCCCTCGCCCCTTCTGCAAGTCGGGCCATAGAAGGACCCGGCCTTGACCATAGTGGACTGCTTCTGCAGGGAGAGCCACTGTATGGACCAGACATCATCATCAACTTGCCTGAAGCAAGCAAAGCCCTGAGAAAGGACTGTTCTCTGCACAGGAGGTATGGCATGAACCCTGATGGACACATGACCTCCCTGAGATCCCATCGCATCGCTGATGGAAAACAAAATGAACATCTAATAAATGAATGACTTTGGAGGGGAAAAAGACCCCACTAGCTAGATGGGAGGTATTAAAAAAGGATTTCCACTTGGACAGGCCTGTTGGAGTTAAGGCTGTCAGCCTTGGCAACCAAGATGAAACGGTGGACCCCTGACAATTTAGCTCTTGGTGCCCCCCTGTGGCTGAAAATGGAGGCCAGCTCTATTGTCAACTCCTCTCTGCCAGCCATCTTATTTTCCAAGCTGGAGAGGCCAGGGGCTTTTCATAAATTGGGGTTTGTTGTGAGAAACTCACTCAGAATTCTAAACCAAGTTAGGAAAGCTTTGAGTCTACCAGATGTTTCCATCCACACCCCTATTTGTTTCAGTCATTCTTTTTTGCCTCCTTGGTCAGATAGAAACTACCATGCCTGGAGTGAGAAGGGTCTGACTTCCATCAAAGACCTATACATAGATGGTCATTTTACATCCTTTGATCTATTGAAAAGGAAGTTTGAGTTGCCCAGCACAAACTGGCTCAGACTCCTGCAAATCAGAGATTTTGTTCGATCCAAGATTCGGGCCTTTGAAGCGCTCCCAAGTGAACATGCTTTTTTTGGTGTTTTGCTGAGCCCTCCTCACTCCAAGCACCTCATCTCTAGATTTGTATGTCTGTTTGACAACTGCACCATACCATGGCCTCTACTGAGAGGATTAGAGAAGCATGGCAGGAGGAACTTGGTACTGATTTATCTGACATTATATGGGAAAGGAGTTTGTCGGTTGTGCAACTCTGCTCAGTTAATAGCAGACACCAGCTGATCCAATTTAAAGTTGCTCACCGTCTCCACTACTCCAAGCAGAAATTACACAAGATTTATCCTACTGTATCACCACTGTGTGAAAGGTGTCAGGTGTCGGAGGGCACGCTGTCTCATGCCTTTTGGTTCTGCCCTTCACTGGCGGGATTCTGGGCCAAAATACTGTATGTAACTGGTACTCTAAGGCCTACAAAATCGCACTTCAGCCGGAGGCAGAACTCGCCATCTTTGGCTGCTCAGAGTCTTCTCTGAACTTCCCTACAGCTGTGCAACAGTCTTTGACACAAGGGACAACTGTTGCCAAGAAACTAATCCTGAAGGAATGGAAGTCCCCCTCCTCACCCTCTTTTAAACTGTGGCTGACGGATATGACCTCTGTTATACGGATGGAGAGACTTAGGTTCCTGAGGACTGACTCACTTAAGAAATTCTCTGCCATCTGGGATCCGTTTCTAACGTACCTCGTTGAGTTTGGGGGCGACGGGTGATTCGCCAGACTGGTTCCCCGTGGATCCCCTGTGTGGGATCCTGGGCACAATACGCAAGCATATAAGCACCTTACAAGCCTGGTAGCACGACGTCACACTGAATGTTGATAATGTGTTTTTCTTTGTTTGTTTTTCTTTTTTTTGTTTTCCTGTGTCTGAGCCTGTTTGTCTTGTTCATATGTTGTTCAGAAAAGAAAAGATGAAACGTTGGGACACTTTTTATGTATCTTTATAATGTGAATTTTGACACTACAGAAGGATTGTATGATGCATTTGTTTGGTATAGATTTTGTTTTTTAATGTGAATTTGGACACTATATAGAATGATTGTATCGGGTATTTATTTGGTAAAGCCTTTGACGACTAAAAAAAAGTGGGGAGAGCTAGAAAAGAGCTGTTGAGAGGACCAAGACCTGCTACGACTCTAAGAAACAAAGCACTTCTGAAACACTGGACCTTTGCAATTGTATTTTTTTATTTAAATTGTTGATGACATCCAATGAAGATTGTCTGTGTATTTAGTATTTCCTATGCAAACCGTTTTATTTTTTTACATTTTTCCTTTTTACAATTTAAGGTACTGTATTTCTAGTGATATTTAAGTGTATTCATATTTAATTTTGTACTTTTGTTAGAAGATAGAAAAGTGAGCTGTTGAGAGGACCAAGGCCTATTAGGCCTCTAAAGAAATAAAGCACTTTCTGAAACACTGGACCTTTGCAATTTCACTCATTTTATTTAAAATGTTGATGTTGACGTTGCTATTATTTTAAAAGAGAAGGACATCCAATGATTTTCTGTGTATCGTTTCCCATGCCAACTGGTTTTTGCTCCAAATATATATATTTTTTTACAATTTAAGGTATATCTAATGAGATTTAAGAAGATAGGACCAAACACATTATAACACACTGAAAAAAGTCCTGACCATGAGCCTAAACAAGGTTATGCAATTTACTTTAGTTTTTTTTGTGTGTGTTTTTTAACCTTTATTTATACAGGGGGAGTCTCACTGAGAGCAATGCTCTCTTTTTCATGAGTGCCCCCCCCCCCCCCTCACAAACATCACTCAGACATCACCATGGATTCAAGAGAAAAATACAAACATGTTTTTTTTATTTTCTTGTTCTTTTTGTTGTTGTTGAATAAAATCACTTCTCAAACAAACAAATCACTTCTCAAATAAACCGAGAGGATATGAGAAAGTGGCAAGAAAATGCACTTTTAACACAATTGTTAACAGGTCATCATTGGAGGTAGATGCAGTAGCTGCTGTTCTTATTTCTCCCACTAGAGGGAGGTCCTTCCTCAGTCCTAGAGACCATAACTATTTTTCCTGTATGTGTAAACATATTCTGAAAGGTGCAGTTCAATAGTCTTTGGTAATACTGTAAATATTTGGTTCACATAGAGTAGAAAATTCAGTTTTACTCCTTTAAGAGGTAAGAGAAAAAAATAAAACGATAAAACAATCTTCAAACAAGACGACTTTGTGCATTGTTTTTCATGTGTGTCATTCACATTTATAAAGGTTATATAGTGCAGTTTTAACAAAATGATTAACAAAGTCAGCCAGTCCTAGTAGTGACAGTAAACATTTTTGTATGCATAGAAATGGTGCTGTTCAATACTCTTTGTATCACATCAAAGTCAGGTTTACTCCTTTAAACAAGGATGATAAAATAAAACTTATAATGATAAAATAATAAAACAATAAACATTTGCTTCAACAACATGCATTGAAAATGTGCTATGTTCAGTAGTCTTTTGTAAAACTATGGTCCTTAGTTAAAAGCAAAATGTGCGAAAAAGAAAACAGAAGACTAGCATGTAATCTTCCATGTATATGGTGCATCATGCATGTCTTTAGGGGTGGACACGTCTGGACTTCCTTGCTGCAAAGTCATCTATTGTGTCATCAAAAGGTATCTTCCTTGAAACCACCTGATTAATGCTCATTAATGCAAGTCCATTTAGAGCTCTTTCTTGACCCATTGTAGACCTCAGGTAGGTTTTAATCAGCTTCAATCTGGAGAAGCTCCTCTCTGCAGCAGCAACTGTCACTGTAAGTGACGGCGATGCTGAGGGCCACCCACATATTTGGATAAACTTCCTTCGTTAATTTCAAGAGCTGATAATTGTGTGTCAGCTACCACTCAGGAATGGCTATCATACCAAAATATCATCTACAGACATGTATCTTATCAAAACTTATAAGCAAGTTTTGCCACCTTGAATGGTACCGACAAGTGGAATTTTGAGCTCCGGCCCATGGACTAAAAGTAGTCATTCTAGTAGGCTATGTACTAGTCAAAGTAATTATACAGTAGGTAGTAGTAATAACTAGCCCCACATACACACACACACACACACACACACACACACACACACACACACACACACACACACACACACACACACACACACACACACACACACACACACACACACACACACACCATTAATTGTCATAGGTAGCTACCCTCCTCATTCATCTATCTCCTCCCACACCTTCTTAAATATCAAGTTCAAAGACTTTAAAGGCCCAATTCCCTCAAAATCAAGGACACGGGAGGGAACAGGTCCACACCAATGGTCCACACAGAATAATTGATGTGAAAATAACTGATCTCACAAAACCCGTTTGGATTACAAAATCAAAGTACACACAGACACATCTAAACAGACGGGCAGGCAGTAACGTTATCCCGTGAACAGTCAGCATGCTATGAGACAGTGATTCCGTGATTATATGGACTCATACTATATGAGTCCATCTGTAATGCTATTCATCATCATCAACTCTTTATTGACAGACACATAAGGTCCAATAAGAAGACACACAAACAAAAACACTACATTTAAAAGCATCACACCAAAAAAAGTAAAAAATAAATAAAAATAAAGCAATCAGAAGTGACTAAAGTAAGGCACTATACCAGTGTTTCCAAATGCACGATTGGTATTTCACATTACTGAAACTGGGTTGAGTCAGCAGCATAATAATCAAATTACATTCAAACGACAAATAAACTTAAACGTCAGATTTCTCAGAAGAGCATGAAAAGTGCTATGCTTCTCATAGCAATAGCATTGGCAAGTCACCCGCACACAGAGACGTGATTTCAGATGAACCCTTGGCTAGCCAGTGAGACTAACCCAGGTTACATGCAGTAATGTTATGCTATATGAGCAGATACAGTGACACACCGAGACCATATGAGACAGTTAGCTTAGCTAGAGAGGCTGATTTCAGACGTCCTGAGATATTGTAGCGATCCAGGTAATCCAGGTATTACATGTCTAGATTGCAGCTAGGAACTGATGTGTGGGAGTGTTACCGAGGGGGAACACTAGGTTTGTGGGAACGCTTCCGGGGGAAGAGCATGCGTGGAGTCAGTCTCCGGTGACGGCCAAAGGAGAAGCAGCTAGCTAGCTATGGCGTAGCAACCGCCTAGAGTTGTGATATGACTAACTGTGAATAAAGAACCCTGTACCAGCAAGAAGCCTCTGCCTCTTAAATACCAGGAACGCTACATTTGGTGTCAGAAGTGGGATAGGATGGCCGCGCGGTCATCGGAAGGCAGCCCCGGATGGGATGCGTGAGGGAGCCGAAAGCGCTGGTAAGGCAGGGAGTAAGCTGAGGCGCAGGGGCTGCGCTTCCCACAGGTGGAGGTAGTGTGGCGATCCTGGGTCTGTAAGGATAAAAGCCAACACGTTAGCTAGCTTGATGGTTAACGTGTTGGGCTTGTAAGTTGGAGACCCGGGTTCGCGAACGGCCTCGCCTGTGTTGTTACAATATCTTTAGAGGAGAAATCACCACTAGTAGCGAGTTGCGAGCCCTTCTTCACCACTCATGTGTACAGCAGCCTCAGTGCAACGGTGCAGTGGCGGGGGCCGCTGTTCCTCAACACACAAAAACAAAAAACATTTTTATATGAAAAAATTGAAAATTAGGAACACTTCTCACGATTTTGCACGTCATACCCGCGCAGGGGTGCCCATAATACATCTTCTCTGTATTGACATGCTCCACTTTGATGTGCAACCACCATTGTTACACAATAACTACATGAAAACCACCGGCTAATTACCTGTGGGATTTGGCATGTATGTGGGGATTTACGGAGTTCTGTGGGACCGTGAAGGCAACAGCCAGTGGGTTGGTGTATTGTACTGTCAATGGTTGGGTGAGAGTTCTCGCTGAGAAGAGCCTGGTGGCGCGAGGTTAGGTGAGAGAGAGAGGCTGGCTCACCTGGGATTGGCTGGGGGAGGGGAGCTGCGTGAGAGCCTGGGAGAGATGGCTGTGTGTGGAGAGGTGGAGAGCTAGGCTAAGCTAGGAGAGAGCTAGCGAGAATAGCCGTGGGGTTTGTTGTTTTCAGCCGTGGGCACGGCCATCAGTGCTCTTCGGGTTCGCCATGATGACTCCCTGCGTCGGCTATGGGCGGAACACAGGAACCAAAGCTTCAAAGATGTGATGTTATGGATCTGGCAAGTTTCTTCAAGTACTTCTTTGAATACTTCGTTTGGTATGTCCATGCTTCTTATTTTTTCTCTAGCTCTCTGGCAAGGTTCTGGCTGCTGCCTACTGCTGCAAAAACACTGTGGCACACAAATAGACCAGACAAATAGACAAATTATTGTTAGTATTATTATTGTTATTGTTATTATTGTACAAGTAGTGCTGGGTGATAATATAATATTATGGTTTATGGCAGTGAGTCTTGCCATAAACCTCACCCGTCCTGCAGCTCACCAAGCTGGCCATGCAGCTTCACCCGCAACTCGGCTGCTGTGTGGCCAATGAGACCGAATGAGACCAGCATCACTGATGATGTCAGATTTATGACATCACTGATGATGTCATCAGTGGGATTTATGACATCCCTGATGCTTTCACAGTGGGATTTATGACATCACGGATGATGTCACAGTGGGATTTATGACATCACTGATGATGTCACAGTGGGATTTATGACATCACGTTTGATGTCACAGTGGGACAGACACACAGAGCCCGAGCTCCCATTTATGTTGGGGATATATAGATAGATAGATTAGATATGGCCAAATGGTGCGAATTAAAAGTGCAATAGAACACAAAGTAATCTAAGAAGGATAGAACATCAAATCAAAATCATTGCATTGCCTAGAGACTAAAATATATATATAAAAAAAATGGGAGTGAGATGGGACGGGAGTCATTCTACCAGGAGTGGGACGAGACAGGATTTTTTTTTTTACCCTGGCCTGGGATTGGCACGGGACAGGAGTGAAAAACCACTCCCATGTCATCCTCCACTTTAGACTGCTGAGAGAGGCAAGGCTGCAGAGAAGTGTGGGCTGCTTTAAACGGCTCCTTAACAAGGAGCTGGCTGTGGCTTCTGTGCCTTTCAACCAGCAGACAAGGGTGAGGAAGGAGGTGTGTGAGGGAGTGGATGAGACAACAGCCCCAGGGTGGAGGTGTGTGAGGGAGTGGATGAGACAACAGCCCCAGGGTGGAGGAGTGTGAGGGAGTGGATGATACAACAGCCCCAGGGTGGAGGCGTGTGAGGGAGTGGATGATACAACAGCCCCAGGGTGGAGGAGGCGCACTCTCACTTCACGAAAAGGTTTTTTTTGCCTCTTCTTCTAACTCTTCTGACACGTTGCACTGTAGTGTGTTTCCTCCCTGAGAGCCAAGTGGAGCAGGATGGACAGCTTTGTGTCAGCAGCGCTGCTGCTGCTGCCGGTCTTGGGACTGTGTGAGGCTCTGCCTGCCCGCTGGCTGCCGGGGGAGTACTCCAGCACCGCGGCTGAAGCAGCGAGGTTCGTCAGTGACTACAACAGCACGGCCGAGGAGGTGTTCTTCCAGAGTCAAACCGCCAGCTGGAACTACAACACCAACTTGACAGACCACAACTCCAAGCTGCAGGTAGGTACGACGACGGTTCCATGTCATTGGTCGCACACCCCAAAAGTCTGAAAAATGTCCCATTGGAGAGAAAGCCCGTTTATCTGACAATAGATAAAAAATAAATAAAAATTTAAAATAAAATTAATAAAAATAAATAAATAAATAAATAAAAAACTCACGTTTTGAGTTGAGTTCCCCTCCATTCCTCGGGCCCAGGCCGGTGTCATGTGACCAATGGGCAGTCTATACAGAGATTAGGCATGTTGAACTGGTGTGAGTTGAACCTTTCCCATAGAGAGGTCCCTGCCCGGACTGGCACCTCCCACTCACAAATGGATGCACGGTAGAGGCTGACATTATTTCGGGAATCCTGTGGGGTTTGTTTTGGTTTTTACCTACCGGTACTTGTTTTTACGAAGTATGTTTTTGATATCTGATTTTAATTACTCTGCTTGAAACTTGCTTCTTATTGATATTCCTTTTTACATTTCTTTTACTACAGTGAAGTTGAGTGGGCTCTGAGTTTCATTGCAGGTGACAGATGTTTGCATTGTTGCCAGTATGACAAGAAACTTGAAAACTTCACAGGAACAAAGTCAATGGGAGCCGGCGTGACAGGAATCATAATACCGTAATTTCCGCACTATAAGGCGCACCGGAGTATAAGCCGCAGCAGCAAAATTGCCTGTTTGTTACATATATAAGCCGCACCGGACTATAAGCCGCAGGTGTTTTAATGTTTTTTTTTTTAATTGTGTTTTAATGTTTAATTACCATATGTAAGGGTTCATGCACAGAGGGGATTGTCGGGAAAGAGATGGCTGTTTGAGGAAGCTCCCATTTATTAACATTTCAACAAAACAACATAACACAACACCACCTGTGTTTTTATTTACAGTGCACACAGTGTCCGCGGTGTGGTGAAAAGAGGGCAAGAGAGGAAATTAAAACAGAAGTGGATTTATAGTTAGAAAGAGTGCTAAAGAAGAGAGAATTCCGTTTTTTTTTTTTTTTTTTCCCCCGGAAAAATCCATAGATAAGCCGCACCGTTATATAAGCCACAGGGCCAAAAAACGGGGAAAAAGCCGTTATATATAGTTTATATAGTTATATATAGTTTATATAGTTTATTATAGTCCGAAATTTACGGTAACAATAAATCAGGTTGATATAAATATGTAGTTAAATAAACAGTCGGAATGGGAGTCATTGTTCTTAAGACGGGCAGGAGTTTTCTTTGTGGGACTGGGTTGGGAGGGACAGGAGTGAAAATCCACTCGAGCCCTGGTTGATTTGGAGAATGACAGGCTCAGTTTCCTCCCAAAGTGGCCAACTTTGCTCCTGTGTTCTGAATAAATGTGCAGGGGGTCTTACAAGCTTAATATGTCAACTGATTATTTGTTCAACTGTCGGACTTTTTGATATTTTTAGTTTGTGCTGTAAGGTTACCCTTAAACTTTTATCTAAGGATGCCTTTAGGAAAAACATTGTTGCATAAAATCACCCAAAGATTACCTTAGGATGTAGTAAGGGAAAACCATTTGATCTAGAGTGTTTGCCCTTAGCTACTTAACTTAAATATGCCCTTATGAATCATGCGTTGCAACAAGGTCCTTAGTAACTAAATTATTTGTGTAACATAGTAACATACCAGAATGGCTGAATTTATGGTGATTGAAGAGGAGGAGATACCAGGACACATTTTTCGGGACAGGCAAAACCCACTGGACATGAGGAATGATGCTCAACCTTTGCTCAAAAACGCTTTGTGGCCGTTAAGCTGTCTCATAGTGATGTTAGATAGAGCTATATCATTTTATTGAAACACTCGTTTTTGTCGCGACTCTTGTTGATGTTTGTTTGCTGTCACAGAAATTTCATATTTCTTAATCTTTTAATTCTTCAACGGTTCTTTTTTTTAAATATATATTTTACATTTTAACATTTTACAGAACACACGAAGAAAGAAAACAAAAAAAGGCTCAGACACAGAGAGAAAAAAAAAGGAAAAAAAAAAAACATATATAAGGACGTTCAGTGTTACAACGTAGTGCTACCAGCCACATACGGTGCTTATGTGCTTCTAGGAGATGCTGTGCGTGGGGCCCCACGCAAAGGGTCCGCGAGTCACCCGTCACCCCTGACCTCGTCAAGATAGGCCAGAAACGGGTCCCAGACGTTGTTAACCACAACTGAAATGAAGGGGAAGAGGGAGACTTCCATTCCTTCAGAATTAGTCTTTTGGCGACAGTTGTCCCCTGTGTCAGAGACTGTTGCACAGCTGCAGGGAAGTTCAGAGAAGTCTCCGAGCAGCCAAAGATGGCGAGTTCTGCCTCCGGCTGAAGGTTTATTTTGGAGGCCTTAAGAGTACCAGTCAAATATCCTGGCCCAGAATCCCGCTAGTGAAGCACAGAACCAAAAGGCATGAGATCTTCCACGGTTCTTTTGACAGATTTCTTGCATTGATTTTGTCCATTATTTCTGGCCACATCCTCTGTTCACTAACTATGGCCAAGCCCCAAATAACTGATAGTTTGTTTAGGAGGAGGAATGAGGATGAAGGGATGGGGGGAGGGGTTGATGGGATGAGGGGATGGGTTGAGGGATGAGGGATGAAGGGTCGAGGGATAAGGGGGTGAGGGATGAGGGAAGGGATGGGGGGAGGGGGTGATGGGATGAGGGGATGGGATGAGGGATGAAGGGATGAAGAGATGAGGGATGAAGGGATGAGGGATGAAGGGATAAGGAATGAATGGATGACTTGGAGGAAGTATGAGTAGATGTCTCGAGGAACCAGGGAGTGAGACTCTGGATGGGGGAACTGCCTCGGCGATGGAATCTTCATGGTCTTGATGGCTCCATCTTATCCCTGGTGGTTCCTAGGCTGAGATAGAAGATTGAGGGGTTGGGTGGGAGGGATGAGTTTGGTTTTGAGACGAGAGAAAGGATCTTAGTTTGGGGCGTATATATAGGTGGAGCGAATGATTGAATCCGGGCGGAGCAAGGGATTGCCTGATTGAATGATTGACTGAGTGGTTAGTTGTGGCATGGCCTTGTTCCCGAACTTTAGTTATAATGTTATTATAACTTCATTTCACTAACTATGGCCAAGCCCCAAATAACTGATAGTTTGTTTAGGAGGAGGAATGAGGATGAAGGGATGGGGGGAAGGGATGGGGGGAGGGGTTGATGGGATGAGGGGATGGGTTGAGGGATGAAGGGATGAGGGGATGAGGGATGAAGGGTCGAGGGATAAGGGGATGAGGGAAGGGATGGGGGGAGGGGATGAGGGGATGGGATGAGGGATGAAGGGATGAGGGATGAAGGGATGAGGGATGAAGAGATGAGGGATGAAGGGATGAGGGATGAAGGGATGAGGAATGAATGGATGACTTGGAGGAAGTATGAGTAGATGTCTCGAGGAACCAGGGAGTGAGACTCTGGATGGGGGAACTGCCTCGGCGATGGAATCTTCATGGTCTTGATGGCTCCATCTTATCCCCAAAAGAACTTAATTTGCTGAGATGAGCATGGGCGTTACGGACGTCACTGAGGTTGCTATGGATGTAGCTGTGGTAGGCTTGGGATGACCAACGGCCGAGGACTTTGATGGTGTGGTCAGGGATACCTTGCCTGGAGGCTGAAGAGGCAGCTCCGATGCGGAAAGAGTGGCCAGAATATAATTCAGGTGATATTCCTGATTTTGAGAGGACTTGACGGAGATGGTGGTGGAACCAGGAGCTGGTTGCGATTCCCCCGGATTCTGTGATGAAGAGGGGGTCTTGGAGTGAAGCGTGGCGGTTTAGTCGGGTGTTGAGGTAGTTGTATAGCGGTTCATAAGGACTCAGGTAGGATGTGAGGCGAAACAGGAAGATGGGATGTGATGTTCCGAGTTGGTCTGTTTTGCTGAACTTGAGGTTGTAGATGAGGGAGTCGGAGGTATGAACTGTGAGGTCAGAGAGGCTTGCGTGACGAGTCGGATCGTAGGTGGAAGTGGTGGAGGTGAATTCCGAACATCGCAGGAAGCCGAAAAAAGCCAGCAGGAACATGGATTCGAGAGTGGCGTCGGTAAGAGGGGCTGAGTAGCCTGAGCGGAGGGTGCTGATGCATCGAGTGAGGAGGTCAGAAGTGAGCGGTAGTCGTTTTGGGGGAAGTAGTGGCTCTGCCTTTCTGAGACCTTTGATCAGCATGCTGATGTGGGAATGGGAGATGGATGGACATGGGGCGCCGGTGAGTAGTTTGACGAAGAAATTTATGCTACTGATGTAGACGTGGATGGTGGAAGTTCTGATATGGAGAGAAGAATGTGCGTAGGTGATGAAGTTTGAGATGGAGAAGACGTCCAGGGAGGGAAATGGCAAGTTCAAGCAATTCCATCCTGTGAGGTATGATGACAGTGTTCTGGGTGCGAAGCTGTTGAGGATGGCTTGTTGGGATGCTGAGGTAAGGTGCTGGAGCTGAGGGGTTAGTTGAAGATGGTGGCTGAAAACGGTGGAACTGGAGTGGGTTGGGAGTCGGAGTCTGGAGCCAAGAGTTTGAATTTCTGAAATGAAAAACGGGACAGAGAATCAGCGATTGAGTTTTGGTAACCGGGAATGTGGGCTGCGCGGATGATGAACTGGTGCTGTGCCGAGATCAAGGTGAGCTTGCGCATGAACTGCATGATGTCAAGTGATTGGGATCGTCCTTTATTTATGATGTCTACTACTGCCGTGTTGTCTGTGTGGATTAGGATAGCCTTTTTGGCCCACTCGTGCCCCCAAAGGAGTGCTGCTATCAGGATGGGATACAGCTCGTGCAGAGCGGCGGAGGGAGAGAGTAGGCCAAACTCGATTGGCCAATTGGAAGCGAACCACCTCCCTCCGTAGTAGCCGCCGAAACCAATAGACGGCGCTGCATCTGTAAAGAGCTGGATGTCTTCAGGTTGGGTGACATGGTCATCGTAGAAGAAAGAGACGCCATTCCAGGATGATAGGAAGTGCTGCCAAAGCCGTAGTTCCATTTTGCATTCGTTGTCCAGGGTGATGTGGTTGTGTAGGTTTGGGGCAGCAGCAGCTATGGACAAGAGGTGAGAGAGGAAGGAACGTCCTTGGGGTATAATGCGGATGGCATAGTTGAGGTGCCCGAGCAGGGCGAGGAGTTGGCGTTTGGTGCACGTGGCAGCGAGGAGGTAGTTTGCTATGAACAGTGAGATGCGATGGATTTTCTCGATTGGCAGTGAGGCTTGGAATGAGATGGAGTTTAGTGTGATACCCAGGAATTCGATGGAAGTGGTGGGACCTTCTGTTTTCTCTTCTGAGAGAGGAACTCCCAGGTCGGAGAAAGAAGATTTTAGTGTTGTCAGGCCGTATGCTGGGGGTGAAGATGGTGGTGTGACGATAAGGAAATCGTCAAGTAGGTACACGATGTATGGTAGTTTGTGGTTGTTGGTGAGGATCCAGCAGAGGGCTTCGGAGAGGGAATCAAAAATCTTGGGGCTGCTTTTGCATCCAAAAGTTAGGCGGACAGCAAAGTAGTAGGCACCTTTCCAAAAAACGCCAAAGAAACGCCAAAAGTCTGGGTGTATTGGCAGGACCTTAAACGCACTGGTGATGTCTGCTTTAGCTAACCAAGCCCCTTGGCCTGCCAGACGGATGAGTGAAATGGCGTGATTGACGGTAGAGTATTGCGTAGAGAAATCTGGACTGGGTATGAGACTGTTGATGGATGGGGTGGAAGAGCCGTGAGGGGATGAAAGGTCAATTATGAGTCTCTTTTTTCCGGAGTATTTTCTGGTGGCTATGCCGATTGGGCTGATCCGGTGGATGGGAAACGGAGGGGTGTTGAATGGGCCGATCATAAAACCTTCTTTAACTTCCTTGGTGAGTAATTTGTCGACTGTGTTGGGGTCTGTGAGGGCTGACTGAAGGTTATGGCAGGTGTGGGAGGAGTCTGGGATGACCTGCATGCCTGGGTGGAAACCATGAGTGAAACCGTGGATGAGGTAGTGGACAAATTCTGGATCAGGGTGGTGTTGTAGGGCTATGGATAAGGCGTTAATATTGATGGGTGTGCTTAGGTGTTGTAGTTGTCAGGCTGCGTGCTTGGTGGGGTTGTGAGGGCAAGTGGGCCTGGAGTGGGCACCGCCACAGAATGAGCAGGTGTGGAGGAAGCGGCAGCTGGACTGGGAGCACCCAACATCATTCAAATTATTGCAGACCATCCTGCCGCCTTGGTAAAGGATGGGTCTGCCCCTTTTGTCAACTCCGGTGAAGTTGGAGCTAGGCTGGGAGTTCTCGGGTTTAGGAGTGGTGGAAGGGGGTGGACCTGCAGAGAGTCGAGAGAAGACTGATGGGTTGGCAGTGGGGAATGGGCGTGTGGCAGGAGCTGAGGTGCGTGATGTGGGGGCAAAGGACCGTGGAAGTGGAGCAGTAATGGTGCATGCTGAGGCGGGGTGGGATGGTGCACCACAATGATCGCATGCCATGGCTGAGCGTGTGGAAAAAACCCTGCAATATAACTCTGGGTCCAGGGAGCCCCAGTAAGTGGCCAAATTAAATTGGCTAATGCGCCCTGCTGCCTGAGATGAAAAGAGGAGATGGTAGGTGTAGAAACCGGTGCCGCCGAACCGCAGGGCCAAATCCAGGATGATGGACATATATTCGTCAAGTTCAGCCCTGCGGTCGGGGAAAACAGAGCAGATAATGTCACGGTACATGGAGAAGGCAAAGGCAAATTCTGTAGATGTTAGTTCTCTGGAGCGGGTGGGGTGTGGGTGTTTTAGCTGTATGATGCCCATGTTACATTGTAATTCCCTGGGTGCATGATGAAGGGATGTGGAAGGTTGGAGTAATTCTGCAAGGTCAGTGTAATTACCAGCAATGATTTGCTGCCTGAGAGTGGATGAAACTGGAGATGGGCGTGGTGCTGAGGGTTGGACTGGAGGTTGGGCGGTGGAAAGGGTGAATGGGCTGTCTGCGGGTGGAACTGTCAAGAGTGATGAGATTCCGGCTGTAGGTGGCGCTGTGGGATGGGCTGGAAAGCTGGCTGATGGTGGAGCTGTAGGCATGACAGAAAAACCAGCTGCAGGTGGCGCTGTAGCTGAGGGAGCAGAACTGACAGGGTTATATACATTTGGGTGATGGGGAAGGGGGGGGGGGTAGGGTTTGGGGGAGGGAGGGGGAAAAGGACAGATTAGTAGGAAATGGAATGTTGGTTGGTGGAACTGTCAAGCTTCTGGCATACTCTTCGCGCACGCGCTGGAGGCGGGGCTCCGAGGAGGGCGCGCGCACTCGGCGCAGGCCAAAACAAAACATACTCAGTGCGCAGCTCCAGGCGCCAGGCAGTCTGAATGAAATTGAATGTAACGTTCCCAATTCTATGTATTAAATTCTAAAAAACGACCCTCAACATTTGGGAAGGCTCAGGCACACAACTAGTTCGTTATAATCGAACATCATGCTTTGAAGGCGGCTGTACAATGGTGAGGACTCAATCACAGCAGATGTCCGCTGATAGCCTACCACGGAGATCTCACAGGCACAGGCAGCAAAACCCGACGCGCTGATAGAAAAATCTCCATGGACGCGCCGCGCTGCGCTCAGGCCTCGCCCCCCGACACGCCCCGTGCGATTACGTCATAATCGGCGCGCGCCCTATGCGCTTGGCTGGGCGCAAAGAGTATGCCAGAAGCTTTATGGAGGCTAGATGAGCCGCAGTAGCTGGTGGATAGACAACACTAGCAGAAGGAAGTGGAGAAGAAAGGATGTTGGGATGAGGGGATGCGTGTGCATGGGGCGATAGTGCAGCCTGCGGACATAGGGATGATAGAAATGAGGCAATGAGGTTAGATAGCGCAGAAACAGAGATGGCAGGCACAGGGGGAGGAGGGACAATCAGAACCTCCTGACTGAGGGCTGCGGGAATGGCTGCCGCTTGCCCTGCGCCGTAGATCGGCGTGGTGACGTCATCTGAAATCGCCGCGACGGCGGCTTGACGTACGCCGGGAGGCGCATGCGTGCTGGTAGTGGGTACAGAGTGGTGAGGAAAATGGCGGAGAGAATCTGAGTGTAGCCGAAACAGTTTTGTTTTATTGTCTGTGCGATTAAATGGTACCTTGTTTATGCGAAGGGCCCGTTGCAGGCTGGCAACTGTCCAGTTGCGAATGTTGTCGGCTGCTGGATGCTGGTGTGTGGAAAGAGAATCAACAATGATGTTACTATTAGATTGGCGGTGTTGGCTAGTCGGCGATGAATGCCTGGACCGGCTGGGCGGCTGATGGGAATCACGGTGGCGCCTTCTCCCTCTCTGGGACTCTGCAGAGCGAGTTTGAGGTAAGGGGGGAATGACGTTAGGATTGCTGTAGGATTGTACGTACTGTGGAGGAGCCGGGATGTGTATCGCGGAGCGAGGACGAGACGAGCCAGCACGGCGGATCAGAGGCGAGGGAGTTGCGACCAATGACGGGTCCGTACCGTACAAGTCATCGCTGTCGGAGGCACAGAGCTGGAGCTCGGATTCCATGGCGATCAGGTAAGCTGGACGTGTTGTTCTGTCGTAGTCAAACTCGGAATGAGTTTGGTTTTGAGACGAGAGAAAGGATCTTAGTTTGGGGCGTATATATAGGTGGAGCGAATGATTGAATCCGGGCGGAGCAAGGGATTGCCTGATTGAATGATTGACTGAGTGGTTAGTTGTGGCATGGCCTTGTTCCCGAACTTTAGTTATAATGTTATTATAACTTCATTTTGTGCATATTTTTTTTACGGCTGCTGCATCATAGAAACAATTACTTTGTATAATTTGCTTACGCTTGCCACATTCTACAAGGAGAATAACATTTTCATCTTCGGTCCAGTTTGGCTTTCTATGTCTATATTCTCATTGTTGTCCATTTGGAAGAAGCTAGCTATAACATGCTGTCAAGTCATGTTAATGTTGAAGGATGCTGTGAGTGAAGTGAGCAGAGTGAAGTGTGCATGGTAACTGAAGTGCTCTGTGCTGTATTCTGACAGTAACTACCGTAAAAACCTCAGTCTAAACACAAGCAAGGAGAAAACCTAAGATCCTTTAGTGGTTCTCAAATGGGGGTCCGCGGACCCCCAGGGGTCCGTGGCACTTTGCCAGGGGGTCCGCGAAAAGTTTTCAAGTAATTTTTTTTTTTTTTTTTTTTTTTTAATTAAAAAATAAATTGCTACATGTTACTTATTCCTTCTCAAACTACTTCGCATGGTGCTAGTCTATCAAAATATCTTGGCTGTCATTGATTGTGTTGCATAGTGGTTTTCTGTACTGTTGACAAATTGTGATATTGTAAGTCACTTTGGACAAAACAAAAGTGTCTGCTAAATGACGTAATGTAAATGTAATGTAATTAAAAATATATATATATATTTTTTTTTTGCAAAATCTTCATAGTTCAATGAAAATAGTTTATGCTTTAAATCTAAAATGGTTCATGGATTACATTCTAATAACAAACCTATCAAATTAAAAGTCAAGCACGTTACCGTGGAAACAATTTAGCTTAGCCCAAAATCACAAATCAGAATGAGGGGGTCCCCGGTATATTTTCTATCTTGTAAGGGGTCCTTGGCTGAAAAACATTTGAGAACCTCTGCTTTATGCAACGCTCCTAAGTGAATCCCTCAGCTTAGGGAAAGATATTGCCTAAGGGACAAACTTAAGATTGAAACTTAAGGTAATATTTGCAGAGATGACAAACTCAAACTCATTCCCCCCATGGCTCTATAGGTAAATGCACACCTAGAAAAGCAGGCCTTCACCGAGGCCTGGGGGAAGAAGGCCAAGCAGGTGTTCCCTCCTGAGTTGGTGGACACGTTCCCTGTGCAATTCACTGACGTCAAGAAGCTGATAGGCCAGATCAGCAGACTGGGAGCCGCCAACCTGCCGGAGAATGAGAGAAAGGAGGTTTGTTGTCATCATCATCATATACAAGGAAGTGGGTTCTGTTTGTTTCAATTTCTGTCCCACATTGGATGATGTCATCAGTGATGGTCACTCGAGAACAATTGTGATCTCACTGATGATGTCACAATGTCTATGAAGTTGAGCAATTGTGCGCTGAGTGATGTCACTCGAGCACTACATGTGGTTTTATTACTTTATTAGTTAGTCTGAAGTAATAATTACACTTCAGGGTTAAAGTGGGTGCATCTCATTGTAAAATTGGACTTCAAACGGCCCAAATCTGGCTTCAAACGGCCCAAATTGGGTTTCAAGCGGCCCAAATTTCACGCGCGTCGGCCCATATCGGCCTGGCCTGCTTGGTATCTAATGCCCGACCTGAATTATGATCCCAGTCCGCCCCTGTTTTTAACTATATCGCCCAGCCCTACTCATGATATATAATATACAGTCTCTAGTGTATGATTCAACTTTTCCCATGTTCTAATCTAGTTTAAAAAAGCAAACAAACTGAAAAAATAAAAGAAAAAAATAAACAAAAATCGCAATAAATCGTAATATCGAATCGCAATAATCGTAGAATCGCAATACTTAACACGTTCACTGCCAATGACGAGTTGATACGTCAAAAAAAATCCAACGGTTGACTGCCAATGACGTGTTGATACGGTGGGACGTGGATCAACGCCCCCCACGTCTCCTATAAAAATATTGGAGCCACCGAACGTGTACAACCCATTCCACCGACCCACTAAGTGGCGACAGTGCTCTCCAGACTAGAAAAAGCCGAGCCAAAACTGCAGGGGAACGCGCGAGGAAACCATTATCATACTGTAAAATGGATTGGCGAAAACGCTTTCGCGCATTATCGCGCTGGGAGCTGGCGGTGGGGGATTGCAAATTTGCATAATAGAATATGCGTGCAACACACTTTGAAACAGCGGCAGAAAGCCCACAATCGCACGCAGCTTCATTGCAGCTGAGCTCACAACCGAAACGACTCATGCAGACTCGCCCAAAGAGCAGCCGCCAGCAGCCAGGCAGCACAGACAGGCAGAGCCTCGCTTGTGACAAACGCTGCAAAGCCATCAGAGACACACCCACGGAGGGAGGAGTTTGAAGGAGAGGGGGGTTTCCTGCTGCTATGGAGGAAATTACTGTTCAAAACTATTGTTTAGATGTCTGACGTCTTACGCCAAAAATAAATGGTTAAAGTGACTGTTCTATCGAATTTCACAAAAAGCCATTTATCTCAGAATAAATTTTCAGACGCTGAAACCATGCTGTATTCTACTGCTAATGCCTACATCACTACTAACTCTACAAACTATCTCTTTTAGACAGAGAAAGCACACATTCTATTAGTTCTTTTGAGTGGGGGCACGGTGGGGGCACGGTGGCTCAGTGGTAGAGCTGTCGCCTCGCAGTCAGAAGGTCCTGAGTTCGATTCTCAACTGGGACACTGCGGGCGCTGTGGTTGTGTTCCCCCCATATCTTCAGTGCCTACTGCCCAGGTGGGGTATCTCGTTGTAAGGGCCTTTCTGTCTGTGTGGAGTTTGCATGTTCTCCCCGTGCTCCGCCAGGGGGGTTCCTCCGTATATAACCCCCCCCCCCCCCATTAAAAACATGCAGAAGATCAGATCGTCATCGCCATCCGACCAGTGACGACAACATCCGAAGTCGGTCCCCGGGCGCTGTACGAGAAAGCGACCACTGCTCCTGGCCTGCCCCCCGGAGGAAAGGACAAAGCCAGGATGGGTTAAATGCAGAGGACAAATTTCACCGGCCACCGTCAGCATGTGTGTGTTTGTGGCCCTCCGTGCATGTGTTGATGTGTAACCGTGTGACAATAAAGACGGGCTTGTCCGTCTGAAATCGTGATTTGTGTTCACAAAATCTTAGCAGAAAAGAATCCTCGGCTCTTGAAAGATGAGCCAGAATCCTCAAAAAAAAACCTTGGCAGAACCTACCTACAGTATTGAAAAAACGGCTGGCAGTGAATGTGTTAAGAATCGCAATATAAATCGAATCGGCACCCAAGAATCGTGATAGTATCGAATCGGGAGATAAGTGAATCGCCACAGCCCTAATATATATAATGTAATGTACTACTATATATATATGTTATATATATAATATATTATATTATGTAATGTACTACTATATTAGCAGAAATGCTGAACTCTTTCTAAAATTAAAGCATGACTTCCACTCTTTTCTTGTCTCCAGTATAATGAAATTCTCAGCACCATGGACAAAATCTATTCAACAGCCAAGGTGTGTCCAAAGCCAAACGTTTGCTGGAGCCTGGATCCTGGTAAGTTGGTATAAATACATTTTCACATGAATTATTTGAAACCAATTTCTTCGAATATCTGCAGAACAATCTCTGTTGTGTCTACGGGTGGAAACCTGTAATTACACATCCGGAAGATACAGGCTCTCGCATGTTTACAAGGGCTTGGTATGGGAAATGAGCGCTAAAACGAAGTGTGGAGATAGGTCTGGCTATGCAAGACTACTGCGTTGCCACAACGCAATTCCTTTTTTAGGTAGGTAGTTAGGCAAATATATATATATTTTTTTTACCCTTTATTTATCCATTCCAGGGAGGACCATTGAGAGCAAGCTCTCTCAAGGATGTCCTGATTACAATAATACAATTACAATGACAAAAGTTGCAGTACATCATAAAAATCACAGATGCAGACAAGTAAAAGGGCTATCCAAAGCAGGTGCAGCTCCTATGTAATGCATCCTCAAGTAGCGCCCTGAACGTCTCTATGGAGTCCCTGAACGTCTCTATGGAGACCATGAACGTCTCTATGGAGACCATGAACGTCTCTATGGAGTCCCTGAACGTCTCTATGGAGACCCTGAACGTCTCTATGGAGTCCCTGAACGTCTCTATGGAGACCCTGAACGTCTCTATGGAGACCATGAACGTCTCTATGGAGACCATGAACGTCTCTATGGAGACCCTGAACGTCTCTATGGAGACCCTGACCTGAACGTCTCTATGGAGACCAGTCTGTCCAGTTTAAGAGAGTCCTGAGGTTTTGCAACTAGCCCTGAAGAAGGCCTTATGGCCGAAACATGTTGGCTGTTTTATTCTGTTCTATGAAGAACTAGCCTTATATTAAAGCTTTTTAATGAAGAAGAGTGCCTTGGAACCTTTTTTGATGAGTCCTGAAGTTTGTTCCATCTATCAGGAGCATCAAAGGTAGGTCATTCCAGTAGGTGGAATGACCAATCTGTCTGATATCCTGTAGCTCTAAAACTGAAAAGAGAAGACAAATAAAAAGTATGGTTTGGCTGGTTGTTGACTCCTCCTCTAAGGTTAATTTTTTAATAATTAATAATAATAATAAAGGGGATTCAGTTCTAAAAGGAGTTGGCTAAACGTACGCCACTTTTTCAGAAGGGGGGCAGCGAAAGTGATGTAGTAAATTAACGAGTAACATAACTAATTACTTTTGATACCAAGTAATAAGTAAAGTAATCTTTTTACTTTTTCAAAGGAGTAATCAGTAACTAATTATATTTCCTGGGGGCACGGTGGTGCAGTGGTAAGCGCTGTCGCCTCACAGCTAGAAGGTACTGGGTTCGATTCCCACCTGGGACGCTGTGAGCGCTGAAGGAGTGCGTGCCCGTCCGCATGTCCTCGAGTGCCCGCCGCCCGGGTGGGGTCGTCAAAAAGGGCCTTTCTGTGTGGAGTATGCATGTTCTCCCCGTGCCCCCTGGGGGTTTCCATCATATAGGAACCCCACACCAAAACATGCAATATCATGGTTGCTGATGTGGTGCCTCCGCTAGTCGTTCGGGGCGCCTGTTCCGAGGGAGGGGAACTCGTTGGAATAGCGTGATCCTCCCACGTGCTATGTCCTACCGGTGCAGCTTCCCCTGTCAGGTGAAAAGAAGCGGCTGGTTAACTGCCCATGTCTCGGAGGAAGCATGGAGCCAGTTTCGGCTCTCCTCAGATCGGCAGAGGGTGGAGCAGCAACCAGGATAAATAAATTAAAAAATTTGCACTAACGGGGGATAAAAAAAAAACTGGAAAAAAGTAACTAATTACATTTCCTGAGTAACTTGCCCATCACTGCTAAGTGGACACATATCTATTGTTTTAGCCTCCTCTTTCTGTTGGAGGCGAGGCCTCAGCGTCCCTCTATTTGCTGTCATCTCTGTGACTGAGGGTGTGTTGATTTTGTTGTCTCTCTCTCTCCAGAGCTGACATCTATCATGGCCAACTCCAAGAGCTACAAGAAGCTGCTGTACGCCTGGGAGGGCTGGCACAATGCATCAGGTGTACCTCTTCAGAAGTACTACCCCCAATTTGTGGAGCTCAGCAACAAGGCCTCTCAAGCTGACGGTAGGAACTTCACCATGACCTGACATGTTGCAAGAACATTACAAGTCAAAAGTTTGGATACATTTTTCTTTATTTTTACAACACTATCTTCTATCTATCTTCTATATATCTATGTATAAAATTAAAATTGAGTATGCGGGCTTTGTCTGTTTCAAGTTCTGTGTTCGGCCACAGCTATGCCGTTTTACGTGCGATCGGGCTGAAACCTTCGGGTGTGTAAAGGGCACCCCTGCGGGTGACCTGACTGAGCCAAATTTTTTAATTAAGGTTAATTAGCTAATGATGTGATGACATCAGCAATGATATCATCAGTGATGATGTCATAAGGGCGCGCGCACACACATACACACACACACACACACACAAGGAGGCATTGTGACAAGACTGATCAGTGATGTCATAGGGGGGTATACACACACACTGTCAGGATCAGAGTCAGACATGTGGATCTATTCGCGGGTAGTTGAGGGCCACGGGAAACTTGGTAAGTCTTGAGAAGCTGGGGTGTTGTGGAACTTGATGGCTGGGGCTGCACTGTTCGAGGTTTGGGAACGGTTGCAGAGATTGCAGAAGTTGCAGGTTGCAGAAGTTGCAGAGGTTGGTGTGATCCTTGATGTGAGTTTATGAATCACTGGCCAGGACCTGCAGGAGCAGGCCCTTATAGACCCGAATATGACATCACCTGTGTTATGACATCACCAGCGAAAGGCATGAAAGACACTTATGAATCATGACATCATCAGTGATCGATGACATCATAGTAGGAATGGCGACGTCAAAGTAGGAATGATGACGTCATCCTAACAGTACCCTCCCCTCAACGGACGCCACCTGGCGTCCAATGAGGCCATCAAGGATGGCATCTGGGAGACAGAAAATCCGCAGGTTCTGGTGGGGGTGCTCTTCAGCAGGTGGTTAGACGCAGGTGGTTAGACCCCAAAGGGGGTGTAGGAGAGTGAGGTGCTCTTCAGCAGGTGGTTAGATGCAGGTGGTTAGACCCCAAAGGGGGTGTAGGAGAGTGAGGTGCTCTTCAGCAGGTGGTTAGATGCAGGTGGTCAGACCCCAAAGGGGGTGTAGGACAGTGGAGGTGCTCCTCCCTAATACTGGATATCGAAGCCATAGATAGACCGATACGTAGACAGAACTTCTACCGGGTCCGGTGGATCCTCTGGAGCCGGCCATCCCCTGGGGCACGATCCAAACATGGGAGGCTGGAGACCATCAAAAGGGTCAAATGCCGCCGTCTCCGAAGGCAGAGCCACAGGGGGATCTGACTCAGCGAGGCCTGCCCTCCCGACCTGTAGTTTGGGGAGGTCACTCACCGCCTCCTCCTTTAAACGCCTCTTATTTCTTCTTGCTCTTGACCGAGGGCTGACGACACTACGGGGACCTCCCAGCATCAAGCTGGAACCTACGTGTGGGTCAAGAACTGGAATAGGCTGCTGCTGAGGTACGGGTTCAGACTCGGCGAGGGGAAGGTCCACAGGTTGTGCCTCAGGGCCAGCAGACTCGGAGTCCCCCTGCGGGGGGACGGAGCTGATCTGCAGGCAGTGATTGAACTTCTCAATGAGACGATCTACAGTCTTCTCCAACTCCTTAACCTTCTTGGAGACACACTGCCACTCCTGGGTCACGTGAACGCTGCCCAACCGTATGGGTTTCGGGGTTGAACCCGTAGAGTCTTGATCCACTGGGAGTACCACGGGCCGGCGAGCGGTGGGACCACTTACTGGACGCCGGGAGCAGGAGGAGAGGTAATGCCCGGCTCGACCACAGTACAGGCAGCTCCGGGTGTCCAAACGGCGCTGCCTCTCCTCTGGTGTGATGCGAACCCTGCCGGTCAGATCACGGTACAGATGGCTGCTGGGACTCAAATGTGGCTGCCCCTGCTCTGGGATGACGCAAACTCCCCCCCCAGAATATGCGCTTAGCAGCTGGAGGCGGCCGAGAGGCAGAGCTAGAAGCAACGGCCGCTGTGACCGGGGGGGTAGCAGGTCTGGAAACCTCCGGAACGACGGTGCGCTCGGAAGCTGGGGCAGGAGGGGCAGAAGGCTGCGGAATGACACCCTCAGGAGGGTTTAGTCCGTCGAGAAGATCTAGCCGTTTTACCAGGAGGGCGTACTGATCCTCGGCCTTGGAAGCCAGAGCCTGGATTGCTTCTTCCTGGTGGGCAATCAGGCGACCGTCGAGAAGATCTAGCCGTTTTACCAGGAGGGCGTGCAGGAGCAGGCCCTTATAGACCCGAATATGACATCACCTGTGTTATGACATCACCAGCGAAAGGCATGAAAGACACTTATGAATCATGACATCATCAGTGATCGATGACATCATAGTAGGAATGACGACGTCAAAGTAGGAATGATGACGTCATCCTAACACACACACTGATGATGTCATCAGTGATATCATAACGGGACACATACATACACACACACACACACACACACACACACGGAGGCATTGTTGACATCACTGATGCAATAACATTTAGTGAGCAACACACACACACACACACACCCGCACTCGCCAATTGGGCAGGCGAGGCCACGCAGCAGCCGAGCTACGGGCGAGGGCGCGTAGCGGCCGAGCCTAGGCATCGAGCGAGCGTAGCGCATCGAAAGAACTTCATACATAGGATCAACTTCACTATTTATACTTGTGCAAGAAACAAGCATTTAAGCATAAGCTTTTAGATTGACATGACCATAAGATCATGAAAAACATTCAATCAGGGGCGTTCAAACTTTTGACTGGTAGTGTGTACAGTACATTCAAAATATATATACATCAGGCAAACATCTGACAAGATGAACATTATGTCCTGTCTAGGTTTTAAGGACACTGGAGATTACTGGCGCTCCTGGTATGACACTCCAACGTTTGAGGAGGATTTGGAGAAAATCTACAAGACCGTCGAGCCCCTCTACCAGCAACTGCATGCTTTTGTCCGCCGCAAGCTCTACAAGCAGTACGGCCCCAAGTACATCAACCTCCAAGGACCCATCCCAGCTCACCTGCTAGGTAGGGCAGATGCACCTTTTGATGTTGCCAGTACCTGGCTGGAGGCATGAATGTGTGTTACACACTAGACTAGCCTATACATCAACAGTTATTATAGATGCATAGGAGGAAGTGAAATGTAATCACACCAACTCCTGGTGACAGTCCACAGTATTGAGGGAGGCACGCCATTGCCTGCCAGTCATTTTGTCTCACTGCTTTAAAGAAACGGTGCTTGTGAGTAGAGATGTAACGGTATGAAAATTTCACATCACGATTATCGTGACCAAAATGATCACGGTTATCGTATTATCACGGTATTCGTAATAAATTGCTGAAAATGTTCAAAGAGTAGTGAGAGACTCACTGAAATCATTTTACAATGTTTTATATTGAAAACTCAGACCCAAAAAGGATTGATACACTCACTGAAATCATTTCTCCAAGGCTGCACGTTTGCATCTGGGAGACGGTTGCCAACTTTGGTTGATGATGGACAGTATTTACCATGGTTTTCAAAGCACTGTAACCATGGTATCACGGTAACACGGTTTTAATGATAATGAAAATTTGAAACGGTGCGGTTGTCGTAAGGAATTTGATCACCAAGTTGATGCTGATGCTCGAGTGTCTGTTCTCCCTCTCCTTCAGGAAACATGTGGGCTCAGACCTGGCACAATATCTATGACATGATGGTCCCCTTCCCTGACAAACCCAACGTGGACGTGACTAATGAAATGGTCAAACAAGTAAGTCAGGGGAAAGCTGACATGACTATGGAAAAAGTGAAATTCAGTTGTTAGGTCTTGCAGACAATGAAATCAAACCCTTTCTGTTTTTCTGTTGATGGTTGCTTTGCTAGAACCCACTGAGGTGAAGCATTTCATTGTTACCTCTCTTTCTCCAGGGTTACAATGCCACACGCATGTTCCATGTTGCTGAGGACTTCTTCACCTCTCTGGGCTTGTTGGAGATGCCCCAGGAGTTCTGGGACAAATCCATGCTGGTGAAGCCTGTTGATCGGGAGGTGGTGTGCCACGGGGGTGCCTCGGACTTCTTAAACCGCAGAGACTTCAGGTAGACAACAGACAAGGTCCTGCGGAGTCAGCTTAGAACATTTTGCCTGGATGGAAAGACAAAAACTTTGGAAAGAAATTTAAGCAAAAGCCTTTAGATCAGAATGGCTTCAAGTTCATGAGAAATGTATACATTCAATCAGGTGTCAAAACTTTTGACTAGTACTACTGTATTGATCTTCCATTACCGTTGATAATACTGTAACGGCACAGGCGAGGCTGGTATCGAACCCGGGTTTGTCATTCGTAAGCGCAACACATTAACCATTAAAGGGACCAACATGCTCACTTTATGCATAGAGACCGGATCGCTACACTGCCTCCCCTCCCCTGCGCTTCCGCGTACTCTGCCGCCAATCATCCCGTTTATGGCGTCCTTCCGCTCCCTCACGCAACCGGGGCGCCCTGCGCCTCCGGTGACCGCACCGTGATCCCTACCGACTAGGGGTGCACAGATCGATCGGCACGCAATCTGTATCGGCCGATTTTGACCTCATATATGCGATCGGCTGATTGCCGATATTTCTTTATATTAAGTTACTGTATTAAAACTGCTGTCATACAAAAATTTACAATTTTTTTTTTATTTTCTGTTCCAAAATAGTTTAAAAACAATATAAAATTGCTTGAAATGCTGCCCATTGAAAATCAAAGCATATACGCTGGTTTAGTTGCTAGAACAATATCAATATACATACTTTTCACACCAAACTGAGCTCAACTTGAAAATAAGTAAATAATAAGTACGGTATGTTATTAGAGTAGTTGCAGCCAATTTAAATTCTGTCACTTGGATTTTGCTGTTTGAAGATAGTTGTTGAGCTGAGTAAACCCTGCAAAACCTCTCTGCAGAACTAATACAATTTAAACAATTACAGCAGTTAAACACATAAAACAAGTAAGGAATGTAGCTTTTATTTTTTTATTTTTTTTTATAAAAAAAAGCCCTATCACTAATCAGGCTTTCCAACAATATAAAATACAATACCAATTGGTATTATTAAAGGGGAGAAATAATCAACCGAATTAACGTTTCCAAACTTTTTTAATCCTACAAGGTAATCGGTGATCAGTCAATGATCGGTTGGGCAGATATTTCCCATAGGCAATCGGTGATCGTGGCAAAAAACGTGATCGGTGCACCCCTACTACCGACAGATCCCACTTCTGACACCAATATAACGACACAGGCAGGGCTGATTTTGAACCCGGGTCTGTCATTCACAAGCACAACATGTTAACCATCAGACCAAAGGGACAATCCGGTTGGCCAAGGACCAACGTGCTCACTTTATCCATCGAGATGGCTACAATACTGTCGTTGATTATACTAACTGATAAGGAATGAATTGATAGTTCCTCCTCTTCAGGATTAGGATGTGCACCACAGTGACTATGGAGGCTCTCTCCACCGTGCACCATGAGATGGGACATGTGGAGTACTACCTGCAGTACAAGGACCAGCCTGTAGGCTTCCGGAGAGGAGCCAACCCCGGTTTCCACGAGGCTATCGGCGATGTCCTGGGGCTCTCCGCCTCCACACCCAAACATCTGTAAACCATCGGCCTACTGGAGACTCTGACCGCTGACCATGGTAATTATAATAATAAACTTCACTTAAAAAGCACCTTTCAGAATATAGTGACAACCTTTTCGAAAAACAATCAATAAAATTCACGAGTTATTAAGTGCTTTATTTGTAATCACTTCCTGCAGAGACTGACATTAACTTCCTGTTGAAGACGGCTCTAAGCAAGATTGCGTTCCTCCCCTTTGGCTACCTAATCGACCAATGGAGATGGGACGTGTTCAGCGGAGGCACGCCCCCAGAGTGCCTAAACTCTGACTGGTGGTACCTCAGGTTGGCAGTTAAGATTACGGTACTCATTTGATTTTGATTTTTTAATTTGTTTACAAACCCCCCTCCCCCTCCCATCCCATCCCATTTTTATCCCCCATTAGTGCTAATTCTAATGTATTTATCCTGGTTGCTGCTCCACCCTCTGCTGATCTGGGGAGATCAGCTTCCCCCGAGACATAGCCAGCCGCTTCTTTTCACCTGACAGGGGAAGCTTCACCGGTAGGACATAGCACGTGGGAGGATCACGCTATTCCAACAAGTTCCCCTCCCTCCGAACAGGCGCCCCGAACGATCAGAGGAGGCACCACTTCAGCAACCAGGATATTGCATGTTTTTGGTGAGGGGTTCCTATTCATAGCTTTCAAGGGGCGTTATGTGCTGCCGGGAACGCCCACCTGGCGGTCAAAAAAAAACTTAGGTAGGCTGCCAACCAAGTCGACTAGTTTCTCACGCTGTGTTTGTTCAGCCAAAATGCCGGATACCTGTTGTGCTATCGGTTGCACTAACCGACGAGGAGACACGCCTGGCTTGTGCTTTTACAGAATCCCGTCGGAGAAAGAAAGGAGGAGGTTGTGGATTTGTGCGACGTGGTTCAGTCGCTGGGGAGGGCAAAAAAAATTGCTTTTTTTTCTACCATCAAAGTACACACGTCTTTGCTCTTTGCGGCCAACATTTCATCAAAGGTAAGCTCAAGTAACGTTACAATAATGATTAATACCCCGTTAACGTTACTTGAGCTTACCTTTGATGAAATGTTGGCCGCAAAGAGCAAAGACGTGTGTACTTTGATGGTAGAAAAAAAAGCAATTTTTTTTGCCCTCCCCAGCGACTGAACCACGTCGCACAAATCCACAACCTCCTCCTTTCTTTCTCCCACGGGATTCTGTAAAAACACAAGCCAGGCGTGTCTCCTCGTCGGTTTAGTGCAACCGATAGCACAACAGGTAGGCTATCCGGCACTTTGGCTGAACAAACACAGCGTGAGAAACTACCGGTAGTCGACACGGCTGGCAAGTTTTTTTTTTACCGCCAGGTGGGCGTTCTCGGCAGCACGTAACGCCCCTTGAAAGCTATGAATATGAAAGAAACCCCCAGGGGGCACGGGGAGAACATGCAAACTCCACACAGAAAGGCCCTTTTTGACAACCCGACACAGGCAGTGGGCATTTGAGGACATGCGGACGGGCACACACTCCTTCAGCGCTCATAGCGTCCCGGGTGGGAATCGAACCCAGGACCTTCTAGCTGTGAGGCGACAACGCTACCACTGCGCCACCGTGCCCCCCTACTCATTTGAATCTTTGGACCAGCTGAGAAAACGTGGTTTGGGAAAGTGAATGATTGATGCAAAAATGATTGGAGTAATGCCATAGAAGAATCCCATAGACAAACACCTCTCACGCCAAGGTTCTAGACAATTTATTTGTATAATTCACAAGCATGTCTCAGAGGGCTTCACAGAAAATTTGTCTAGCTAATTCTAGCTGACACAACAGTAGCAAATTACAATACTAATAATAACACATTGAACAAGGGGTGTGTGTGTGTGTGTGTGTACCGTCCCTCAACACCTACCGAGGTGCTCTTGAGCAAGGCACAACCCCCGACAGCTCTAGTGGAGCTGCTCAGTGGCCAGCAGTACATGACTGTGGTTTTAGTGGGCAGCTCCCAGAGATGCAAATATGTGAGATGCGCGTGCGAAGCGTGCAATATTTCTAGTAATAATAATACCGTAATAATAATAATAATAATTCATTCAATTTGTGTAGTGCCTTTCAATGACCCAAACACACTGGAAACTGAATCCATCTATTCCTT
The DNA here is from genome assembly GCF_964638095.1 of Poromitra crassiceps. Lineage (NCBI taxonomy): Eukaryota > Metazoa > Chordata > Actinopteri > Beryciformes > Melamphaidae > Poromitra > Poromitra crassiceps. The sequence goes on along the minus strand of NC_139651.1, from coordinate 3,298,134 downwards.
CTGCCATTACTCTTTAAAGGACAAAATACCAAGGCGTCTGCCCGCCCACCAAGCGCACAGAGGAGCACTTTGATCCGGGGACAAAATTTCACGTTCCTGCAAACACACCATACATCAGGTAGCATCCTGTCCAAACATCTCCAACTGCCACCACTGACTAACACAAGGCACACCAAAGGTCTTCTTCTTCTTCTTCTTCTTCTTCCGGGCCCCAAGATGAAAAATGATGGTTAGATACAGTAGGTGGTGTAGAAATGCAGGATTTTCCTGTCTCTCTCTCCCTCTGTCTGCATGTGTGTGTGCTTGTGTGCAATGGCTCGATTTGGATAGACCTAAGAGACTAGAGTGTCAGATGATGGTAAATACAGATGATGACGTGATGGTGGTGATTATTATTATTGCAGGTATTTTGTCAGCTACATCCTGCAGTTCCAGTTCCACGAGAAACTGTGTCAGGCAGCAAAGCACACAGGCCCTCTGCACACGTGTGACATCTACCGCTCCAAGGAGGCGGGGGCCATCTTAGAGTATGTGTACTCATAGGGCCTCCAGAGCTGACCACATTTACAGACATGAGCAAGTCATGTTTAAGGATGCCGTTTATGGATGCAACCATTTCAATCTTCTTCTTCCAGGAAGATTCTTCGGGCTGGCTCTTCCAAACCTTGGCCTGAAGTGCTCCAGGAGGCCCTGGGCACCAACAAGATGGACGCCGGTGCACTAATGAGATACTTTGAACCCATTATTAAATGGCTAGAAAAGCAGAATGTGAACGAGACCCTGGGCTGGCCAGACCTCAACTGGCTCCCGCCCATCCCTGAGGGCTACCACTCAGGATATTGGTAAGCTCCGCCCATCCCTGAGGGCTACTCAGGATATTGGTATGCTCCGGCCATCCCTGAGGGCTACTCAGGATATTGGTAAGCTCCGGCCATCCCTGAGGGCTACTCAGGATATTGGTAAGCTCCGCCCATCCCTGAGGGCTACTCAGGATATTTGTAAGCTCTGCCCATCTCTGAGGGCTACCCCTCAGGATATTGGTCAGCTCCGCCCATCCCTGAGGGCTACCCCTCAGGATATTGGTAAGATTGGACAGGCTAATACTGAGTAGACAAAAATCCACCTTCTACCTACCTTTGACATACTGCATATATGTCAAAGGTAGGTAGAAGGTGACTAAAGGAAAACGACACACATTAAACTCACCTGTAGGAATGTAGATTAAAATCACAATAGCACCAAAATACACAGGTCAGGTTGACATGTTTAGATGTTTTGACATGTTTAGACTTTTTCTCGAGTAATTTTAGTGATTCATTTCTATATTTCCATTGTTAATGGTTAATGGCAGATGGGATGTGGTGTGCATATGCATTTTCCTTCTCTCAATTACACAGGTGTCTGTCATCACACCTGATCTCATCATGTGACTGTATCATGTGACACTTGACCACTATATCTATGATGGCGTCCTGTACTGTCTTGTCTGATGAAGAGCATGTAGCTCGAAACGCGCTACAGCAATAAATCTGGAGAAAAGGAGCTCTGCGGTGTGCGAGTAGTTTTTATTCTTTTTGTCTCACTGATATCAGTCTGCCACGATACGATTTCGATTCAATTAGCCCTTTTCACAGCTGCCATTTTGTGTCTAAAAGGCAGGGGAAACGCAGGTGCAACCAACTCACTAATTAGGGCCCCAGCACTGGAACACCTAAATGGACTGGAAGTTGGACACCCTAATTAAGGTTTTGGTGCACCTGTGAAACTTCCTGCCTTTTAGACACAAAATGGTGGCTGTGAAAAGGGTCTATTCAGGGGCCTGCGATCGATATGAGATGATATCGCCCATTTAACACAATCAGTTACATTTCCATCAACTCACAAAAAGCAACTCAAATATTTGACAAATGTATTTTATTTCTGAGCTCTTCCAGGCATTTATATGAAAAACAATCTGTTCAATCTAAAGTTTAATGTAAATGATTTTTTTAATCAGTTAACATAAAGCAGTGGTTCTCAAATGTTTTCACGTGAAGGACCCCTAAACTGACAGAAATTAGACCACAGACCCCCATTTGATATGATGTTGTCGCATGTTCCCCCATATGATAATAAGATTGATGCTTTTAGATGTTTTATTACAGAAAGTGTATAAAACCCATGACCCAAATAGTCATTGTGTTACTTATGAATGGAATCATAGCGAAAATAAATTACCCCCCCTTTGGCTGGGGACCCCCTGGAACCCCCTCAAGGTTCCCTGGGGGTCCCCGGACCCCCATTTGAGAACCACTGCCATAAAGAGCCCTTGATGACCTTTCAATTATGAACATAATCAATGCCATGCTTGGATTTACAAGGCGTATCTTCAAGATGACGATAGATATCTCACTTTGCATCAATACACGATACGATATTGATGATGTAGCGATACATCGATAATAGCTCGATGTATTGTCACACCCCTACAAACAAACTAACTACCGGTACTGTATCTACCTACCTATCCTGTTTCATTGACATAACTAGCTATGTAAAAAGAGTATCAATTATTTGCCTCAGCTGGAGAAGAACCTGGAGATGTCCAAACACACCATGGAGTACGGGCAGAAGGCCCGTCTGTACAACTGACTTCCAGGATGGCTCCGTCAAGTGCTTCATCACCCGCAGAACTGGAAGAGGTGCGTGGGGGGGGGGGGGGTTGCAGCAGTTGTACTAGTTACACAAACATTTCTGAGTCTGGGCTGCTCAAATAGCCATAGGCACAATAGTTTTATTGCTTTAGTTAAAGAATAACTGCGCACTAAACCCTTTTTTTTTCAGCTGAAACCCAATGTATGTGATACAAGTTTATTCATTTAAGAATAGTGGTGTAATAGTATGGATTCAGATCAGAATCCGGACATTTTAGTGTAAATCAGAGATGCATGCATTTTTTATTGTACTTCATAGATTTTTTTCTGTTCTTACAAATGTGATTGTATGTTGTCATTTTGAGACTCCTTATCTTTCTTCTTACCACAACGAGGCCTGACTAAATGGCCAGTCACACAGGGACGGGTATTGCGCTAGGCTCCCTTAATTGATTTAAGTAGGCTAGGCTAGCCGCTAGCCTACTTAAGAGTTATTTTGACTTACAGTACTTGTATTCGTCTTGTAGGCTATTGTATTCCTGTTTGCTTCTCTTACTTTTCTTCACAAGTTGCTTCTTGCTGGTTTGATTTGATCATTTGCACGCTTACATAGCTTCATCCAGAGCATGTTGTTGCAAAGTGAACAACGTATGTGAGCAGCAAGAGACTCTGTGACCATGTTTAAAATGTGTTTGTGTCTCAGAGACTCTTTCCTCGTCACAGTGAGAGGCTGAGATGCTGATTGAAAACACTGTTTAAAAAGGAGACAATCATCTTCAAAGCCCCTGCCCTTTGCGTAGGGAAACCCCTTAGGGTGCCAGTGGCTCTCATCGCTCCAGGTTCCCCTCAGTCGGGGGGAACTCAAGAGACACTAACATTTAAATGATGAAGCTTGGAAGAAGGTAACAGACCTGTGGAGCATTTAGCTGAACATATAGTAGAGAGATGATTGTCTCCTGTTTAAATGCATAATATTCCCCCACAGACTGACTGTATCTATAGAATCAGTGTGACATCACCACACCGGAACCACAGCAGTTTACTAGTAGCCTATATGAGTTGTGCCAAACAAACGTTATATCTCAAAAACTATACATCACATCGCTTATATTTTGACATTCTGAGTGAGAGCAGAAGTAGCTCAAGGGTCTGATGTATAATATATGTATGTCGTGTTAAAGTTGTGTGAACTGTCGCAGTTTTTAAAATGAAGTGAATTTAGTAGAAAGCACTGCTAGCGTGAGACACTCAAGGCTGGCTCCATAGGGTCCCATTATAAGCTGCCGTTTGTGTACCAACACTGATCCCTTGTATAGCTACTGTAGCTCTTGGGGTCAAAAAGGTTGGTGACCCCTGACCCCTGCACTAGATTGTCTTTTCCATCTGCCACTTGAGAAGGTCCCAGATCATGTGGAGAAAAAGGGGGTTATTTTAACAGATCAGTGTGGTAAATTAAAATGATGGGAACTAACCCTAACCCAAGGCAAACAACCATTAATATAGCAAAATCAATTATATTTTCAGCAAAGCATTATATTTTCCCCTTTAAAATATAACTTACACCAGTTTCATACATCTTATGATGTCAACTTTAATTTTATCCCATACACCATAAAGGTATAAGCCTCTAGGTCTGCATGGAGTGAGGTTACACCACACCAGCTGTCAGCCACACTGCAGCTACATGTTGCAGCACAGTGCCCTCTAGTGGTGTCGACATACTGCTGCCTGCTGTCTGGTCTCAACTGCTCCACTGGTAGTGGTTACATCCTCCTATTGATAGGATTCTGTTACATCACCACACGGCCATCATGGTAGGAAAATAACAGGTGATTGTAATCAATTAACAGGTGATTACAATCAAGTGACACAAGCAGCCAGGGATGTACTACCGAACGGGCCTACCGGCCGAGCCAGTACCCAGGGGCCCATAACCCAGAGCGTCTTCACAGGGTGCACCGTGGATCTTGCCCAAACCTGGGATCAAATGAACCCTTATGGCCCCAACCCTTTATTTTTGACAAAATGTTCCACAAGTTTATGGACAATTAGAGGGTTATTGTACTTTTGGTTTTAATTGAGTGTGCCGCACTGTAAGACCCAATAGGCCCAAATGCAAGACTACATGCCCAAAAGGTTTAAACTTCACTTCCTTGTGTTTTTGTAAAACAACTTTGAATTGAACTGTAAATCCATTGTGTGTGTTGCTGTAATAGCTGTATATATTTTTTTTAGGAAAACAGTGTGCAAACAGCCAGGGATGTACTGTATTACCGAACAGGTCTACCGGGCCCAGGCCCAGGGGCCCAATGCTCCAGGACCTATCTGTCAAACTCCTGAAGTTTACAGACAACACACAGTCATCATCTGTGACTGCGATGAGTATGCATACAGACAGGACGTTGAACGGTTTGCCCTCTGGTGCGGTCAGAACAACCTGGAGCTGAACACTCAAAACTCAAAACTGTACAGAGGAGTCCCCCAGCACTGGCCACCTCGCTATATCCAACAGCTCTGTGTCTACGGTGGAATCCTATAGCTTCAGTTCCTGGGATCCATAATCTCTCAGAACCTCCATCATCCAGTCTGTCCTCTGCAACTCACATCACTGTCTGGTTTGGTTCTGCCACCAAACACAACAGGCACAGACTGCAACAGATGGTCAGGACTGCAGAAAACAAGTCATTGGTGCCAAACTGCCCTCCATCCAGGACCGGTACTCCTCCAGAGTCAAACAACGGGCAGGAAAGCTAAGGAAAAACACATGTTAATGCAAGGTGTAAAACCATAGGTGTAAACGCACCGTGATCAGGATGTGATCAGATCTGCCTGACCACATCTGGAGGTAGTCTGGCTCACATTGAGAGATCTCTTTCACCCCATTTACACCTGGTTTTTAAATGCGACCATTATCCAGATAACTTGGATACAGGTCATATTTAAAAAGGTGTAAATGTTTGAAAGCCTTTGTTTACAATGTGGTGTGGCTTATTTACACATTTACTGTGGGCTTTCATATTTAGGCTACTTGTATTTGTAAAATGTAACTACTTTATCTTTATTATTAATTATTATTAACTATTGCAGTCCTCATGACAGCCATGTAGGGGTGTGAAGCCCTCGTTTCCTGAGTTATTTTTCTCCTGTGTTTTGTATTAGTTAAGTTAGGTAAGATACCGGTTGTTTCTTTGGGGTTGTTTTTATTTGACAGGTAGCCTAAGCTTAACTCATAAATAGATTTTGGTTATTGTTTTGGGTTGTGCACATCACATTACATTAAAAACAACTGTTGTTGGACTGCAACCTATGGTGGCCTGGTCATCCTTGGGAGAGGGGAAAGGGGGGAGTCGCCTTTTTTTATGTTATGTCTCTGGTTACCCCTAGGCTGGGCATAACACTGCCTATAATCCTATGTCAAAAACAATGAGAGCAGAACAAAATGGCATTCAATAATACATTCTTATAAGGTTCCTGACACTTTAAAAGTTGGACTCTGGTATTGATCATGCCTCCAATACAGCTGTCCAATTGTTTATACTTGAATATCAGGAATATTAGGCCTATGAATTGTGTCTCACCTACTGCTGTTCTGAGCTTGTGCCATTCCTGCTCTGTCTCAGTGCAGGTGTGGACAGACAGGGGGCACAACCTGCACATTCACCTCTGAGTAGTAATAATAATAATAATAAACTTTATTTATATAGCACATTTCAAACATAAAATGCCAATCAATGTGCTTTACATCACCACAGTTTGAAACCGCAAAGCAGCTGTGTGGTTGCACACTTAGTAACCCTAATCCCAAACCCCAACCCCCCCCCCCCCCGCTCCGTGACCGTTGCATGCAGGGACGTGAAACCAGACCTGCTTTGCATACAGGAATCATGGTTAAAACCAAACCTAGATTTTAATAATAAAGCGGTGTGAAGGGTATAATGGGATGTGTGGGAGTAGTGGAGGGGAAGAAACTAGTTGTCCGAACATTGGATGGATTTGTCCAGAAGGAGGCGGTAATGCAACATGTTGGATGCCAAACGCCGTAAAAACAAACAGAAGAAGAAGAAGTGACCTTCCGGTAGTAGAACGGACCAATGGTGTGGACGCGTTGACGACGGTGTTTATGTAATTGACCTGATTGGTCGACCTGGCTAGAGCGGGGAGCTTTAAATATAATGTTCGCTGACACTGACGTCAGTCTCTCGCCAGTCCTTGCCAGTCACAGTAGTGCCACACTCTTGACTGTAAGTGTACCCGTACCGACCATTGGAAGTCAACGCGTCCGTTTTTGAAGAGATTAGCTAACAGCCAGAAGAAGACTAGCTAACAGCCAGCCAACATGCACCTGAGTGCCTACCGCCTGCGTTTAGCAGGAATCCAGCTTCTTCCTAATCGAGGTTTGGAGACAGGTGAGTTATTCTGATGATGAAAATCGATTGAGTTTGGTGCTACCGTCTCTGCTAGCCCCAAAAACAAGCTAACGTCAGTTAGCAGCACATTAGCTAATGTGCTTGCTGGGTTGAGTGGGTTCTAACTAACATGAATTAACGTTACATCTTGAAGGTTGGTGGTTACGGTAATGGTTAACGTTAGGCAAGTAAAACACCTTGGTTATAGGGGTTGGTAAATAAGAAAAAAAACGGTGTTAAAAATGTTTTAATGGCCGCCGGGGTTTATCTTTGCAGGGCAATGTACACGCCCATTAGCTAACGTTAGGCTCTCCTATCATGCTAACAGTTTGTTTTAATTTACAGCATTTTGGTAAGCTAACTTAACAGATGGATGTTTGCAGTGCCTTTAAGACTGTTGTGATTATCTACTCACAAGTTGACTAGCGTTAGAAACCAGAATTAACGTCCGTGTGGAACAAAGTGGAACCCAATTTCGGTGAAAGCAGTTAATTTGGCATTAGCCATAATATCCCTATGTGAATATGGTAATGGAAGAGCAGGGTAATCTGCTGTGTATGGGGCTGTTCACAAAGCGTTTTTGCATGGAAAAAGAGCTGCCTGGAGCACTGTTTGTGAGGAGAAATAAACTTAACGGACACACCGTGATAGGGTGATCTGACGTTAGCTATTGCAGCAGTTCGGTCAAGTTGGAAATATACAGATTCGCACTTCTCGGACTGGAGGATTGCTCGTTTACGTGAAAATGAGGTTGTAGCTCGTTGTCTACCTTACTAAGATGGGAAAGAGGCGTCGTGTGTGCAGTACAAACGCTTCGTTTATGAGATACTGATCCAGGAAGTGCGAATCTGTCAATATATTTACAACTTTACCGAACTTCAGCCACCTCAGAACTAATGTGTCCGGTCGGTGTGGTCCGTACTGCTATAGTTATGAGCTGTTACAGTATCGTCAATCCACTGATTACAACGTCATATGTTCTGCCAAAAAGTCATAATTAACTGCAACCAAGTGATTAACGTGATTAAAAGTGATTATTTCTCCATATTGTGGCTGTTATGGAGAATGACAGTGTGACACTGTTAAAGTGTCATTATTATAAACAAGACACCAAGCCCTGCCAGCTCAACAGCAGTGCTGTTGTGTAGCTGAGCCTGACGTCCCTACTGTTGTTGTTGTTGTTGTTGTTGTGGGTGGTGATAGCCCTTTTTAGTATTTACTATATATTCTCATTAGTATAGTAATAAATATGCTAGTGTTTATATTTTTTATTCTTGTTGAAATGGCTGGTGTGAATTGCTTGTCATTTGTTAGGATATGGCACAGGCACTCTTGATCATGGCATTAGATATGAGTATGTACTCTGTAGCCAAAACCTTTGGGCCTTGCATAGCTGACTTGATTGGCTGTAAATGCACAGGGCTCCCCAGCACCCAGCAGATAGCATTGTGCATGATGCTACAGTGAATACATCTTCTTTGCATGGCTGCTGATCAAGCCGTGATGTAAAGGAGCTTAGTAGCTAGCAACACGCAGGCGGGCAGGAGGCGGCCTCCCTGTTGGCCAGGGCGTCAGGTGTGCGAGTCGAATGGCTGAGGGGAGTGAGTTTGGACAGACAGAATAGCAGAGGTGAGTCAGAGCCAGAACCTTTTAGAGACGTGCAGGGTATCCGTGGGGTCTTGAAAAGTATTAAAAGTTGATCAATCAATTTAGGGGAAATTAAGGCCCTTAAAAAGTATGAACAAGTTTTGATTGCCATTGGAGAGGTATACAATTTGGTAGCTATTGTGCTGATGGTGTTAAATGAGCATATATTGTCCCATATCGATCGCAGACCCCTGAATTAGGGATGCACGATATATCGGCAATCGTATCTGTATCGGCCGATGTTAGTCATTTTTTAACATATCGGTATCGGTCAGATGTTCCAATGTTAATATCGGTTATCATTATCAGCCAAATTCTTCACATTGATATGAAATAATGCAGTAAATCTATGATTTATGGGCTTTTCCAAAGGCTTTGCAAATAAAGAAATGCATTACTTTTTCAAATTCAGTGTTAACATGTGTTTTTCAGTATGTACAAAATGTGATGATCATAAAAATGTGGCTTTATACAGATCATATCGACATCGGTAAATATCGGTTATCGGCCATAACAGCAATGTTAATATCGGTTATCGGCATCGGCCAACATTTTCATATCGGAATTTAACTTCAGGATTCCCTCATATACCCTGGAGAGGCTGTGTGAAGCAGGTCCTGGCTCCGCGCGGGGCAGTGTTGGTGTGGGCCGCTCAGGAGGGAGAGGCAGTGCCTACAGGGCTGAGCTGCCTCCCACCCTGATTGGTTGACAGCTGTGGGGCAATCTGCCTTCCTTGATAGTCGGTGAGAGAAACACTGTTGTTGTACAGTATATTAATGGACTCTTTTTTTCTTTCTTTCTTTCTTTCTTTAGAGGATCTAATTCTAAGCGTATGGTTCTGCTTCCTGAGTCCCCCAAAAAGCGGTAAGCACCTAAGAACTGAAAACACTTAAAGAAGCCCCACCCCCTTTAGATATTGGACAGGTTCACAACTCCTGCCCCCCCCCCCCCCCCCCATCCTCCCCCATATGAGTGCTGGTTGTATGACAAAAAACTATTTCTCATTTGGGTCTTCTCTCTTTCAGGTTAGACGCAAGTCTTCATGAGGCTAGAGTGGATCAACTGATAGCATGGAATGGAGATCTCTCTTCCCAGGTAATCTAAAAACAGGATGTAAATCCTTTCTAGTCAACTTGGCATCTTGGGGCTTCCGGAGACTTGGATTACACCAGACGAGCAATCCCACATTTTCACTATTAATGTTTCCTTTTTATTTGCGTCTTGTGTCTTCACAGCTGGCCATCTCCAAGGCTGAGGTTATCAGGCTGAAATACACTTTGGAATCTTCTCAGATGGAGTGGAGCAGAACTATCTGCTGCCTTCAGGCTGAAGTCAGCCAAGCAACAGCCGACAAAGCCCGCTTGATTCAAAATCAGCAGGAGACTGAAAAGTACTACAAGTCACAGGTGAGTGTGATCTCACACACTACCCACTGAACACAACATACTTTTCAATTTCTCTCTTGTGCAGATCTCTAAGGCTGGCTTTACACGCTGAAACCTTCACGCAACTTTAGTTGGTTGAAACTGAGGTGAACTAAGTTGCAAATGATTTGCATGGTCTAAAGCCCTCAGCAACGCACTTGAAACTTGTCTGAAACTCTGCTGCAACAGTTGCAAAATTCTCAAGTTTGTGAAACTAGTTTTATGCAACAGCCAATCAAAACGCTGATAAGTAGGCTATGCTATTAATGCACTGATGCATGCGCGCATTTGCATGAAAATTATGTTTCATGCGATTTGCAACCTGCAACTAGTTGCCTAAAAGTTTCACAGTGTAAAGCCAGCCTAACTTATTTGAAGTTTCACAGTGTAAAGCCAGCCTAACTTAATTGTTGACTGGTGGTTGGGGGTACATTTGTTTAGAATTAACATAATTACACCAGAGTATTTATTTTGAAGTAATTAATGCTTCCTTTTGATGTGTGTCTTGTGTCTTCACAGCTGGCCTTCTCCAGATCTAAGCTTCTGACGCTGATAGATCTCCAAAAATTTGCTGAGGAAGCGTGGAGCAGCCTAGAGTGTAGACTCCGTGAAGCTACAGCCAGCAAGGTCAGATTAAAGCCTCACAGCTACATTTAGTCCATTATGACCTGATGCATCATTTGTGATTATTTTTTATTATTTTGACATATATACTGTTACAATGTTGGATGTTCATATTAAATATATATAATTTAAGAAGTATATGATTTGAGGTGGATTTTCCCTTTACGCAAATCTAATTTTTAACCACTGAACAATTCCTCTTTCCACAAACTGTCTAAAACAGGAAGTGATTGAGAAGGAAGCGATAGATCTGAAGAATGAGCTGAACACTGCATCAAGCTCCATGAAGCTCATGAAGGAAAGCCTCTCTGCTAAAGAGCAGGAGCTGATTGAAGCACAGCAAGGCTACCAGGAGGCAGAGGTGAGTGTGATCTCACACAGTCACCAATGAACACAACACACTTTGAAGTTTTACATTTCTCTCTTGTGCGTATCTGTTAACTTAAATGTTGAATGCACAATCCTCTTTCCACGAATTGTCTAAACAGAACGTCATGGAAAATCAGGTCCTTGATTTGAAGAAGCAGCTGAAAGGTCTAGTAAGCTGCCTGAAGGCCAAAGATCAACAGCTGGCCTATCACCAGGAACTCACTGACCTGAAGGAGCTCCAGACGGACGGCATCTCTCACTACCTGAAGGCGGAGGTGTCGTTCCTGCTTAAAGAGGACCTGTTGATGGACGAGTACTACGAGGCAGAGGTGAGTGAGATCTCACACAGTCTCCACTGAACACAACACACACTTGTGCATATCTCCAACTTAAAGAGTTGATTTTGAAGTAAAACAAGATAGATTGTGTGTCAAGACACACACTCTGTCCCCTTCATTCCTCGCCCACCAATCTCATTAAATCCCTGTCTGTATCTTCCTCCAGTCTTGCCTCTTCCCTCAAGTCTTTGACTACAAAGACGAGCTCGACCCTCCTGGCAGCTCGTCCGGGGCAGTCCTCTCTGCGTCCATGATGCCTGAGCAGCTGCACGACAGTCGGACTCAACCCAAGGTTGGTTTGCTTTTTGCTTCTATTGTTGTTGGGAATGATGAATATTTCTTACATTTTGCACTAAATAGTGCTGGTTGCTATAATGTTGGCAATTTGTCTCCCTGTCTCAATCTGACAGAAAAGGGTCTTCAGCTGTTTTGCCCGGCCCTTCTCTTCGAGCACCCCCAAGAAAGGCCTGAGCAAAAGGCACAGTGCTCAGGTGGCAGCTGAAGCAGCCAGGAAGTCTGCACGAGTCACCAGCAGCACGGCCAAGACACCAGGCCTGCCAGGGAGCGCTCACAAGGTGACCACTATGTTTGAGGGACACACTCTGAGCCATTAACCATTCATTGATTCACACTCACTGAGATATTTAATAATAGAAATACAAGATATACACACTAGCGCCTCCTCTGGTTCGGTCAGGGCGCCTGTTCGGGCGGCAGAAGGGAACTGGTGGGAAATAGCGTGATCCTCCCACGTGCTAGGTCCTGCCGGTGAAGGTCCCCGCTGTCGGGTGAAAAGAATCGGCTGGCGACCGCACATGTATCGGAGGAAGCGCGTGTGCGTGTCTACGGCTCTCCCCAGATCGGCAGAGAGGGTGGGGCAGCGACCAGGGCAGCAGGGGGAATTGGCCAAGTACAATTGTGGGGGAAATCAGGAAATAAAAAACATTCATTGATTCACACTCACTAAGAGATTTAACCCATTGATACCTGATGCAGCATTTGCGTGTATATCCCTCATTTGTGTGTGTATCCCTTTAAGCCCGCGAACCGCGTGACGCCGTTCGCGGTCTTAAAGGGATACACACACAAATGCTGCATCAGGTATCAATGGGTTAATATAGAAATACAAGGCCTGCCTTTCCCCTGCTGAGGGGCAGCTACCCCGTGGAGTCTGTGCTTAGTTAGAGACTTGCACACACACTGTGTGAACACTAAATGCATGCAATCACACATGCCTAATATAGAATATACACAATTAGAAGGAGCAATTTGATCAGAGATGCAGTTTTATCTCTTGTATTTTAGATGCTTGCTATAATGTTGGTAATTTGTTTCCCTGTCTCAATCTGACAGAAGGTGAAGACCAGCTGTTCCCCCCGCCCCCTCACTTCAAGAAGACCTTCCAGCTCTCAACCTCACCTCGTCTTGAGTCGAGTGAGTCTCTTGCATGTACACACACACACACACACACACACACACACACACACACACACAGTACATTGTCTTGAAAACAGCCCTGCATATAATGCCTCTCACGATTGCACTATTTGTGGTTCTCTCAGGTTGCAAAAAGGGAGCTCTTCGCATAAGGACAGAGGAGGGAGAGCAGCTTCAGGAGGAGCCAGAGCCCCCACACATTAAAGATAAGGACGAGGAGGGAGAGCAGCTTCAGGAGGAGCCAGAGCCCCCACACATTAAAGATAAGGACGAGGAGGGAGAGCAGCTTCAGGAGGAGCCAGAGCCCCCACACATTAAAGATAAGGACGAGGAGGGAGAGCAGCTTCAGGAGGAGCCAGAGCCCCCACACATTAAAGATAAGGACGAGGAGGGAGAGCAGCTTCAGGAGGAGCCAGAGCCCCCACACATTAAAGATAAGGACCGAGGAGGGAGAGCAGCTTCAGGAGGAGCCAGAGCCCCCACACATTAAAGATAAGGACCGAGGAGGGAGAGCAGCTTCAGGAGGAGCCAGAGCCCCCACACATTAAAGATAAGGATGAGGAGGGAGAGCAGCTTCAGGAGGAGCCAGAGCCCCCACACATTAAAGATAAGGACCGAGGAGGGAGAGCAGCTTCAGGAGGAGCCAGAGCCCCCACACATTAAAGATAAGGATGAGGAGGGAGAGCAGCTTCAGGAGGAGCCAGAGCCCCCACACATTAAAGAGGAAGAGGAGGACCTCTGGACCAGTCAGGAGAGAGATCAGCTTCAAGGGCCAGAGGAGGCTGATATCTCCCAGTTCACATTAACTCCTGTCACTGTGAAGATTGAAGCTGATGAAGAGAAGCCTCAGTCCTCACAGCTTCATCAAAGCCAAACTGAGGAGAACAGAGAGGCAGAGACTCTAGCCAGTAGCAGCTCAACTGACCAGATGAAAACAGAAGATGATGGAGAGGACTGTGGAGTATCAGAACCAGCCATGAAGTTAGATCCAGCTAGTCATTTACAACCAACTAGTGCCAGAAAAAAGTGCAAGACTTCAGACTCTTCTGAACCTGAGACTGAAGACACTGATGATTTGATGGAAACTCTTGAACCTCAGTCGGGTTTAAAGTCACAGGTGAAGAAAGGCTTGCTCAGTTTGTCATAAAAGATTTGACTACAGGAGCAATCTGCTGAGACACATGACAGTCCACACAGGAGTGAAACATTTAATTGTGCAATCTGTGGTAAAAGATTTAGTGTCAAATCAAACTTTGACGACACACATGAGAGTCCACATAGGAGAGAAACCCCTTAATTACTCAGTTTTTGTTTTATATACACTTAATATAATTGTGGCCTGTGGTTGATTGTTGATTACGGCAGTTAGATCTAGCTAGGCTCACAGTCAGCCTTGTTTCTGAGTGAACAGCTGAGTACAGTTGGGAAACTATAAACAGGCAGAAAAGGGAAAAACAACAACAGGAAATTGATATTCAAATGTATTTAGTTAGTAAAGCAGAGGAAGCAGATTGAACTGCTAACTGTTCTGTTGGTTTAGTTAGTAAAGCAGAGGAAGCAGATTGAACTGCTAACTGTTCTGTTGGTTTAGTTAGTAAAGCAGAGGAAGCAGATTGAACTGCTAACTGTTCTGTTGTGTTTAGTTAGTAAAGCAGAGGAAGCAGATTGAACTGCTAACTGTTCTGTTGCCTTGACACTTTTGTCTGACTCTTTTTTTTTCTGGCTCTGAGGATATCTGTCTGAATACAATGTGGTTCCATGGTGGAACATTAGTCAACTTTTAACTGTGCTGCTCTTTGTTTGTGTTCTTGAAACTACGTTCTGCATTGTTCACCGTTTGTATAGCAGGTGAAACTGTTGACCATAATTACAGTTTCATCTGATGTTATTTTCCGATTTGGTTCAAAACAGCGTAACTATACGCATGTCTATACAACGCAGACAGGAAAAGTTGATATATAATGCAAAGAATCCATCCAGGAAAAGTTTATATATTCATACAGTATAAAACGGAGCAAGTGGGCTTTGTCTGTTTGCTTCCATTTTTGTCCCATTACCATGATGTCATCGTGGATATCATCTTATGACATCACTGAAGATGTCATAGGCATTGTGAAATCATCAGTCACTCGAGCAATTGTGATGTTTTTTTTTATAAAAGGGAGAGGTAACGGCCTCTGAGCAATTGTTCGCTGCACATGCCAATGGAGCAGGTGATGCCATGCAGCAGCCGAGCTGTTGGCGATACCGCGTAGCAGCCAAGCTGTGTATGCGAGCTGCAGGGCAGGCGAGGCCGCGCAGCGGGCGAGCCTAGTAATTGGGCGCACGAGATGCCTAGTATATATAGAATGTATATATGTATATAATTCCTCCAAATCCATGTGAGAGGTGGTGCAGAAGGTATGTTTGTCTGCACCAGATTCAGCAGAAAGATCTATTTGTTATTGTTATTGTATGCAGTTCCCTCTTAATAAAGTTATTTGAATCTTAACTGTGTTTGCCTTCAATTTTCCTCTGGATTTTTTTTTTTTTTTTACTCCTATGATGACTGAAAAAATACAATAAGGTCACTAAGAACAATAAACTGAACTAATGGGTCCTTATGGGAATGTTATAGACCGTTTTCACAGAATTGTGTCACTATAACAGTTTGGAACCTAGCTTATATCATGTCAGTTATTGTACTAGCAAACACTGCAACATGGAGTAAGCTGTGGGACATTTAAAATGTTTATGTTAAGTTGAAACTGTCGATATAAATATTAGTCAATATAGCTCAAATGAGATAATTTCTAAGAAATGACCGAGTCATATGAAGTGAGTTTTTGCAATGTCACCTAAGCTGGCCCAAATCAAAAACACAATAAAATACCCCAGCCAGCAGATAAAGAACACATTATTGTTACTGTAAAATCTCTATGGTCCCCCTACCTCACGGGCCCCAGTGTGCAACCGCACTGTCTGTCTATATCTACTCCCTGATCTAGACAAAGATTGGTTAGAGGTGGCAACAGCAATAAGTAAGGCAGAAAGCAAAGCTTTCATATGGAGCAGGGACAACATGCAGTGGCAGTGTAGATATATATATATATATATATATATATATATATGTTCTGGGATGGAGACCAAAGGAAGGCTTTTGTATCAGATCCAGCAATAAGTTGGAGAGGGTCGGTCACTGGGGGGGAAGTAGGGAAGAGGAGTGCATGATTAGTAGGATCAGAATGGAACACATTAAGTTAAGATGTATTAGGGCTCATTCATTTTGGAAAATAAAAAACTTTGCACAGTTTAATTACTTTACAATATTCAACACAATTCTACATAGAAGAATTATGGACAGGTAGTGTTAAAATAATGTGAAAAATGTTTTAGCTCATGTTGTAGTTCCCACAGAAACCACAAGATGGAAGCACAAAACAAGGAGCCAAAGTCAGGCCTGCTCTCCACCTCTCACTGTTGGCTACTGCATAATTTCAGTACAGATGTCAAATATGACTGATCAAGATCAATATTATACATCTATATTTAATATTAACCTCATCCTGTAGTCAGTGTAGATCTAGGCCCTACAGTGTAGGGCATTGCATCTCATTTTCTTCCCTCTTTCTCTCCATTGCAAGGGCACTTCATCATCTTCTTCCTCTCATTGTGTCTGAGTCATAGAATGGACATTGCTATGAATGGGAGCACACATTGATCACTAGTGTAAATAGTTTACACTGTTAAGATACTGAAATCCAGTAGGTGGCGGTAATGCACAAAACATGTTTGCCAACCGCGATAAAACCCGAGAGAAGTAGAAAAAGTTCAGTCTGGTCTCTTCAGAGTTTTAATTGGGTCTAATGAGGCGTCGGCTGCATGCAGCTGGTGCAGAGCACACACAGGAACAGACCTGTGAACCTCTGAAGCTGCACAAATGTCTTTACAATTTAAAGCCAGATCTCGCTTCTTGGAGCTCCACTGCTGCACCGGCCTGACGGACTGGGACATGGACGAGGAGATGAAGCTCACAACCACCACCGACCAGTTCCACCAGCTGGGTGAGACGAGGAGGAAGAAGAGCAGGGGGTTCAGGGTTCATATTCACTGTGACAATGATACCAGGCAGTCTGTCTCTAAACACATAGGCCAGTAAATCTGTGGAAAAAAGACCTACACCTAACACCTCACCAGTGCGAAGTAGGCCTACTCTGATCCTTTACGTGAAAATAAAAGTAGGCCTACAGCAATGTGAAAATAGTCCATTCCAACAAATCAGCCGAGCAGCATTTTGCTAAACAAAACCGCGTCACTGGGTGGCAACGGTAATGGAGCCCAACTGACGCGAGGCTTGAGTGGCTGACTGTAGCTGCTTAATTCTGTTTACATTTTAAAAACTGCGACAGTTCACACAACTTTAACACGACATGTAGGCTATATATTTAGAGTCAGCCGGCTAAAGTCAGACACAAGCCTCCCAAAGCTCATGCTCCATTGGGTCATTGCCGTTGCCACCCAGTTTGTTTACCAAAATGCTGCTAGCCTGCTACATGACATCATTAGATTATAGGCCTACTGAAGCATCAGTCTGTAAGCACAGCATGTTATTGTTGAAGCTGCTGGATGTGGAGCTATAGTTTGATTTACTTTATTTACTCCAGTGGTTCTCCTCCAGAGGGGGCACCAGATGAATCTGAGGGGTTGTGAGATGATTAATGGGAGAGGAAAGAAGAAGAAAAGTTCTGATACAGAAATCTGTTTTCAGGGCTGGACTCTCTAATCTTTGATTTCTTCTGAAAATATTGGATCATTGCAATCTGAATCTGTATGTAGACATGAAAGGAAGCTAAAACAAACAGTGAGTTGACAAAGGTACAATTAAACAAATTAACTGCTATTTAGGGTTAGGGTTAGTCAGTTTACAAACACGTATATAAGAAAATAAAATATATATTGTGTGTATATATATATATATATATATATAATATCATTATATATATTTGCATTGGACAAAGCACGACCCTTAGGACAGAGGTTCTCAAATGTTTTTCAGCCAAGGACCCCTTACAAGATATAAAATATACCGGGGACCCCCTCATTCTGATTTGTGATTTTGGGCTAAGCTTAATTGTTTCCACGGTAACGTGCTTGACTTTTAATTTGATAGGTTTGCTATTAGAATGTAATCCATGAACCATTTTAGATTTAAAGCATAAACTATTTTCGTTGAACTATGAAGATTTTGCAAAAAAAAATATATATTTTTTTTTATTACATTACATTTACATTACGTCATTTAGCAGACGCTTTTGTTTTGTCCAAAGCGACTTACAATATCACAATTTGTCAACAGTACAGAAAACCACTATGCAACACAATCAATGACAGCCAAGATATTTTGATAGACTAGCACCATGTAGGAAGTAGTTTGAGAAGGAATAAGTAACATGTAGCATTTTTTTTTACCTGAAAACTTTTCGCAGACCCCCTGGCAAAGTGCCGCGGACCCCCATTTGAGAACCACTGCCTTAGGTGTTATTGCTTAAATATTTCCCTCTGAAATGTAGTGGAGTGGAAGTATAAAGTAGCATCAAATGGAAATACTCAAGTAAAATACAAGTATCTCAAAATTGTACTTAAGTATAGTACTTGAATAAATGTACTTAGTTACTTTCCACCACTGCACCTCGCATACACAGTAGCCTACTAACACTACTGACGTCAGACGAAAGCTCTTAACACTTTAAATGCCAAACTGTGGCTCATTGACACTCTGTATAGTCCAGTGTTGAGGTAATGCAAAGACTAGCAGTAATATTGATTTTCATCTGATCAGTATCTTATCACTCTTGACAGATGACAAACTGAATGATCAATACCTGGTCCAGTGGCACTATGCAAGAATCTCCAGAAGGAAAGATGAATACATCTGCCACAGCCAGAAAGCAGGTGAGTGATACATCTGCCACAGCCAGAAAGCAGGTGAGCGATGCATCTGCCACAGCCAGAAAGCAGCTGAGCAGGGCTGAAGCTATACAAGTGCTCAGGGTTCATTATCACTCATTAATGGACGATGTGGAGCGCCGAGGATGGCTGCCTCCATGAAGTCCATCAATTTCTGATAAAGGTGCTTCTACCATGTTCACTTAACCAAAGAAAAAGGAAGACTGTCAATTTATATTTTCATGCGTTTTGCAATCAAAATCAAACGTTTTTCACAATCAAATGGTTTCCGTGGTAACGCCTGGGAAACTGACTACCTGCAACAATCATTACCATCCCATCAGCTTCGCATGCAATGCAAACAGTACATAGGACGAACCTTGGATATGAGTCGGCAACAGGAGGTATTATAAAACGGATGGTTCCGGTCCTTGATTTTGATTGGCTGAGCGGTGTGTGAAGCCGTTGTAAATACATTGTTTGGCGGAAGAACAATTATTTGTTATCAACATTGCATCTTTTTGTTGCTGCAACGTTTCCAGGTAGGCTACTGTATGATGTAGTAACCATTTTATAAAGGCAATAAGTGGCTGTGATTTACTGTACAGTGATTTCCCCAGGGACCCCAGTAGTCCTTGTATGTGTTGGTAGGATCCAGCTGGCTTGCAAGGTTAGGATAAAGTTGTTCCATGTAAAATGAACAGTCTTATCAGTCATGATTCTGTATTAATGATTTACTGATGTTGAAATGATTCATGTCGCATCTTTAATATCTCTCGTCTCATCTGTTGTCACCGTCAGACTCGTTCGTTCAGTCCAACCTGTGGCTGATGGTTAACCCGAACCTCGCCTGTCCACTCCAGTACAGCAACAAATCTGGTCATCTGCAGACTGTCTGCAAAGCCGCTGGTGACGTCCAGATGCCCACGGAGCCCCGCCCACCTCACTCTGAAACCCGCCCACCTCGCTCTGAACCCCGCCCCCCCCGCTGTGACCCCCGCAGGTCCACCATGTTGGTCCAGCATGCTGCTCCTGTCCAGGCTGAACAGCTGCTTCCTGCTTCCTCCTCCACCAAACACAGGGTACAAACTGCACACATCAGCAGCCATCACACTGTGTTCTGTACCAGTGACCTAGTATAACCTCAGTCTTTCAATGGCTTTCACCGATTGTAGCATCGGCGTAGGAAGCGGTTGGCCATTGGAGGGACTTGCAGACTGTAAAAGTTTAAGTTGATCGGAAAGGCTACGACACTAAGCCACTAAGGGTGCTTTCTCACTGGCGCCCAGGTACCGTTCCCGACTCGAGCACACTTCTCGCAAATTTGACCCCAGTTTCAGAACATTTGACGAGTGTGAACATTGCGTTCCGTTCCGCGCCCGGGTGCGCAACAGGGAACCATGACAGGATCCACTTGAAAAGGTGGTCTGGGGAGCGCTTTGGCGTGCTGCCCGGGCACGGAACACTTGCGAGTGTGAAAGCCAACCGTTCCGAACCACATAAACAACACACAGGCGAGGATCGACTCCAGCCATAGTTGATGACGCAAGTGCACTCTGTTCCATTTCCGAGCGCGGAAGAAATGTTGTAATGTGAAAGCTGACCAGCGGGGGAGAGGGGAGGGGGGGCAATCGTTCCTGGGTGCGCAACGGAACAAAAGCAATCGTTCCCAGTGAGAAAGCAGCCTCAAGACAAAGTAGTCATTATGTAATCTTGCATATTGTGGCAATAAAAGAGATTCTGATTCTGAAAGTCAATTTATTTGTACAGTAATCACAAATCCTCTTATTTCACTCAATGGCATTTGTACCCTGGCATGTGGCCTTTGTGGCCCCCAAACATTGTGACACCGAAGGCCAAATTGCCCCTGCCTAAGATGATGACATTCGAAGCCTGGTTTATCCAGTCTATGGCTGCAAAAAAAGTCAGATTGAATAGAAGTCTATGAGAAAATGACCCTACTTCAAGAGCAAAATAGACGATAAAGCAGAATATGCTTTGGGACGTTGACTAGTCTCTCAAGCCAGACTGTCTCTTCTACATTCAGCGAATGCACCATTAGACAGTCTGTGAATGCACCATTAGACAGTCTGTGAATGCACCATTAGACAGTCTGTGAATGCACCATTAGACAGTCTGTGAATGCACCATTAGACAGTCTGTGAATGCACCATTAGACAGTCTGTGAATGCACCATTAGACAGTCTGTGAATGCACCATTAGACAGTCTGTGAATGCACCATTAGACAGTGTGAATGCACCATTAGACAGTCTGTGAATGCACAATTAGACAGTCTGTGAATGCACCATTAGACAGTCTGTGAATGCACCATTAGACAGTCTGTGAATGCACCATTAGACAGTCTGTGAATGCACCATTAGACAGTGTGACTGCACCATTAGACAGTCTGTGAATGCACCATTAGACAGTCTGTGAATGCACCATTAGACAGTCTGTGAATGCACCATTAGACAGTCTGTGAATGCACCATTAGACAGTCTGTGAATGCACCATTAGACAGTCTGTGAATGCACCATTAGACAGTGTGAATGCACCATTAGACAGTCTGTGAATGCACCATTAGACTGTGAATGCACCATTAGACAGTCTGTGAATGCACCATTAGACAGTCTGTGAATGCACCATTAGACAGTCTGTGAATGCACCATTAGACAGTGTGAATGCACCATTAGACAGTCTGTGAATGCACCATTAGACAGTCTGTGAATGCACCATTAGACAGTGTGAATGCACCATTAGACAGTGTGAATGCACCATTAGACTGTGAATGCACCATTAGACAGTCTGTGAATGCACCATTAGACAGTCTGTGAATGCACCATTAGACAGTGTGAATGCACCATTAGACAGTCTGTGAATGCACCATTAGACAGTCTGTGAATGCACCATTAGACTGTGAATGCACCATTAGACAGTCTGTGAATGCACAATTAGACAGTCTGTGAATGCACCATTAGACAGTCTGTGAATGCACCATTAGACAGTCTGTGAATGCACCATTAGACAGTCTGTGAATGCACCATTAGACAGTGTGAATGCACCATTAGACAGTCTGTGAATGCACCATTAGACAGTCTGTGAATGCACCATTAGACAGTGTGAATGCACCATTAGACAGTGTGAATGCACCATTAGACAGTCTGTGAATGCACCATTAGACAGTCTGTGAATGCACCATTAGACAGTGTGAATGCACCATTAGACAGTCTGTGAATGCACCATTAGACTGTGAATGCACCATTGGACAGTCTGTGAATGCACCATTAGACTGTGAATGCACCATTAGACAGTCTGTGAATGCACCATTAGACAGTCTGTGAATGCACCATTAGACAGTGTGAATGCACCATTAGACAGTCTGTGAATGCACCATTAGACAGTCTGTGAATGCACCATTAGACAGTCTGTGAATGCACCATTAGACTGTGAATGCACCATTAGACTGTGAATGCACCATTAGACAGTGTGAATGCACCATTAGACAGTCTGTGAATGCACCATTAGACAGTCTGTGAATGCACCATTAGACAGTCTGTGAATGCACCATTAGACAGTCTGTGAATGCACCATTAGACTGTGAATGCACCATTAGACAGTCTGTGAATGCACCATTAGACAGTCTGTGAATGCACCATTAGACTGTGAATGCACCATTAGACAGTGTGAATGCACCATTAGACAGTGTGAATGCACCATTTGACAGTCTGTGAATGCACCATTAGACAGTGTGAATGCACCATTAGACAGTGTGAATGCACCATTAGACAGTCTGTGAATGCACCATTAGACAGTGTGAATGCACCATTAGACAGTCTGTGAATGCACCATTAGACAGTCTGTGAATGCACCATTAGACAGTCTGTGAATGCACCATTGGACAGTGTGGATGCACCATTGGACAGTGTGAATGCACCATTAGACAGTCTGTGAATGCACCATTGGACAGTCTGTGAATGCACCATTAGACAGTCTGTGAATGCACCATTAGACAGTCTGTGAATGCACCATTAGACAGTGTGAATGCACCATTAGACAGTCTGTGAATGCACCATTAGACTGTGAATGCACCATTAGACAGTGTGAATGCACCATTAGACAGTGTGAATGCACCATTAGACAGTCTGTGAATGCACCATTGGACAGTCTGTGAATGCACCATTAGACAGTCTGTGAATGCACCATTAGACAGTGTGAATGCACCATTAGACAGTCTGTGAATGCACCATTAGACTGTGAATGCACCATTAGACAGTGTGAATGCACCATTAGACAGTGTGAATGCACCATTAGACAGTCTGTGAATGCACCATTGGACAGTCTGTGAATGCACCATTAGACAGTGTGAATGCACCATTAGACAGTGTGAATGCACCATTAGACAGTGTGAATGCACCATTAGACAGTCTGTGAATGCACCATTGGACAGTCTGTGAATGCACCATTAGACAGTATGTGAATGCACCATTAGACTGTGAATGCACCATTAGACAGTGTGAATGCACCATTAGACAGTGTGAATGCACCATTAGACAGTCTGTGAATGCACCATTAGACAGTGTGAATGCACCATTAGACAGTCTGTGAATGCACCATTAGACAGTCTGTGAATGCACCATTAGACAGTCTGTGAATGCACCATTAGACAGTGTGAATGCACCATTAGACAGTCTGTGAATGCACCATTGGACAGTCTGTGAATGCACCATTAGACAGTGTGAATGCACCATTAGACAGTCTGAATGCACCATTAGACAGTCTGTGAATGCACCATTAGACTGTGAATGCACCATTAGACAGTCTGTGAATGCACCATTAGACAGTCTGTGAATGCACCATTAGACAGTCTGTGAATGCACCATTAGACAGTCTGTGAATGCACCATTAGACAGTGTGAATGCACCATTAGACAGTGTGAATGCACCATTAGACAGTCTGTGAATGCACCGTTGGACAGTCTGTGAATGCACCATTAGACAGTCTGTGAATGCACCATTGGACAGTCTGTGAATGCACCATTAGACAGTCTGTGAATGCACCATTGGACAGTCTGTGAATGCACCATTGGACAGTCTGTGAATGCACCATTAGACAGTGTGAATGCACCATTAGACAGTGTGAATGCACCATTAGACAGTGTGAATGCACCATTAGACAGTCTGTGAATGCACCATTAGACAGTGTGAATGCACCATTAAACAGTCTGTGAATGCACCATTGGACAGTCTGTGAATGCACCATTAGACAGTGTGAATGCACCATTAGACAGTGTGAATGCACCATTAGACAGTCTGTGAATGCACCATTGGACAGTCTGTGAATGCACCATTAGACAGTCTGTGAATGCACCATTAGACTGTGAATGCACCATTAGACAGTGTGAATGTACCATTAGACAGTCTGTGAATGCACCATTAGACAGTCTGTGAATGCACCATTAGACTGTGAATGCACCATTAGACTGTGAATGCACC
Source organism: Poromitra crassiceps (assembly GCF_964638095.1). NCBI lineage: Eukaryota > Metazoa > Chordata > Actinopteri > Beryciformes > Melamphaidae > Poromitra > Poromitra crassiceps. Next base: position 3,273,838 of record NC_139651.1, on the reverse strand, counting down.
ATTAGACTGTGAATGCACCATTAGACAGTCTGTGAATGCACCATTGGACAGTCTGTGAATGCACCATTAGACAGTGTGAATGCACCATTAGACAGTCTGTGAATGCACCATTGGACAGTCTGTGAATGCACCATTAGACAGTCTGTGAATGCACCATTGGACAGTCTGTGAATGCACCATTAGACAGTGTGAATGCACCATTAGACAGTCTGTGAATGCACCATTGGACAGTCTGTGAATGCACCATTAGACAGTCTGTGAATGCACCATTGGACAGTCTGTGAATGCACCATTGGACAGTCTGTGAATGCACCATTAGACAGTGTGAATGCACCATTAGACAGTGTGAATGCACCATTAGACAGTCTGTGAATGCACCATTAGACAGTGTGAATGCACCATTAGACAGTGTGAATGCACCATTAGACAGTCTGTGAATGCACCATTAGACTGTGAATGCACCATTAGACAGCCTGTGAATGCACCATTAGACAGTCTGTGAATGCACCATTAGACAGTCTGTGAATGCACCATTGGACAGTCTGTGAATGCACCATTGGACAGTCTGTGAATGCACCATTAGACAGTGTGAATGCACCATTAGACAGTGTGAATGCACCATTAGACAGTCTGTGAATGCACCATTAGACAGTGTGAATGCACCATTAGACAGTGTGAATGCACCATTAGACAGTGTGAATGCACCATTAGACAGTCTGTGAATGCACCATTAGACTGTGAATGCACCATTAGACAGTCTGTGAATGCACCATTAGACTGTGAATGCACCATTAGACAGCCTGTGAATGCACCATTAGACAGTCTGTGAATGCACCATTAGACAGTCTGTGAATGCACCATTAGACAGTCTGTGAATGCACCATTAGACAGTGTGAATGCACCATTAGACAGTGTGTGAATGCACCATTAGACAGTCTGTGCACCATTAGACAGTCTGTGAATGCACCATTAGACAGTGTGAATGCACCATTAGACAGTCTGTGAATGCACCATTAGACAGTGTGAATGCACCATTAGACAGTCTGTGAATGCACCATTAGACAGTCTGTGAATGCACCATTAGACAGTCTGTGAATGCACCATTAGACAGTCTGTGAATGCACCATTAGACAGTGTGAATGCACCATTAGACAGTCTGTGAATGCACCATTAGACAGTGTGAATGCACCATTAGACAGTCTGTGAATGCACCATTAGACAGTGTGAATGCACCATTAGACAGTCTGTGAATGCACCATTAGACAGTGTGAATGCACCATTAGACAGTCTGTGAATGCACCATTAGACAGTGTGAATGCACCATTAGACAGTCTGTGAATGCACCATTAGACAGTCTGTGAATGCACCATTAGACAGTGTGAATGCACCATTAGACAGTCTGTGAATGCACCATTAGACAGTGTGAATGCACCATTAGACAGTCTGTGAATGCACCATTAGACAGTCTGTGAATGCACCATTAGACAGTGTGACTGCACCATTAGACAGTCTGTGAATGCACCATTAGACAGTCTGTGAATGCACCATTAGACAGTCTGTGAATGCACCATTAGACAGTCTGTGAATGCACCATTAGACAGTCTGTGAATGCACCATTAGACAGTCTGTGAATGCACCATTAGACAGTGTGAATGCACCATTAGACAGTCTGTGAATGCACCATTAGACTGTGAATGCACCATTAGACAGTCTGTGAATGCACCATTAGACAGTCTGTGAATGCACCATTAGACAGTCTGTGAATGCACCATTAGACAGTGTGAATGCACCATTAGACAGTCTGTGAATGCACCATTAGACAGTCTGTGAATGCACCATTAGACAGTGTGAATGCACCATTAGACAGTGTGAATGCACCATTAGACTGTGAATGCACCATTAGACAGTCTGTGAATGCACCATTAGACAGTCTGTGAATGCACCATTAGACAGTGTGAATGCACCATTAGACAGTCTGTGAATGCACCATTAGACAGTCTGTGAATGCACCATTAGACAGTCTGTGAATGCACCATTAGACTGTGAATGCACCATTAGACAGTCTGTGAATGCACAATTAGACAGTCTGTGAATGCACCATTAGACAGTCTGTGAATGCACCATTAGACAGTCTGTGAATGCACCATTAGACAGTCTGTGAATGCACCATTAGACAGTGTGAATGCACCATTAGACAGTCTGTGAATGCACCATTAGACAGTCTGTGAATGCACCATTAGACAGTGTGAATGCACCATTAGACAGTGTGAATGCACCATTAGACAGTCTGTGAATGCACCATTAGACAGTCTGTGAATGCACCATTAGACAGTGTGAATGCACCATTAGACAGTCTGTGAATGCACCATTAGACTGTGAATGCACCATTGGACAGTCTGTGAATGCACCATTAGACTGTGAATGCACCATTAGACAGTCTGTGAATGCACCATTAGACAGTCTGTGAATGCACCATTAGACAGTGTGAATGCACCATTAGACAGTCTGTGAATGCACCATTAGACAGTCTGTGAATGCACCATTAGACAGTCTGTGAATGCACCATTAGACTGTGAATGCACCATTAGACTGTGAATGCACCATTAGACAGTGTGAATGCACCATTAGACAGTCTGTGAATGCACCATTAGACAGTCTGTGAATGCACCATTAGACAGTCTGTGAATGCACCATTAGACAGTCTGTGAATGCACCATTAGACTGTGAATGCACCATTAGACAGTCTGTGAATGCACCATTAGACAGTCTGTGAATGCACCATTAGACTGTGAATGCACCATTAGACAGTGTGAATGCACCATTAGACAGTGTGAATGCACCATTTGACAGTCTGTGAATGCACCATTAGACAGTGTGAATGCACCATTAGACAGTGTGAATGCACCATTAGACAGTCTGTGAATGCACCATTAGACAGTGTGAATGCACCATTAGACAGTCTGTGAATGCACCATTAGACAGTCTGTGAATGCACCATTAGACAGTCTGTGAATGCACCATTGGACAGTGTGGATGCACCATTGGACAGTGTGAATGCACCATTAGACAGTCTGTGAATGCACCATTGGACAGTCTGTGAATGCACCATTAGACAGTCTGTGAATGCACCATTAGACAGTCTGTGAATGCACCATTAGACAGTGTGAATGCACCATTAGACAGTCTGTGAATGCACCATTAGACTGTGAATGCACCATTAGACAGTGTGAATGCACCATTAGACAGTGTGAATGCACCATTAGACAGTCTGTGAATGCACCATTGGACAGTCTGTGAATGCACCATTAGACAGTCTGTGAATGCACCATTAGACAGTGTGAATGCACCATTAGACAGTCTGTGAATGCACCATTAGACTGTGAATGCACCATTAGACAGTGTGAATGCACCATTAGACAGTGTGAATGCACCATTAGACAGTCTGTGAATGCACCATTGGACAGTCTGTGAATGCACCATTAGACAGTGTGAATGCACCATTAGACAGTGTGAATGCACCATTAGACAGTGTGAATGCACCATTAGACAGTCTGTGAATGCACCATTGGACAGTCTGTGAATGCACCATTAGACAGTATGTGAATGCACCATTAGACTGTGAATGCACCATTAGACAGTGTGAATGCACCATTAGACAGTGTGAATGCACCATTAGACAGTCTGTGAATGCACCATTAGACAGTGTGAATGCACCATTAGACAGTCTGTGAATGCACCATTAGACAGTCTGTGAATGCACCATTAGACAGTCTGTGAATGCACCATTAGACAGTGTGAATGCACCATTAGACAGTCTGTGAATGCACCATTGGACAGTCTGTGAATGCACCATTAGACAGTGTGAATGCACCATTAGACAGTCTGAATGCACCATTAGACAGTCTGTGAATGCACCATTAGACTGTGAATGCACCATTAGACAGTCTGTGAATGCACCATTAGACAGTCTGTGAATGCACCATTAGACAGTCTGTGAATGCACCATTAGACAGTCTGTGAATGCACCATTAGACAGTGTGAATGCACCATTAGACAGTGTGAATGCACCATTAGACAGTCTGTGAATGCACCGTTGGACAGTCTGTGAATGCACCATTAGACAGTCTGTGAATGCACCATTGGACAGTCTGTGAATGCACCATTAGACAGTCTGTGAATGCACCATTGGACAGTCTGTGAATGCACCATTGGACAGTCTGTGAATGCACCATTAGACAGTGTGAATGCACCATTAGACAGTGTGAATGCACCATTAGACAGTGTGAATGCACCATTAGACAGTGTGAATGCACCATTAGACAGTCTGTGAATGCACCATTAGACAGTGTGAATGCACCATTAGACAGTCTGTGAATGCACCATTGGACAGTCTGTGAATGCACCATTAGACAGTGTGAATGCACCATTAGACAGTGTGAATGCACCATTAGACAGTCTGTGAATGCACCATTGGACAGTCTGTGAATGCACCATTAGACAGTCTGTGAATGCACCATTAGACTGTGAATGCACCATTAGACAGTGTGAATGTACCATTAGACAGTCTGTGAATGCACCATTAGACAGTCTGTGAATGCACCATTAGACTGTGAATGCACCATTAGACTGTGAATGCACCATTAGACTGTGAATGCACCATTAGACTGTGAATGCACCATTAGACAGTCTGTGAATGCACCATTGGACAGTCTGTGAATGCACCATTAGACAGTGTGAATGCACCATTAGACAGTCTGTGAATGCACCATTGGACAGTCTGTGAATGCACCATTAGACAGTCTGTGAATGCACCATTGGACAGTCTGTGAATGCACCATTAGACAGTGTGAATGCACCATTAGACAGTCTGTGAATGCACCATTGGACAGTCTGTGAATGCACCATTAGACAGTCTGTGAATGCACCATTGGACAGTCTGTGAATGCACCATTGGACAGTCTGTGAATGCACCATTAGACAGTGTGAATGCACCATTAGACAGTGTGAATGCACCATTAGACAGTCTGTGAATGCACCATTAGACAGTGTGAATGCACCATTAGACAGTGTGAATGCACCATTAGACAGTCTGTGAATGCACCATTAGACTGTGAATGCACCATTAGACAGCCTGTGAATGCACCATTAGACAGTCTGTGAATGCACCATTAGACAGTCTGTGAATGCACCATTGGACAGTCTGTGAATGCACCATTGGACAGTCTGTGAATGCACCATTAGACAGTGTGAATGCACCATTAGACAGTGTGAATGCACCATTAGACAGTGTGAATGCACCATTAGACAGTCTGTGAATGCACCATTAGACTGTGAATGCACCATTAGACAGTCTGTGAATGCACCATTAGACTGTGAATGCACCATTAGACAGCCTGTGAATGCACCATTAGACAGTCTGTGAATGCACCATTAGACAGTCTGTGAATGCACCATTAGACAGTCTGTGAATGCACCATTAGACAGTGTGAATGCACCATTAGACAGTGTGTGAATGCACCATTAGACAGTCTGTGCACCATTAGACAGTCTGTGAATGCACCATTAGACAGTGTGAATGCACCATTAGACAGTCTGTGAATGCACCATTAGACAGTGTGAATGCACCATTAGACAGTCTGTGAATGCACCATTAGACAGTCTATGAATGCACCATTAGACAGTCTGTGAATGCACCATTAGACAGTCTGTGAATGCACCATTAGACAGTGTGAATGCACCATTAGACAGTCTGTGAATGCACCATTAGACAGTGTGAATGCACCATTAGACAGTCTGTGAATGCACCATTAGACAGTGTGAATGCACCATTAGACAGTCTGTGAATGCACCATTAGACAGTGTGAATGCACCATTAGACAGTCTGTGAATGCACCATTAGACAGTGTGAATGCACCATTAGACAGTCTGTGAATGCACCATTAGACAGTCTGTGAATGCACCATTAGACAGTGTGAATGCACCATTAGACAGTCTGTGAATGCACCATTAGACAGTGTGAATGCACCATTAGACAGTCTGTGAATGCACCATTAGACAGTCTGTGAATGCACCATTAGACAGTCTGTGAATGCACCATTAGACAGTGTGAATGCACCATTAGACAGTCTGTGAATGCACCATTAGACAGTGTGAATGCACCATTAGACAGTCTGTGAATGCACCATTAGACAGTGTGAATGCACCATTAGACAGTCTGTGAATGCACCATTAGACAGTGTGAATGCACCATTAGACAGTGTGAATGCACCATTAGACAGTCTGTGAATGCACCATTAGACAGTGTGAATGCACCATTAGACAGTGTGAATGCACCATTAGACAGTCTGTGAATGCACCATTAGACAGTCTGTGAATGCACCATTAGACAGTCTGTGAATGCACCATTAGACAGTGTGAATGCACCATTGGACAGTCTGTGAATGCACCATTAGACAGTGTGAATGCACCATTAGACAGTGTGAATGCACCATTAGACAGTGTGAATGCACCATTGGACAGTGTGAATGCACCATTAGACAGTCTGTGAATGCACCATTAGACTGTGAATGCACCATTAGACAGTCTGTGAATGCACCATTAGACTGTGAATGCACCATTAGACAGCCTGTGAATGCACCATTAGACAGTCTGTGAATGCACCATTAGACAGTCTGTGAATGCACCATTAGACAGTCTGTGAATGCACCATTAGACAGTGTGAATGCACCATTAGACAGTGTGTGAATGCACCATTAGACAGTCTGTGCACCATTAGACAGTCTGTGAACGCACCATTAGACAGTGTGAATGCACCATTAGACAGTCTGTGCACCATTAGACAGTCTGTGAATGCACCATTAGACAGTCTGTGAATGCACCATTAGACAGTCTGTGAATGCACCATTAGACAGTCTGTGAATGCACCATTAGACAGTCTGTGAATGCACCATTAGACAGTCTGTGAATGCACCATTAGACAGTGTGAATGCACCATTAGACAGTGTGAATGCACCATTAGACAGTCTGTGAATGCACCATTAGACAGTGTGAATGCACCATTAGACAGTGTGAATGCACCATTAGACAGTCTGTGAATGCACCATTAGACAGTCTGTGAATGCACCATTAGACAGTCTGTGAATGCACCATTAGACAGTGTGAATGCACCATTGGACAGTCTGTGAATGCACCATTAGACAGTGTGAATGCACCATTAGACAGTGTGCATGCACCATTAGACAGTGTGAATGCACCATTGGACAGTGTGAATGCACCATTAGACAGTCTGTGAATGCACCATTAGACTGTGAATGCACCATTAGACAGTCTGTGAATGCACCATTAGACTGTGAATGCACCATTAGACAGCCTGTGAATGCACCATTAGACAGTCTGTGAATGCACCATTAGACAGTCTGTGAATGCACCATTAGACAGTCTGTGAATGCACCATTAGACAGTGTGAATGCACCATTAGACAGTGTGTGAATGCACCATTAGACAGTCTGTGCACCATTAGACAGTCTGTGAATGCACCATTAGACAGTGTGAATGCACCATTAGACAGTCTGTGAATGCACCATTAGACAGTGTGAATGCACCATTAGACAGTGTGAATGCACCATTAGACAGTCTGTGAATGCACCATTAGACAGTCTGTGAATGCACCATTAGACAGTCTGTGAATGCACCATTAGACAGTCTGTGAATGCACCATTAGACAGTGTGAATGCACCATTAGACAGTCTGTGAATGCACCATTAGACAGTCTGTGAATGCACCATTAGACAGTGTGAATGCACCATTAGACAGTCTGTGAATGCACCATTGGACAGTCTGTGAATGCACCATTAGACAGTCTGTGAATGCACAATTAGACAGTGTGAATGCACCATTAGACAGTCTGTGAATGCACCATTAGACAGTGTGAATGCACCATTAGACAGTCTGTGAATGCACCATTAGACAGTCTGTGAATGCACCATTGGACAGTCTGTGAATGCATTGGACAGTCTGTGAATGCACCATTAGACAGTGTGGATGCACCATTAGACAGTGTGAATGCACCATTAGACAGTGTGAATGCACCATTAGACAGTCTGTGAATGCACCATTAGACTGTGAATGCACCATTAGACAGTCTGTGAATGCACCATTAGACAGTCTGTGAATGCACCATTAGACAGTCTGTGAATGCACCATTAGACAGTCTGTGAATGCACCATTAGACAGTCTGTGAATGCACCATTAGACAGTGTGAATGCACCATTAGACAGTGTGAATGCACCATTAGACAGTGTGTGAATGCACCATTAGACAGTCTGTGAATGCACCATTAGACAGTGTGAATGCACCATTAGACAGTGTGAATGCACCATTAGACAGTCTGTGAATGCACCATTAGACAGTCTGTGAATGCACCATTAGACAGTCTGTGAATGCACCATTAGACAGTGTGAATGCACCATTAGACAGTGTGAATGCACCATTAGACAGTCTGTGAATGCACCATTAGACAGTGTGAATGCACCATTAGACAGTCTGTGAATGCACCATTAGACAGTGTGAATGCACCATTAGACAGTCTGTAATTCACGCCCACATCCCGGGACATCCCCCCCCTATCATCGCTCATTATTTTCCCTGAGTTTCCCTTTTCCGTTTTGACCAAGTTTTCCCAGCTCGACGTAAAGACGTTTAGGCGGAAGCATTTGAAAATTGCGAGAGCCAACCGTCTGTTCTAGCCGCTGACAGGTCGCCTGTCCAGTGATTGCGCAGCTCGCTGATTATGGGCCAATGTTAGCAAGAAAGCTAACGTTATCTAATAGCCAGCCTCACAGCAGCTAACAAGACCAGCTAGCTAACTCAACAAGCTAACACTAATGTAAAAGGTCCCCCCCCTCATGAACCGAAAACACAGCCCAACTCTTATTACCCCCCCATCTAACCCCCCCCCCCCCCCCAATCTTACATAATGGGCCTTTAAAAGAAGACAAATACAGACACTGCAGATGAGATAAAAAAATAAGACGTTTATAAAGTAATTTAATCCCAAATGAGAAAAATATCAGATGACAAAACGAGAGAAATGCAACAGAAATCAGTGTTTTCATTCACAGTCTATCTGAATGTAACCTTCATCCAACCTTCATCATCAGTTCAGAGATGAAGACGGCACTTCCACGATGGACTTTCCTGCATATCGACAAACCCAGAAGCGACGCAAGGGGCGGAGCCCCAGAGTCAGGGTAAGGGAGCTCCGCCCACCACCAGGCACATGACTGAGGGAGCAGGACACCCTTCAATTAGCATTGAGTATTGCCTTATTTGGTAACACTTCACATTTACAAGGTTTGAGCAATAAGGTTAAGGCTGTTAATTAAGGGTAACCATTAAGCAGGTTAATCGCTGCTTATTATACTCATTATCAGTGTTGGGGGTAACTCATTACAAAAGTAACATATTACATGTAATATATTACTTTTAGCAGTAACTTAGTAATATAACTTATTACTTTTAGGATTTCAGTAATATTATACCAGTTACTTTGTCAAGTAACTCAAGTTACAAATTGAGTTAAAAAAAAAAGTTTAATCAAGGCACATATTTAAATAAAGATGCAATCATTTCCTAATCGAATTGTCTGTTTTTATGCAAATAACCACTACAGATTACTACAAAGGAAAATAATAACATTTAGAATTTTGGATTGTTTACACTGACTTCAAGGCAGTTGACATTATTTTTCGGGATGGTTCAGGAGCAGCGATGTCATTCTGCTGCTGCTGTTGTTTTGGTGAAAGTAATGCAAAAGTAGTGTAATAAGCAACAAATTAGAAAAAATAGAAAAATACCCGCACCATGGAGCAGCTCCAATAAATTTAATTTAAACAGCTACTGCAAGCTTTCGACCCTCACAGGGGTCTTCATCAGGCATAAGTAACGAGTTACTCTACTCGGACAGTAATGTTGTAAAGTAACTTATTACTTTCAAATGAGAGTAACTAGTAATATGTAGTATATTTCATTTTGAAAGTAACTTGCCCAACACTGCTCATTATGAAGTGGCACTTCACTCCTAAAGTCACCAGGAAGTGAAGGAGTTATTGTCCCAAAAAAAACAGCCATCTGAAAAAGCAATGATCTTCCTTCAGGAAAAAGCTCCATAAAACAAATCCAGCCCGATGCCTCAAAGCGGTGCAATGAGCTTTTCCCCCGAGCTCCACACGCTGTCACATGGACTCGTGACAATCACTCAGAGCTGAAGGGTTTTTTTCACCAGAAGGTGGTAAACGCACACAAATCACTTCTTCTGTCAGGTAGATTAGTAATCCGCTTTGTGAACCCTCACATCGTGTACATTTCTGCCCCCAGACCTCCACACAGCGAGCTCCAGAAGCCCCGCCCTAAAATGCCATTTTAGTGTCCGAATGTTTAAAAGATATGTGGCTTGTGGAAAATAAGCCCAATATTTACTTTGATGACTATGGGGGCAAAATAATGTCATAATCTGACATCACGTTCACTTTTCCCATTGACTCCAATACACTCAGACCTGGTGCTAGTCTCCTAAGGTGGGGGCAGTGGTGAACCCCACGTGACACAGATACAGGAAGTGACTGGAAGTTGAACTGTCTCTATAATCATCTCAGGTGGAGCTGAATTGGAGTGTTTGGCCCAATTCCAATCCGCCCCCTAAACCCTCAGTCCCTCTAATGGCCGCCATCTGAAAGTGGTTGAGTCATCAAGTGTGGAAGGGATCCACATTGGATAAATAAGAGGATTGGGACAGCAGAGCCCTTTGCACTTGACAAGATGATGTTGACTCTGGCACGTTTGGGGTTCGCTATATATTGTTTATTGTCGAGACGCTTTGAGGGATATAATCCCTGATGAGTCTGTTCTCATCCAGGCTCGCTCCGAGTGGACAACAGGTCATTTAAAAATAAGTGTAGCCTACTGCAAAATCTGCAATCTGCAACATGTGTAATTATAATTAAAATAAGCATAATAATGACATGTCACCCAACATTATACACAATGTCAATACTGTACAATAGCCTACAGATTCGGTAAAACTATTTCTCATTCATCAAAAAAGTTGCAATTGTAATAGAAATGATCGATGATTATTCTAGGATTGTGTAAAATAACTACTTGCATTCCTCTGATATAATCTTTTTGTCTAATCTGAAATCCCTATTAATGTAATGTTTCATTGTCAATTAAGGCATTCCAGCGCACTCGCAAACACCGCGTTCGTTTCGCGCGTGTGTTCTTTTATTTTTTTGACAGATATTTGCAGCCTTCCCCGTTTTATACGTCACAACGCTATGCATTGTGGGCAATTCCCTTTCCCTAAGTGGCCATAGCTGCTCCCTTACGGTAAGGGGGCAGAAAGGGCTCACTGCGAGCCCTCATTCACTTTGTGATTTCACTGTGGGACATCCTTAAGCCCTCACTCCCTTCACGTGAACGCGCCTCTAAGGGCTTGAGGCAGTAAGGGGGCGGATTGGAATTGGGCCTATGAGATTCCAGGGTGCAGCCCGCATATTTATGCGGGCAGACGTCACCTACTGGCTGAAGGCTGAAGTGCATGCCAATGTTCAGTGTTACATCCCTGCAGTATGGTTGGTTAGGCAAGAGAGCCTCCAGAGGGTGACAGATGTTTGGGAAATATAACCAGTGTTGGCCAAGTTACTTTCAAAATGTAATATACTACATATTACTAGTTACTTTCATTTGAAAGTAATAAGTTACTTTACAATATTACTTTGTGTGTAGAGTAACTCGTTACTTATTACACTACTTTTCAATTACTTTTACCAAAACAACAGCAGCAGCAGAATTACATTGCCGCCCCAGAACCATCCCGAAAAATAATTTCAACCACCTTGAAGTCAGTGTAAACAATCCAAAATTCTAAATGTTATTCTTTTCCTTTGTTATTGTCATCTATAGTGGTTATTTGCATAAAAACACAGTTTGATTAGGAAATGATTGTATCTTTTTGAAATATGTGCTTTGATTTAATAAAATGTAACTCAATTTGTAACTTGAGTTACTTGACAAAGTAACTGGTAGCCTACAGTATAATATTACTGAAATCCTATAAGTAATAAGTTATATTACTGAGTTACTGCTAAAAGTAATATATTACATGTAATATGTTACTTTTGTAATGAGTTACCCCCAACACTGAATATAACCTATATCTGGATATCGGCTTTTGAGATGTTGAAAATTGGAATGAAAACTGAAAGTGCCAAATCTCATGTACCAGTTACCTCACAAGCTTACTTTAGGCGGCATTTGAATAAAAGTCCTCTGTTCTTTCCAGGACAGTAAGACCCTGAAGACGGGCGGCTGGCCTCGCCCCCCGGTCAACTACTGCATCCTGATCGCCATGGCGCTCTGCAGCAGCCAGACAGGAAGTCTGAACGTCCAGCAGATTTACAACTTCACCAGGTCTGTCCCACTCCACACACTCAGCGTTGGAGCGCTGCGTTCAGGCCCGTTGCTCACATCACGGGCCTCTTTGTTATTATTATTATTGGAAATATTGCGTGCTTTGCATGTTAATTTCTAGCGCGCTGTGCATGCTAGGGTAGGTGACTGGTGATTGGTCCATCTGAGGAATGACTATAGATCTATGACGGGGGTAGCCTGATGGTGTTGCATGTGATGGTGGTTACTGTATATCACTCGTTTGTTTTGAATCTGGATTGGGCTTCTAGATGTTTTAGCTTGGATTTTTGGCACAAGGGATAGTAACATCTTGCCCTGTGTATTAATGAATCATAATATTACATTCACTTTCAAGTTTATTGGAATTAAGTTTCAAACTATGCTATTCAGATTTAGTTTTTCAATGCAATTATTCAAGTTAAATACCAATTGAAATAATGTGATTCAAATTTAAAGCACTTCAAAACCATTGAGGGCACCAATCAGTAACGACGACTTTAGTGATCCGAAGCGCCCAGTCCACCCACCCAACCTTACTGTTGACTTTTGAAAACAAGCCACTCGCTCATTGGTGCTACGACCTGTCATTCAATCCAATTCAGCAGCTGGGGCTGCGAAGCTACACAGACTCATTTATGTAGTATGCGGGAACGCAGTGATTCAACATAATATTTCAGTCTGAGTAGAGACTACGTATGACCTGTCCCCCAGACAATCTGATGCGTTTACTTAGAATACGACCTGTCCCCCAGACAATCTGATGTGTTTACTTAGACTAGGTATGACCTGTCCCCCAGACAATCTGATGTGTTTACTTGACAGTTTGGACACTCGGAGCATCGGCTTAATCAGGACCTCGCATGTCACTTCCTGTCATTTCCCAGAGAGCACTTCCCCTTCTTCCAGACGGCGCCGGATGGCTGGAAGAACACGATCCGCCACAACCTGTGCTTCAGCAACAGCTTCCGCAAGACGGCGCACCAGCTGTGCAGGGAGGGGACGGCCCACCAGCTGTGCAGGGAGGGGACGGGCCAACAGCTGTGCAGGGAGGGGACGGCACACCAGCTGTGCAGGGAGGGGACGTGCAGGGAGGGGACGGCCCACCAGCTGTGCAGGGAGGGGACGACCCACCAGCTGTGCAGAGAGGGGACGGGCCAACAGCTGTGCAGGGAGGGCAAGAGGAAGTCGTGTCTGTGGCACCTGACACTGGACGGCCGGCGCCGCCTGAGGGAGGAGATCTGCAATCTGACCGGAGAGTTGTTCAAAGAGCTGAAGAGGAGCATGTCCCGCACGGGTAAGGGGGCTGAGGGCGGAGGACAGAGGTGGTATTATTGTAGGATGAAAACCCAAATAAATCAAATGGAATAAAAGTAAGCTTAAAAGGCATAAAAAGACGATAGAAAGATGGTAAATGGATGATAAAAAGACGGATCGAGACGATGAAAAGCTGATAAAAGATTAAAAATACAATAAAAAAGATGAAAAGAAAGTAAATAAAAGCAAGTCTATAAAAATGGGTTTAAGAAGTGATTTAAAATAAGTCACTGATTCTGCGAGCCTACAGTATCTCCTCGGGCCAGTCATTCCAAATGGAGGAATGTGGAATGGATGGATGACTATGCCTTCATAGTCATCTAAAGATTGCGGGGAGCAACACGACATGAAGTGGGAGAGGGTCTGCTCCAGTGAGGGGTGCAACACGACATGAAGTGAGAGAGGGTCTGCTCCAGTGAGGAGTGGGGGTGCAACACGACATGAAGTGGGAGAGGGTCTGCTCCAGTGAGGAGTGGGGGTGCAACACGACATGAAGTGGGAGAGGGTCTGCTCCAGTGACGAGTGGGACAAACATTGATGGGGGGGCGGCAGTGCAGTGGTAGCGCGGTCATCTCACAGCAAGAAGGTCCTGGGTTCGATTCCCACCTTGGGACACTGTGGGCGCTAGTCAGTGCCTACTGCCCAGGTGGGCTCGTCAAAAGGGCCTTTCTGTGCAGTGTTTGCATGTTGTCCCGCATATTGTAGTGTCTGTAAAATCCTTTCAAGTTCAGATGCAGATAAACGTGGAGTGGCCATGGATGATTCTCCAATCTGACCCGTGTGAAGCTGGCAGAGCTGACTCTTATAGCCCTCGAACATGACAACATTACCGTATGACATAAGTGAAATCACTAAACTTCAACAGTGACATGTCAGGTGTAAATATTCAATGATGAACTTATCATCAATTATGACATCATTACTGTTGACATCGTCTTCAATGATGACATCATTAAAACCCAATTAAAACCATTAAAACAGTGACATCATCACGGTGACGTCGTAACGTTCAACAGTGACATCAGTGAAATCATCAATGACATCATCAGCGGTGACATCATCATCATTGGCAACAGCGCTGACATCATCATCGGTGACATCATCTAACACTCGTCATCATTGGTGACATCATCTAACAGTATCATTGACTCTGTAATATAAGCACATGGGCAGTGTTTACCTTCTCTCTCTGTTGACCTTATGGAGAAAAATCGTCCCTTTCTCTTCCTGCAGAAACTTTGCCCCTGTCAGCTGCAAGTCATTAAGGCTTGTTAAAGTTGAAGTGAACCAGAAGGGAATGCAATAGCGCGAGCGTCGGAGACTGTAAACAAATCTTGTCTGAGATGACAGGGTTGAGAGGTGAACCATATGGTGTCGATGATTTGATTTGACAATTCTGGGGTCTGGCTTTGGCATTGGACAATCCGGGCGTGTTCCACACCCAAATCTAGTGGGATTCAGCGTGTTGTCGTGCTACGCGAGTGGGATCCGCCGAGTACCAGGCAGCCAGCTGCTTTGTGCAGAACGAGCGGACAATCCGATGCATGGGTGCTGCCCGCCCGCCTGGAATCTCCGAGGGGCGACCCCTGACAACCAGGCTTTCAGTTGCGCGCCATTATCGCTGTTGCGGTAAATACGATATTCCTGGAATGCGAGTTTTAACGAGCCAGTTACATTTCTTTGCATTCTTAGGAATTCTGCCAGATGACAGGCACTAGGCACCATTTTCTCCTTCATTTGGAAGAGAAAATTATTCTGAAATGAAGATTTCATTGACAGCTGCCATGTTGTGATATGATTGGTTGAAATGCAGTAGAAATTTGATAGTACTAGGTGACGTCAGCAAACTGTAGATTACTGTTATGAATGAAATTTTTGTGCATACATTATTAAATAGGTGCACTGCATACCCAGGTATTTGAACTAATAGAAAACAGCTCGACTTTAAGGCTCTGGATTCTGCATGGATGTGCGCATACTTAAAAAATACAAATAAACAATAACTGCCGCCCTCGGAGCAGATTCCGCGTCTCGAGCAGAACTTCCGCACCTCCGTTGTGACACGTTGTGATGTAAAATGCGTCACAACAGCGCATTTTGCCAGAGGAGGAAATGGGAGCTCTCCAGAGTGAGAAGGTAAACACTGTCCATGTGCTTATATTACCCAGATTATATTATATGATATATGATTATATGATACAAAGTGGGTTGATTATCGCTAAAGCCATCCTTATCTCCTACTAGACAGGACATGACTAGGCAGTGTGCCCTTTTCTGCTATCCATCCTAGCGGAAATAATTCATATAACCTACGTACTGTATGAAGATGCAGTGACCAGCAGGGGGCGATATACTGTAGGTTAGGTGCCTGAAATGAAATGGTGGTCGGGGGGGCGGATGGCGTATGCATACGCTTCAGATGCCGACGACCGGGGTTCGATCCCTAGCATAAGCCACATTTAAATTTTTACGCAAGTTTTTCTTATTTAACCAGCAAACCCTAACATTAACCCAGTTGTTTTACTTGCCAAAATTAACCGCAACTAACAACCAACCTTTGCAATTTAGTTCGTTTTCAAATCCATGATACAGGGGCTTGTGTAGGCGATTATACATGATGATTAGTTTGTGGCAGATGAACAAAAGTTTGTGCTTATTTAATTGAATGCTATGAGACTGTTGGATGGAGGCAAACCATGCTGAGCCTTGTCAAGCTCACTGACCGCTTTGATTTGCATGATCACTTGAAATGTGACCACTTGAAACGAGAGAAGCTAAAAAACGTTTGTCTCAACAACTTGTTTTTAAAATGACTGACGATGAAACAAGAAGTTTACCAGTGAGAGGATTTCACCTAGAATGTGATTAATCTGAATATTCAGTCAAATGGTTGATTAATGTCTCTTTTCTCTTTCAGACATGATTCAGACTTTGTTTGCACTATAATTGGAGTTCACCACAGAGAGGAAGGAAAGAAAAGCAGCAAGGCCGAATTCCGAATGAAAACTCGTGTGGAGAACGTATTTTCCTTAAAGCTATCTTTTATTTATGGATTTATTTTATTTTATTTATTCGTTTAGATTATTGTACATATTGGGAGATGCAAAAAGTGTTGATTTTGATTTGCTTATAATAAAAGTGCAATCAGTATTGGCACAATCTCTGGTGTCGTCAGTTTGAATAATGCCTTTAAAATGTTATTCTTGTTTGAAGGGTTCTTAAAACATATTTCACTTCTCTTGAGTTCAGCAGCAGCTTAACACAAGTTAGGTTAATATTCAGGCCAGGGTAAAAAAATTATAATAATCCCGTCCCATCCTGCTCCTTTTTATATTTAATTTTTTAGTCTCTACTAGGCAATAGAGACACTGCGTAATGCGTCATCATTCAGAAACCACGCCCAAGACGGGGGGAAACAGAAATCCCCCCTCCAATCCTGGCATTCTCCTATGTCACTTGCATGGTTGCGTGTTGAACAAAAAGATTGTATATACGGAAGATGAACACTCCAACTTACTTCTTGACAGCTAGATCCACATTTTTCTTCTCGCCAATTCTCAATGGCTTCCTTGTTTTGCTCAGGAGTACAAAAAAACTTTAACTGGCGATTTTTTACATTTGTTGTCTGCGCAGCCCACCACACAACAGCTTTTAGCTATGTTTAATTCAAGGAAAATGACGCTGGTGTGTGGAAATGAATGGAGCTTTTCCCCTGTGATGGGCGTGGCCTATTTCATGCAGTGTCTCTATGCAATGATTGTTGATTTGTTGTTCTCCCCATCCTTTTAGATTACTTTGTGTTCTGACTCCCGAAAAAATGTTGGCCTCTAAAATGGACAATGCTTACCATCTCTATGTTTTCCACATGGAGAAATATTTGTTTGTCTGCCTGCAGAAACTCCACCCCGCCAGCTGGTATGAGTCATTAAGGCTTGTTAAGGCTCTCAATGTAGAGAGAGAAAAAACAACAGCAGTCGCGCTCGAGCAACATCTGTTCACTTCCATGTCCAGAATAACGCGTAACGCGCCATTCTGATACGGAAGTGCCTGGAATAAAGTGCAGAGCTGTCGGCGCAGGAAAACATGAAGACAAGGTAAACACTGCCCACAAACAGGTGCTGCGTTACGGCCTTTTTTTGTGTTAGGCCACGCCCATTTCTGGCGTTTATGGCGCCCCCTTTAGGTCGAATTGCACAAAATTTGACACGCATGGTCTGTGATGATCTCCGAACATCTCCAGCAGGTTTTGTGAAGATAAGTTAATCGGTCATGAAGTTATGACAATTTAGCGGAGAGGCCACGCCCTCTCACAACTTTAAGCGTTAATATCTTCTAAACGAAAGTAGATTTCAAAAAGCCAATTTGTAGAGCTTGGTCCATAGATGCTTCCTGGCAATTTTGGTGGAAATCGGTCAAACGGTCTAGGAGGAGATGTCAAAAATGGGTTTTCCAAACTTTTCAAAATATCAAAAATTTTCCAGACGGACCTTGAGGGGTCCTTGAGGCAAATTTGTAGAGCAGGTTCACCTGAACATGTAAAAAAAAAAAAAAGTTTGAAAATCGGACAAACGGCGTGGAAGTTATGGCCTTTAACGTAAAATCTTTAATTATAGCGCCACCTTCAGGCCGATTCGAAAAATATTCCTTGAGCAGAAACTAGCACCCAATATCTGTCCTTGTGCCAAACTCCAGGTCTCTACCATTTACCAACTCACGGGAATTTGCATTGAGGCAGATGATCAAGAATAAATTAATAATAAACCAGCACAAAAACAATAGGGTTTCAGCCCCTTCGGGGCTTGAACCCCTAACCAGCACAAAAACAATAGGGCTTCAGCCCCTTCAGGGCTTGAACCCCTAATGAGGGGGTCCCCAGTATAATTTCTATCTTGTAAGGGGTCCTTGGCTGAAAAACATTTGAGAACCTCTGCATGAGAGAACATTCTGTGTTCACAGGAGGCTGGAGAGAAAGAAGAGGCCAGTCAGGATGATCAGTCATAAGCCGTTTTCCCACATGCGTACCGGAAAATTACCTGTAAGTCAATATCGGACATTTCCCTTCACACTTCGGCTCGCGCATGTGGGAATCTATCAGCGAATTTGCCTGTATGTTGTGGGGGCGGGGGGAGGGGGGAGCTTATTTGGGGGGTCGGCAAAACTCGAAATAAGTTCGCTTGTCAGTTGTCACACAATAAATCACACTCGTTTGACTTAAGAGCAGCGTCAAGCCGCCAGCATAATCAACACAGCCGATTTCCCCCTCCCCTCTCTGCTCGAGAGCAGCAGCCACAGACAGACACAGCGAGAAAGGCTTGCAAGCTGCTCAACGCTTGTATGTATGTAGAGAAAGCAGACTGGCTTTGTTTGATGTGTCCGGGGTTGCCTTCGGAAATCAGCAAGCTGACATAGGCTACTGCTCTTATTAGGCTATCACAAGATCATTTCGCCAGTTTGCTTTAATGTGCGCGAATGATTAGATTATGCCCGCTGGAACATTAAGCAACGTGTGTAGGCTACTTCTCGCCCATGATTGAAGGACCGCTGTCGCGGAAAATGACTGGAACCGTTTCCACTTGCGTCCCCTTAAGAGCATACCGGTCTTCTGACTAGGTCGAAAGTGGTGAAATGTCGGGGACGACGGGGTCGCGTTTATACCGGCATGGCGCCTTTCTCACATGCAGGCATTAGACCACATTCCGGTCATTTTGCGGTACAAAGCGCATGTGGGAAAAGGGCTATAGTCTAGCAGCAAGTCCTCAAAAAAAGCGTTAGTTTTTGAGATACCCCTACCCGAGGTAGAACAAATGACAACAATGATTTTTCTTATCTTTAGGGTCTCCCATTAATGAAATTGATTCTTGTCAAATCTTATTTTTGGGGAAAATTTTTTTTTTTGGCTGTTCTTTAGAACTACCCCAGTCCCTGAAAAAGAGCCAAATTATGTAATTCCGAATAGGGGAAAGGTGACAAAAAAGCCCATAACTTGAGAGAATGCTCACTCTTTTCCTCATCAGATTTGCTGAGGTATGAACCAGGTGGCTGCCCTACATCACCAAATAGTCAGAAAATTATTTACCTAAAAAGATCATGAATTATAGTCCTGTAAATATAGCTTTAGTTTAGGCGGAAATTGTACTTTGTGGTGGTGGGAACATATGACTCCATCACTTTTCTCTCATTTATCAGAAAAACAGAAATCCCTGAAAAATATACCATTACTGAATTGTCGAGGGTGCTATTGAACACTAACCAGTAGTTCTATGGAGATATCTGGTACCGTTCTATTGCAAATGAGATTTCTTTAGACATAGGCCCAGGGCCGGATCTACCATATGGGCAACCTGGGCAGGTGCCCAGGGGTCCTCAGTATGAAGGGGCCCTCCAATTTTTTTTAATTTCTTTTCGGGCTCATGTTGGGCTCCACAGAACTATGACACAAATCTAAGAGCAATCAGAATAAAATAAAAAATAGTTTCCAAGAAGATTAAGGGCCCTTTCACACCAAACCAAACTCATGTTGTTGTTACATTGTATACATTTGGTCCAGTAAGGTTCGCTTTCACACTGCAATGATCCCAGCGGACCAGCAGACTTTAACATGACAGACCTACGTCCTGTCATCATCACCTGCGTGGGCTGCGTCTCCACTGATTGGCTTGTGGATGAGCGTGCGTCTGACGTCAGCGTCCCGGAACTGCTCCAAGGAATTTGCTCCTTGTTTACTCCTTGTTTATTATGGCATTGCTACCAGCAACACCAACTTCACTCGCAATACTCGAGATTAGTTCGTGTAGATGATTTGATAATCGGATGTCACAATGTTTGTCTACTGTGTGCCACCGTCAGGGGCGGACTGCATAATCGGGCATGTCGGGCAAATGCCCGGTGGCCTGGCCTGGCCTGGCCTGCAATTTTTTTTTTTTTTTTTTTTGCAGGCCAGGCCAGGCCACTCACTGAACAGCAGGCCAGGCGCCGCCTACTGGTTTACTAGTGGTTTTATTACTTTATTCAGGGTTAAAGTGGGTGCATCTCATTGTAAAATTGGACTTGGCCCAAATTGGGCTTCAAACGGCCCAAATCTGGTTTTAAACGACCCAAATTGGGCTTCAAACGGCCTAAATTGGGCTTCAAACGGTCCAAATTGAGCTTCAGACGGCCCAAATTTTTCGCCCGCGCCCTTCGGACGCCGGCACGCACGTTGGCCCGTAACGGCCTGGCCTGCTTGGTATCTAATGCCCGGCCTTAATTAGGATCCCCGTCCGCCCCTGGCCACCGTAGTGTTTACAAGCTAAGCCTATCAGCGTGCCTCTAGCCCCAGCTGGTGTCGGAGTACCGGTAGCGTATAGC
This sequence comes from Poromitra crassiceps, assembly GCF_964638095.1. NCBI lineage: Eukaryota > Metazoa > Chordata > Actinopteri > Beryciformes > Melamphaidae > Poromitra > Poromitra crassiceps. The sequence goes on along the minus strand of NC_139651.1, from coordinate 3,252,709 downwards.
CAGTTCATGATTACATGCCAATGTATCTGGTCCGCAACTCACGTTACTAAAACTAGCAATCTGTTCACAAGTGTGTGATCCTTGACTCACACACCACATGTGAAAGTAGATTTTACAGTTCGAATTCGCCAAATTTGTTGTGCGCAAATTGTACCAACGCAGACAGGCAAGGGGCGAAGACTGCAAGCCATCCTGCGAGCCTTTCTGGCAACGTGACGAGTGACGAGTCAGCTGTAGCTTCCTGTAATTGGTCCGATAGTGCAAACCTTCCAATTAAATGCTTTCACACTGCACAGGAAGCGAACCTTGGTCGGATCAAAGACTCGGTCTTTGGTCCGCACCATGGTCCGTGTGAGGTTTCACACCTGTCATTTTTGACTTTTCAAACTGGAAAGTCCGAAGGTCTGGACCAAACGAGATAGGTGTGAAAGCACCCTAAGTCTCATGATTGAGTGTCATTGGATGGCTGTGGGCAAGTGATGATCAGGGGCATGGGAAGTGGAGGTGCTTATGGTGCTGCAGCATCCTCTGCTGTTTTGTATTGGAATTGCAATGTCAATTAAAACTAGAACGACCGCAACACAGACTTATGCCTCCGCCATTAGTTCATTCTTGAGTCCAAATCGCCATTTGAGGCAAATTGGAAGAAATTCCCTCAAGACGCTCCTGAGATGTTGCGTTACAGAGCTTTGAAATTGGGTGTGTGAGGTCACAGTGACCTTGAACTTTGACCACCAAAATGTAATCAGTTCATCCTTGAGTCCAAGTGGACGTTGAGGCAAATTAGAAGAAATTCCATCAAGACATTCCTGAGATATCGCATTAACAAGCTTGAAAATGGCATTCGAGAGGTCACAGTGACCTTGACCTTTGACCTTTGATAACCAAAATGGAATCAGTTCATCCTTGCGTCCATGTCGATGTTTGAGCCAAATCAGAAGAAATTCTATCAAGCCGTTCTTGAGATATTGCGTTAACCAACTTGGAAATGGCGTTCGTGAGGTCACAGTGACCTTGAAGTTTGACCACCAAAATGTAATCAGTTCATCCTTGAGTCCAAGTTAATGTTTGAGGCAAATTTGATGAAATTCCGTCAAAGCATTCCTGAGATATGGCGTTAACAAGCTTGAAAATGGCGTTGGAGAGGTCACAGTGACCTTGACCTTTGACCACGAAAATCTAATCAGTTCATCCTTGAGTCCAAGTCGATGGTTGAGGCAAATTTGATGAAATTCTGTCAAGGCATTCGTGAGATATCGCGTTAACAAGCTGGAAAATACCGTTTGAGAGGTCACAGTGACCTTGACCTTTGACCTTTGACCACCCAAATCTAATCAGATCATCCTTGCGTCTAATTCGATGTTTGAGGCAAATTTGATGAAATTCCGTCAAGGCGTTCCTCAGATATCGCGTTAACGAACATTGTACAGACGGACGGACATACGTACGGACGGATGGACGGACAAACCGGATCGATAATGCCTGCCTCCGGCCTGGCTATCGCCGGCGGAGGCATAAAAAAAATATATATATATGATTAAAATGTGTTTATGTTTTATACTGCAATATTTCGGGTTTAGTTGAAGACTATGAGCAAAGCAAAGAGGGTGGAGATGTTATTTTTGATGTTTGGTTTATAATAATAAGATAATAAAATATAATAATAAATAAAGTTCAGTGTTTCTGCCTGTGTTGCGGTCTGTTGTAGTGTAAAACGACCTAAAGGGAGAGCAGGTGGTGACATTAAAGTGAGTGAGAAAAGGAGAAAATACTGAATAATGACATCACAACAGTATCCTAATGTTAATTTAAAATTAGATATTCCTCTTAATATGGCTAAAAACCATCCAAACGCACTTTCCCTAGTTCACTATATTATGATAAACTCCAAATGGGGAATAGTGAGTGAGTGAATGAGACGAGTGAACCATTCCGAACACAGCTTAGCACTCAACCTGATCTCACTAAAGGCGCTGACAGGGTTCTGCCCAGCCTCGACTTGGAGCCTTGCCGCCGAATAGCGGCGACAGCGAGACTGTTCATACTCGAACGTAAGTTGGTTGCGGTGCACATCCAAAACACTAGGTGGCTTGTGGTACACTTATGTCCATTACATATGACGTTATCGTGTGTCGTTTACCAGTCATGTCGGTGGGGGGACATTTTATTGTCCCTCCATTTCAAAACTCATTCCGGTGAGCCTGCAGAAGGCTTTGCTAGATGAGAGACAAGCACTGTTAAATGAGATCTCGTGCTGGTCACGTCACGTCCACGTTGACGCCGCCTAGTCACATTTTTGTGGAGCTGCACGCCCCCTCCGCCGAGCTGCGCCGATAGGACGGCCAGCTGCGGCACAGTCGGGCGGCGGCGCTGGTGATTTCACGTAAGCATAAAACCAGTTTAGGGTTGACTAACCTAATCTCTGTCTACCATGACATTAAAACGTTGTGGTAGGCTACCAGAAAATGTTCATGGGACCAATTAGTGCAGACTCTATTTTTCTATTTTTTTTACTTGTACCTCGTCCAGCACAGAGAATTTATCATTTTTTATGTGCGTAGCTACTTTTGTCTACTTTCTTGTAGGCTATTACCTGGACTGGTGAACATTCACACCTCACACAACACGACTAAACACGAGCAATGCCAAGCCAGCATCTAAAAGCTGGTTTTGAATTTTGGAACTGAAATACCGGTAGCCTATCTCAGCTTTCAAAAGGTCCCTCAATGAATTTCCCTAAACATACTTTCAAACAAGGAAATATAATTCTAACTATAATCCTCTTCCTTTGACGGCATATTGCCCATCCCAAATCCCTGGGCCTTTCTGTCCAGATGATTTTTGAATTCACTGAAAACTTCCACATACTGAAAATCCCCCAGGGCTGCCGTCTGAAATCGTGAATTCACTGAAAACTTCCACATATTGAAAATCCCCCAGGCTATTTAAGTTCAAGTGTTTGTTGATGTGCCAAACTTACCAGACACGTGTCTGTTTCCATAGCATCACCACCACAACCCTACTTTTATCAGAGTAATTTGACTGTTGCCAGGTAATGCTGTCTGATCTTCACACTATACTATCATCACACGATCATCACAGGAAAGCACCGTTCAGTTTCCCCATCTCTGCATTCGATCTTATCGTTTTTCTATTTAATCTTGTAGTTAGTGTGTGTGTGTGTGTGGGGGGGGGGCTGAGGTATAATTTGGACAGAGAAAATATGCAGCATATCAGTTGATGTTGATGACACGCTCTGCACCCCCTACTTAAAAACAGTTCCAGCATCCCTGGTGGTGGTGACTGGTCAGCCATTCATTTTTCCATAGATCATTCCATTTATTTTTTTTAATCTGGTTTTCCCCCTTCTTGTGTCCGAGTGTAAATTTCGGGAGGAAGGGGAGGGCCCTAGGTGCTTCAGTGCCCAGGGGCACCTGGGGGTATTAATCTGGCCTTGCATAGGCCTACTACCTCTTCTCTGAAACAGTCAAATTAGGTCATTCTGAATGGGGGATCAGTGGCATAATAGCCTATAAGTTAACACGTTCACTGCCAATGACGAGTTGAGTCGTCAAAAAAAATCCAACGGTTGACTGCCAATGACGAGTTGAGTCGTCAAAAAAAAAAAAAAAAAATTTTGACGGTGGGACGTGGATCAACGCCCCCCACGTCTCCTATAAAAATATTGGAGCCACCAAACGTGTACAACCCATTCCACCGACCCACTAAGTGGCGACAGTGCTCTCCATTCTAGAAAAAGTCGAGCCAAAACTGCAGGGGAACGCGCGATGAAACCATTCTCCTACTGTAAAATGGATTGGCGAAAACGCTTTCGCTTTCGCGCTGATTGCTGGCGGTGGGGGATTGCAAATTTGCATAATAGATTATGGGTGCAACACACTTTGAAACACGCAGCATAAATAAGACCACAATCGCAAAAGAAACCCCGTTTCTTGGGGTTTCTCAACCGAAAACCCAGAAACGAACGAGCCTCATTCTCATACTGTAGGCGAAAACGCTTTCACGCTGGGGCACACGGGCGCACAACGGTGGGGGGTTCCAAAAATAGACTGGGTGGAAAACACACTTTGAAACACGCAGCATAAAGCCTAGAATCGCACAAAGCTTCATCAAAGCTCTCAAACCCAAGAAACGAGTGAGCCCCATCCACACTCCCAGGGAGGGAGGCTGCTCACTGCTCAGACAGGCAGTAGAAACTGCTTGTGACAAACGCTGCTGAAAGCCACCAGACACGCCCACGGAGGGAGGAGTTTGAAGGAGAGGGCGTTCAGAACTATATTGTTTAGATGTCTGATCTCTCACTGATGCCAAAAATAAATGGTTAAAGTGACTGTTCTGCCTGTTTGATTGAATTTCACAAAACTGCGATTATCTCAGCTTTCAGTCTCAGACGCTGAAACCATGCTGTACTCAACGGCTAATATCTACATAACTACTAACTCTACAAACTAACTCTTTTAGACAGAGAAAGCACACATTCTATTAGTACTTTTGTGAACTTTGTGTTCACAAAGTCCAAGCAGAAAATAATCCTCGGCTCTTGTAAAATGAGCCAGAATCCTCAAAAAAACCCTCTGGCAGAAGCTACCTACAGTAAAAAAAAAAAACGGCTGGCAGTGAATGTGTTAAGAATGCTCACTCTGTTGGTCATCATATTTGGAGAGGGAAATACCAGGTGGCTGAACTACATCACCAAATAGTCAGAATGTGGGTAAACCAATAAAATAAAGTTGATCTAAATTACAAACCGCCTGGAGCGGCTGTAGCTCAGGAGGTAGAGCAGGACGTCCACTAATCGCTTTGGATAAAAGAGGTCGGTGGTTCGATTCCCACCTCCTCCAGTCTGCATGTTGAAGTGTCCATGGGCAAGATACTGAACCCCAATTGCTCCTGATGACGTGCCAGCACCCTGTATGAATGGGTGAATGTACCTACTGATTGTAAAGCGCTTTGGATAAAAGCGCTATATCATCAAGGGATGGATTGTCAGAGATGGAGCCATTTGACCAGCTCTATTTAGGAAACCCCCAGCACCTACAGAAGTGAGAGACATTACTTACTTGAATTGCAAATATGCAAACTGTGGAGAGAGTGGAAAGGGCCAGTGCCTCTCTGTTGGCCTTCCAACATCTTATGTACGCGCAGCAACAATGAAAGATCCAAATACTTTGATACACAGAAGAGGGAAGAATGTAACATTGTGATAGCTTAATCTGACAAGTGGACAATGATACCAAGGATACAGTATATTAAACATGATTGTCTCCAGATAGACCGGCTGCCTACAGACTGAACAATATTTACACAGTTTTGTTTGCATCAGTCTTTTGCAAGCCTTACAATTGCAGTCCATGGAGTATAAGGTTGTGAATGTGCCCCAGACTCCCAAACACTGGCACAATAATCTGGTAGGGTCATAATACGTTCAACAAAGGGCTGATACTGTATTTCATATTTGGATATTTGGACGTTGGCTGTGAAACAAGTGTCCATATACCAGGTCAAACGTGCAGTCACTTTTTATTCCTCTGTTCTGTTTTATTTTTGCCTTGGTTATTTGTTGTCTAGTCTGTTCTCCTGTTTTTGTTTATGTATATTGTTTACAAATGTATTATTATTACTATTATACTTGTATTATTTCATCATGTCAAGCCAGGAGATACTACTGATTTATAGATTGGATTAATGTTCCAGTTTCAATCAAAATTCCAATATTTACACATTGTATTTCTATGTTTTAGAGGCTTGTAATTTAGATACACTTTATTTCATTGGGTTACCCACATTCTGACTGTGATGTAGTTCAGCCACCTGGTATTTCTCTCTCCAAATATGATGACGATCAGAGTGAGCATTTTTAACCTATGGGCCACAGTACCCATCTGACCTGAACCACTACCGTCCCATCTCCAACCTCCCCTCCATCTCCAAAACTCTTGAGAGGGTGGTTGCCGCCCTGTATAATTCTTTGTTTTGACAAACATACATACCTGATTCACGTTGACTGACTGATATATCAGGCCAAGAGAGCTCGGAAAAGGCATTCCTCTTTGAATGCTGCCTTCAGTGATGGCATGGAAAGGGCAATTTCCATACAAAGCATCATTAGAAATGCATTCATGGTCAGGAAAGGGCACTTTTTATTTTATTTTTTCATGTGTCTGAGCTGTTTGTTTTGTTCATATGTTGTTGGAATGAAAAAGAAAAATGTATTATAAAAAAGAAAGGAAAAAAAGGCACTTTTTACAGACTGAAAAAAAGGCAGGGGCTCAAGCCCCCTTTCATGTCTATGTGTGCACGTGCCTGTTTACAGGACTATAATTCATGGAGTAGTTTCGGACTGTAATCCCTGTACTTTTTTCAACAGATGGATTGTACCTGTATAATATTGAAGTGTGCCTTGTTACTCGTTCAAAACAGTAATAATGTTTCATGTTGCAAATCTGAGTATATTTAGAAACCATTACTGCTGGCTGCATGTATGTATGTATGTATGTATTGTTTGTGTGTAATTGTATTGTATGTAGGTATGTCCACGTATGTCCTGTTTTGGGGACTACGGATGGAAATTAGCCTCGTGCCATGTGCAACGTGTTCGAGCCTCGTGCTCGAGTCTCGTGCTAAATCTGGCAATTTTTACACTCTGATTATGTTCTTTGTGTCCATTAATTTTGCACTGTCCCGTCTAAATAAACAAATCAAATGTCAAATGTTAAAATGATCTTTTTAGGTAAATAATTTTCATTATCACTATTTGGTGATGTAGGGCAGCCACCTGGTTCATACCTCAGCAAATCTGGTGAGGAAAAGAGTGAGCATTCTCAAGTTATGGGCTTTTTTGTCACCTTTGCCCTATTCGGACTGGCCTAATTTGGCTCTTTTTCAGGGACTGGGGTAGTTCTAAAGAACAGCCAAAAAAACATTTTTTTCCCAAAAATAAAATTTGACAAGAATCAATTTCATTAATGGGAGACCCTAAAGATAAGAAAAATCATTGTTGTCATTTGTTCTACCTCGGGTAGGGGTACCTCAAAATCTGAGGGCCCTTTCTGCTAGACTATCAGTCGGACCCGTCTCTCTTTCTGTTGCTGTCTGTGATTTGCCTGCCTGCCTCTCTCTCGCTCTGTCATATTGCATAAAGGTAAATGAGCCCCCCGTCTGCCAGTCAAATGTTCAGGAGCCACAGTGAGGTGTGAGAGTTGACTTAACCGTGTGTCTGCCAGGCAAATTACATGTTCTGTCAGCTGGAAGGATTTGCCTGAAGGCAGTCAGCTGATCGACATGCTCATAAAGTGAGGAGCAGCTCCTGGTGTTTCTGTCTGAGCAGCAGACAGACCTCTGCAACGACCAAACGCAACAACACTGACTGAACCCCACGTAACAACGACTGAAGGCAACACAACAGGTAACGACACAGAATGAGCTTGATGCGACGGGCAACACCACTGACTGAACGCAACGCAACAGGCAACAACACTGACTGAACACAACAGGCAACAACACTGACTGAACAACGCAACAGGCAACAACACTGACTGAACAAAACGCAACAGGCAACAACACTGACTGAACACAACACAACAGGCAACAACACTGATTGAACACAACAGGCAACAACACTGACTGAATACACAACACAACACGTCACAACTGACTGGCCACGACAGCATGGGAACACAACAAAACAACTCAATACAATATGATTGTCTTTGGCACAACAGAGTTCTGATGATGATGAAGAGCAGCCTCCTCCTCCTCCTCAGCACAGTGTCTGTCCTGGGGTCAGTGGTGTGGAGAAAACTGTCCAACCACCGCACTGCTTTATCCTGGCAGGATGCCCAAAACCACTGCAGAAGGTAAGAGTTCACTCTTTATTCAAACTATCAATCTCCACTCGCATGCCCCTTTCTAGCGCAGTAGCGCCCTTCGCTGGAGCTAAAGGCGCTCTCCTGCTTCGGGAGAGCGGGGGGAATGTGGGCGAGGAGAGAGCGGGAACAGGGAGGGGTTGGGGAGGGAGCAGGGGGTATGTGGGGGAGGAGAGAGCAGGAAAAGGGAGGGGTTGGGGAGGGAGCAGGGGGTATGTGGGGGAGGAGAGAGCAGGGAAAGGGAGGGGTTGGGGAGGGAGCAGGGGGTATGTGGGGGAGGAGAGAGCAGGAAAATGGAGGGGTTGGGGAGGGAGCAGGGGGTATGTGGGGGAGGAGAGAGCAGGGAAAGGGAGAGGTTGGGGAGGGAGCAGGGGGTATGTGGGGGAGGAGAGAGCAGGGAAAGGGAGGAGGTGGGGAAGGAGCAGGGGGTATGTGGGGGAGGAGAGAGCAGGGAAAGGGAGGGGTTGGGGAGGGAGCAGGGGGTATGTGGGGGAGGAGAGAGCAGGGAAAGGGAGGAGGTGGGGAAGGAGCAGGGGAAGGGGGAAGGTCCAGTCCAGTCCGCAGGTCGAAGTGTCCTTTGGCAAGATATCGAACCCCAAATTGCTCCCAATGGTTGCACCAGTAGATTCAAGATTCAATAAATGTATTGTCTTGGTTCACTGTCAGACAAATACAGGATCTGGGTGGTTTTGTGTTTTCATCATTGTGTTTTCTAAATCAAACTTCTGATTTCTAATCTGCCGGTATGCTCAAATAGTTCCAGCAGGTACATTGACTTGGCGCTCCTCCGTCAGCAGTCGGACGTGGATGCCGCCAACCTGAGGGGATACAAGGCGTGGATCGGCCTGCGCCGAAACGCAGATGGCAGTGACAGCTGGCTGTATTCTGATGGAACCGAGGATCTGGATCCACCGTGGGCGAGGGACCAGCCCAACAGCGGCGAGGACTGCACCTTGGCTTTATTCCCGGCCCGACAGTGCGTACTGCATGAGGCTGAATGCACCATTTAATCACAAATACACTAACCCAGAGCTGTGTAGATAGAAGAGTCCCGACATCTCCATTCACTCCAATGGACCAGTTTTTTTACTCTCAAGAGTTCCAGGAAGTAAGGTCCTGGATTAAGCAGCACTGTCGAGTTAGACAGTTTGTGTTGTACTCTGAAAGGGTTTTCCCCCCCTTGAATCAAATTGTACATTATCAGCTTTATTTTAGCATGCAAAAGTAGCGCGAGACCCATTCCTGGCTGTTAATTGGCTAATGAGTCTCGCATTTTGGTCCTCCGCACACCACTCTCTCTAGAGGACACTAGCCTAACCTACTGCATGAGGCTGAACGCTCCATTTAATCACAAATACACTAACCCTACAGATACAGTCAACTGCAATACTTGGAACAGAGACAAATCAAATGTAGCCTATTTATCATCTTCTTCTTTGTTTCTGTTGAAAGGTTTGCCAGCAGCAAATGTGAGAGGCTGTACTTCTTCATAATGTCACGTGCCCAAAAGAGCACAGGATGATTTCCACTACCATTTTATCCCAGAGCCAAAGACATGGCTAGAGGCCCAGGAGTACTGCAAGACACACTACTCTGATCTGGCAACCATCCCCCAAAACACTTCTCTAAGATCCATTCTCCGTAAGAGGGACTTCCCAGTCTGGATTGGACTGCACAGAGACGGTAAGGACTAATAATAATAATAAACATGGGTTTTCTATAGCGCTTTTCTAGGACTCAAAGACGCTTTACAAACAAAGAAACACTAAAGGGGCAGGGACGACGTAAGTGCAACAGACAATGGACAAACATGACACAGGCACACAGGGATAGGCAGGGGGAGCTAGGAGAAGGCAGAGGAGAAGAGATGGGTTTTGAGATGGGATTGGAAGACAGTGAGGGAGTCTGATTCTCTAATGTCCGGGGGGAGAGAGTTCCAGAGCTTGGGAGCTGCCCTGGAGAAAGCTCTGTCGCCGAAACTGCAGAGGTTGGATTTGGGGGTGGAGAGAAGGCCGGCAGAGGTGGATCGGAGGGAACGGGAGGGTTGGTAGGGGGAGAGGAGGTTGGTGAGATATGGGGGGGGGGGGCAGTTGATGGAGAGCTTTGTAAGTGATGACGAGGATTTTGTAGGTGATCCGGGAGGAGATGGGAAGCCAGTGGAGTTGTTGAAGGACTGTGGTGCCAGGATTTGGTGTGGGTGAGGAGACGGGCGGCTGCGTTTTGGACCAGTTGGAGTTTATTGATGAGGGTGGAGTTGGTGCCGTAGAGGAGTGAGTTGCAGTAGTCCAGACGGGAGGAGATGAAGGCGTGAATGAGTGTTTCAGCAGCAGGGTGTGAGAGGGAGGACCGGATCTTGGCGATGTTGCGGAGATGGTAGAAGGAGGTTTTGACAATATGGACTAGTATCCAGGACTGCACAGAGACGGTAAGGACTAGTATCCAGTTTCATATTATTAGGGATTCATTCTGTCAACAATAGAATACAATAGATATGATCTGGCAGCTTCTGACTTATTCTGTGACGGCGATGAGCTCCTCTGACCTGTTATCCCTCGTTCTAAATGTAGAAGCAACGTTGCGTTTTTAGTTCCATAAACTCTTTAACAGCCTCCATCCATCTGCTGAGCAGATTCTGTTGAGTTTTGAAAACGTTCCCGTTGACACTGGATTTTTCTCATTTGAACAGGATTATTTATGTTTTTGGCTGGACCACACGAGCCGAGCGGAGCCAGCCCTACAAAAGCGAATGTCGCTGACGCTGACTGACTGACTGAGTGATAAAGTTACACCATTGGTCGGCTGTGGCACGTGACACTCATACACGGTGGACAGTTTGTGCATGTGTGACACTGTGAGCGCTGCTATAAAACAACCACCTGTGGTCGTTTCAAGGACGTGAAAACTCTCCTCCTCTTCCGAAAAGAGAAAAGACTTTTAAACTGTTTAGTTAAGGGAAATTGTATTTATTCGTTTTTGTTGACCCATCTTATGGTTTCGGCTCCTTGGTTGCCTCAGTGTCGCTCCCAAATGAACAAAGAACCCTTAAGTCAACAGACTGTAGTATGAACACATCACACTGGGCGAGGGGAGAGCCAGGAGGAACGATTCTGCACAGAGATGCATTTATTTATATATTATATTATATATTTATATGTAACCATATTTTATTGTGAACAAGAGACACTGGTCCCCTCCCACTAGCAACCATGTTTTTCTATTTTGGTGAAACGAGTTGGACACAATCAGCAAGTAAACGCGCTAATCTCCACACACCGGTGTCTGTCGGGGCGAATGCCTCACAGGGGGAGGGCGAACGCACCGGTTGAATAAATCGACCACAAAAGCAAGTACATAATGTCACATTTATGGCATCTAATGTTCATTGATGCTTCAGTTGAGTCAAATGACCATACTCATCTCAAATCAATTTATCGTGTTAAATGTTGAAATTGTCTGAAATTAGTCCAATGCTTCAAACTCCTTTGTGCATAATCACGTAGTTGACACTTGACACATCACGTCCAGTCCACCTCCAAATCATAATCACGTAGTTTACACATCACGTCCAGTCCACCTCCAAATCATAATCACGTAGTTTACACATCACGTCCAGTCCACCTCCAACATAATCACATAGTTTACACATCACATCCAGTCCACCTCCAACATAATCACGTAGTTGACACATCACGTCCAGTCCACCTCCAAATCATGCATGTCATCACTCCAGGTAAGTTGGTCCATGTTGCAAAACCGCCCCTCTGATGCGTTCGTCCCGGTTCTCCCCTAGTAGCTTTTGACCTATACACTGGTGAAAGTGGGCCGGAACCGTCCGGTGCGCAGTTCCGGTAAGACTTTCGGTGCCTGAACGCCGTTGGGGGAAGACATCCAGCTGCCTGTCAATCAAAATCCGATTGTTGCAGAGTGCAGTCGATCCATAATTTCCAACAAGGAAATGCATGGCTGACGTTATGTCATTACTAATAAACAACAGTCTCTCTCATAAATTGCTTCTAAATTGTTCCTGTTTTAGACCTGGCTCATAGTCTTGTTTCCTTCCATTTTTATTTCAAATGCCTTGCAGTTGTTGTTTTGTACTGTGTTGAGCAATGTTTGCCGCCCTACTTTGATATCTCTTTTGTGTAAAGCACTTTGTAACCTCTGTTTGAAAGGTGCTTATATCAATAAGAACATGTAAACATGTCAAGTGGTGTGTTGGTCCACAGGGGGCGAGTGGAAGTGGAGCTCGGGGCTGTCGGACTACAGGAGGTGGGGGACGTGGCAGCCAGGCAGCGGTGGCGACTGCGTCTCCATCAGTTCCCTCAGCAAACGGATGTCTTCCCGAGACTGTTCCTCTCGCCTGCCCTTCTCCTGCTACAGCGACAACCTGCTGCTAGTGAAGGAGAACAAGACCTGGGAGGAGGCGCTGGGGCACTGCCGCGGTCTGGAGCCACCGGGACACCACCACGACCCGCTGGACCACCTCAACGACCCGCACCACTACGACCTGGTGAGCACGTAGCCGGGAGACGAGCAGCTCTACCTGCTGGACAAGATGCGGGAGGCGACCACCGACGAGGTGAGGCGTACAGACGTGAGATCTGTGTTAACGGTTATAATAGACGTTAATAGAGTGAAATCAAAACGACATTAAAAAACTAGGTAAAAAAACCAAAAAAATGACGACAATGAAATCCAATGAAATAGATTTAAAGGACCCAATACAGCGAGCCACCTTCGCAGCAACAATCAGTAGGCACTTCTGTTTTGTCAGCATTTAGCTGAAGAAAGTTACTGGCCATCCAGTCCTTAATGGCAGACAATCATGCAATACATCAGTCCTGTCAGGATTAAATGAAAGATACCAACATATCTCTCTCTCTCTCTCTCTCTCTCTCTCTCTCTCTCTCTCTCTCTCTCTCTCTATATATATATATATATAAAGAGTTCATTTGCAAAAACAGGTAAACGTTATTCTTAAAATGAAATCTGTTTGATACTCCCTGGAGTGCACATAGGAAAAACATTGAGGTGATTTATGTGAAAATTATCAGATGAATATGTTTTAGTTTACAAAAAAATCCCCAAAATAGATTAATTATAGTAAAAATACATCAATATATAAAATAAAATGATAGAAAATCCAAACGGAGATACCTGTTTTTGCAAATGAACTCTTAATATATATATTTCCTTCCCTTCTCCCCCCCTCAGACTTATATATATATATATAGAGAGAGAGAGAGAGAGAGAGAGAGAGAGAGAGAGAGAGAGAGAGAGAGAGAGTACCCTTAAATTTGCTAATAATGAGTCCTAGAGGAACCAGGTACAGAGCGAACAGATTGGTCCTATAATATAATTGGTCGCTGCCTGTCTGCAAGACGACACATGTATCGGGTCTAGCAGCAGATCAGCAGAGGCAGACAGCCTCAAAGGTGGTGATTGACAGCTCTATAATTCGCTTAATAGCAGTGGATGGAAATGCGCATTTTGCATTTTCTTTTGCCGACTTTTTGAAAATCAGATTAAAATGTGATACCTTTGGATGGAAATCCAACTAGAGTGGGAGAGAGAGGGGGGGGGGATAGGAGTTTTTTTTTTTTTTTTTTTCCGTTCTTCCCCCTCAGACTTGGTCCACAGGCCGGTGTGACTGGCGGGCCAGATTTGGCCCCCAGGCCGCCAGTTGAATAGGCCTGCTCTAAGGGGCCAAACATACCATACACCAATCCTACGCTGAAGCAACGCTGCACGCATGCTGCACGGGGCTGATAGCGTCTGGTGTGACTGGTGTAAGAAGAGCTGTCTCTGTAGAATGTTTCTGACGGAAACCAGACTGGAATTTTGTCAAAAGGTTATATTATTCAAAGCAATAGTGAGCTGCTTGGCAACAACTTTTTCTAAAATCTTTGAAGGGGCTGCTTTGTCATTCTTTAAGTTTGTGTGAAGAAGCTGATTGGTCCGTTTCCCTCCCAGGTGTGGGCGGGGCTTCGCTTCCTGGGTGGTGATTGGTTGTGGGTGAACGGGGCGGAGGTGTTGTACCCGGACCTGCCCTCCTGCCCCGCCCCCGCCCGCCGCTGTGCCGCCCTCTTCAAGGACACGACTGGCAGCCTGGAGGTCAGGGACTGCACGGAGAAAAGGCACTTCCTCTGCTACAGGAGGTGGTGATGTCACTTCCTCTGCTGCAGGAGGTGGTGATGTCACTTCCTCTGCTGCAGGAGGTGGTGATGTCACTTCCTCTGCTGCAGGAGGTGGTGATGTCACTTCCTCTGCTACAGGAGGTGGCGATGTCATCCCCATGATCTGCATCAGAGCCGTTCTCACCTTCCCAACTTCTTTCTGCCTTTCTCGGGTTCTGTGTCATTGTTTGTTGTTTTGTCCAGAGTTTCTTCATGATTGGGCAATTATGTAAATAACCTGAAACTAAATAAAAACAAGAACCTTATAACTAACCCTTAAACTGTGCACTATATGGAGATTTCATTGAGACCCAGATTTTTTTTGTTGTATGCAACTGAAAAGCAAAATCACTTTTTATGTTGGAGAAAAATAACAGACAGTTCAAACTTGTATCATTTAATTAAGAAGGCACAATACCCCTACCTTCCTAAGATAAGACCACTGGCCAACATGACTAACATAACATAACTAGCTACCCAGGCTGTGTAGTCTAGGGCAGTGGTTCTCAAATGGGGGTCCGGGGACCCCCAGGGGTCCGTGGCACTTTGCCAGGGAGTCCGTGGAAAGTTTTCAGGAAAATAAAAATAAAAACTTTTTTTTTTTGCAAAAGCTTCATAGTTCAACGAAAATATGTTGTGCTTTAAATCTAAAATGGTTCATGGATTATATTCTAATCTAACAAACCTATCAATTTAAAAGTCAAGCACATTACCGTGGAAACAATTAAGCTTAGCCCAAAATCACAAATGAGAATGAGGGGGTCCCCGGTATATTTTCCATCTTGTAAGGGGTCCTTTGCTGAAAAACATTTGAGAACCTCTGGTCTAGGGCTTAAGAGATCTCCTCCTCCCCCAACCCCAACCCTAAACCCCCCCCCCTGCCCCTCCCCTGCACAGGCTCAATCCCTGCAGAGGAGAGAGATCTCCTCCCCCCAAGCGCAGAGTGGTTGGGTGAGAGGATGCAGGGGGAGAGAATGAGGAGGTAGGAGATGGAGGACAGACAGCAGGGGGAGGCAGAGGAGGGAAGACAGAGACAAGGCAGATGGTAGAGGCAGGTAGAGAAGGGGGACGTAGGCTGGAGAGAGTGGAGGTTGGGGGGAGGCAGATGGAGAGGAGATAGCAGGAGAGGGAAGACAGAGACCAGGCAGATGGAGACGAGATGGTAGGGTGAGAAGGGGGAGGTAGGCTAGAGAGAGGACAGGAGGGGGAGGCAGACAGAGAAGAGATAGCAGGACAGGGAAGACTGGAGATGGGAGGTAGGCAGGAGAAGTAGGCAGAGAGGAGATACCCCCACCATCTGCCTTGTCGCCCCTCTCCTGCTATCTCCTCTCTGTCTCTCCTCAGATTACCACCGCCGCCTGTGGAGCCACAAAAAGACGAGGAGGTCCGGACAGTTCCCAGCAAGGAGGTTATTTTTGTGCTCAGCCAGCTCTTCTGCCATGTTCAACATGTCCAGGTTTCAATTATTAATATGCAGAATGATCAACATGCAGTACTAAGTAGAATTCAAAAATATCTGGTTTATAGTAATAAAATACAATATTGGTTTGCCAAACCCTAGTGTTCTAACAGTGGCAATAATGAACATCATTAAAGAATGAATGTGATGAACAACAATGGAATAGGCTCTCTTGGTTTACACATATTCCTCAGACTGGATTTGAGTCTGAGCGGCTTTCTGTTCCTTGTTCTCCATGCAGGTGATGATGCCGGGGGGGCAGCGTGAGCCTCTGTTCCTGTCCTGTCTGGAGATCCTCAGCCTGTACACTGCTGCCTTCCTGGACAGCAGCACCCAGCTGGAGATGGACAACACCAACACCACTTCTTCTCCACCATCACAGACAACCTGGACAACCCAGAGATGAAGGCTCTGCTGCAGCAGAAGATGGCTCAGCTCGTGTCCTCAGCGGCTTGACTGACCTCAGACTCCTCGTCTGGGTCATTCACTGGAGATTTGAGGTTCAGGGATGTGCGGTCCTAAAAAAACATCTGAATCATGTGACCATGAGAGAGGTGTGTGTGTGTGTGTGTGTGTGTGTGTGTGTGTGTGTGTGTGTGTGTGTGTGTGTGTGTGTGTGTGTGTGTGTGTGTGTGTGTGTGTGTGTGTGTGTGTGTGTGTGTGTGTGTGTGTGTGTGTAACATGCTCACTTACTGTTACAGGAAGGCACCGTGGTCTATTTTAACAGTTTGTGTCTCTGATTGTAATCAGATTATAGCAGCGCTGCACAGCAGGTTCCTCTGAAAAACCACGTCCTTAATACGAGTGCAGAGTGTGCAGAACATTCTCAGATGGATATCAGTAGAGGTGTGTTTGTCATGTGACTGATAGACTTCTCATGTTATGTACATTAGATCTCTGCTGATGTGTTTGAGCGTCTCTGCAGTCTGGACAGAGAGAGGAGAGGACCAGCGATGAGCTTAACAGTGACCAGTGGATTTCTTCTCTTCCTTCTGTCTGTCTCAGGTATTGTATAATGAGTGGAACAGTGGAATAAGCTTAATGTAGTCGTGTCGGATGTTCAACTTTTGTCTTGTCTCATGTCATTATTTATAGATTTTATGTCTGCTTTGGAAATTGCCTGTTCATCAATATCAGTAAAATATATGAGATTTTGTCAAACAAGGTCTGAGGTTATTACAAAAAAATATGCTGATTATTTTTTGTAGTCAATCACTTTGTGAGAGTAGGTGTCTTTTTTTCAAATAGTGGCTTTCTCATGTTATCTTTATGGTATTTCTGCTTTAGAGTTTTCTGGGTGTGGACAGTTTGGTTTCACACTTCCTCAGCAGCAACATGTGAACAATGCCTTTGGCTCTTAATGGAGATTTTGAGTGTTTTATTGATTTTTTGATTTTTTGATTTAATGGCCAATGGAACATTGATATATAAAAGAGAACAAGGGCAAATTCAGCCCTGGACCACATGTGGCGTGTGGCAACGGCGGGGGCAGGCTTCCATGGGTTGTGGCTAGATGGGGTGCAGCCACGGATGGAGTGATGTGAAATTGTGGCAATTGTTATTATTTTGTGTAATTTGTGTTACTTCTTCTATAGTGTCATGATATATATATTACAGTGTGTGTGTGTGTGTGTGTGTGTGTGTGTGTGTGTGTGTGTGTGTGTGTGTGTGTGTGTGTGTGTGTGTGTGTGTGTAACTTCCTCTAGACCTATATAACCGTATTTAAAAGAAGTTCTGATAACCAATACCATTATTATTTTTAGGGCTTTATAGCATGAATGAGAGATGAATAGAG
>NC_139651.1:3227893-3230393 GCF_964638095.1 Poromitra crassiceps | reverse complement strand
ATAGATAGATAGATAGAGAGATAGATAGAGAGATAGATAGATAGATAGATAGATCGATAGATAGATAGATAGATAGATAGATAGTCTTTGTCTCATTGAGTTGCAGTGGAGCTGAGATGATGTGAGTGGCAAAGTGGTTATGGGAAATGTAGTCCAGGTCTCTGGTAGGGTCACATACTGTCCACTGCAGATGAAAGTCTGTCCTGTAAAGTGTTTGTGAATGTGATGTGGTTTGTGATCAGTGTTGGACAAGTTACTTTCAAAATGTAATATACTACATATTACTAGTTACTTTCATTTAAAAGTAATAAGTTACTTTACAATATTACTTTCTGTGTAGAGTAACTTGTTACTTATTACACTACTTTTGCATTATTTTTACCAAAAATAATAATTTCAACTGCCTTGAAGTCAGTGTAAGCAATCCAAAATTCTAAATGTTATTATTTTCCTTTGTTATTGTCATCTATAGTGCTTATTTGCAGAAAAACACACAGTTTGATTAGGAAATGATTGTATCTTTTTTAAATATGTGCTTGATTTAATAAAAGGTAACTAAATTTGTAACTTGAGTTACTTGACAAAGTAACTGGTATAATTTTTCTATAAGTAATAAGTTATATTACTGAGTTACTGCTAAAAGTAATATATTACATGTTATATGTTACTTTTGTAATGAGTTACCCCAACACTGTTTGTGATGTGCTCTGTGTTACAGTGGTACAGCCTCAGGATGACTGGGGAGTGACTGACACTCCTACTGAGATCTGTGCCATCAAAGGATCTACAGTGGACATAAGCTGCTCCTACACACACACAGCCTACCTAGATGACCTTCCTGTCACAGTGAAGAAGACGTTGTGGTCTAAAGACGGTGGTGAACCTGTGGATGTGACAACAGACTCAGAGTATGCAGGTCGTGTGGAGTATGGTGGTGAACCGAAGAACTGCAGCTTGAGAATCACAGACCTGAGAGAAAGCGACTCAGCTGTGTACAAGTTCAGCTTCACAACAAACCATCCAGCTGGGATCTACACTGCTTCACCTGGAGTTAATCTGACTGTTACAGGTAACTTCTTGATCAGACCATTTGTTACTTCAGTTACAAACAGCTCCATAAACCAGTGACTGAGAGGGCAGTTAAATTGTGAGGGGGGCAATTATTTTTATATAGTAAAAGAGGTTTTTATAGTCATAAATCTGTAATAAACATTGTGTTTGGTTAGACGTCTATTCAAATATTGAAAGTTTTAGAGCAGTGATAAATAAATAAATAAATAAATAAATAAATAAATAAATAAATAAGTAAATAAGTAAATAAATAATTAAATAAATAAATACATAAATACATAAATAAATGGAGCAAAATGATTTTTTTTGTCAATGTGGCTCCTGAATAGACAAGGTTGCTACAGTAGCACTGGTTTAGAGTTAAGGACTTAGAACATTGTGGTGGAACTTATATGATGGCCATCCCCATGCTCATCATGTCTCATAAGTTGTTGCAGTCTTCTGGGTTGATTGCACTTGTTGGTAATTGGCTCGTGAGCACTTCTGTTCTGGAAATTGCTCAGAAACAGCTTATTGTAAATATAGCAGGAAAGCCATACTGTACATCCCTGACTGCCCTATAGGTCAGGACTATTCAAATATATTGTTCAGAGGACCACATGTCAGGAAGCTAAGGACATTTCCCTGAGCTATTATCAGCATCAGCGCCTTATCACAGCCTCATGGTTCCTGTTTTGATTTCTTTTATTTTTGTTGTAATTCTATTTTCTTTTCACAACAGAAGTTAAAAATACACATCAAAATCCAAAAAACAGAAACAGGACTTTATTTGTATCTGCTGCTGAAGCCTCTGTGTGCATTGAGAGAGAGAGAGAGAGAGAGAGAGAGAGAGAGAGACAGAGAGAGAGAGAGAGAGAGACAGAGAGAGAGAGAGAGAGAGAGAGAGAGAGACAGAGAGAGAGAGAGAGACAGAGAGAGAGACAGAGAGAGAGAGAGAGAGAGAGACAGAGAGAGAGAGAGAGAGAGAGACAGAGAGAGAGACAGAGAGAGAGAGAGAGAGAGAGACAGAGAGACAGAGAGAGAGAGAGACAGAGAGAAGAGACAGAGAGAGAGAGAGAGAGAGAGACAGAGAGACAGAGAGAGAGAGAGAGAGAGCTATTATCATTGTCATTAAAATGTTTGATTTATTACAAAAGTGGCCTTATCACAGCCTCATGGTTTCTTGTTTTATTTTATTTGTGTAAATGAAAAAAAATACACATCAACATCCACAGATAAAAAACAGATTCTTTTTTATCTGCTGCTGACGCCTCTCTGTGTCATCCTGAGAGAGAGAGAGGCTAAAGAGGACAGAGAGAGAGAGAGAGAGAGAGAGTGTGTGTGTGTGTGTGTGTGTGTGTGTGTGTGTGTGTGTGTGTGTGTGTGTGTGTGTGTGTGTCATCCTGAGAGGGGGAGAGAGAGGCTAAAGAGAGAGGGGGCGGTAGAGAGG